>NC_133617.1:512159399-512501899 GCF_048593235.1 Sminthopsis crassicaudata
TTCCATAACATTCATTTACCATAACTTATTCAGCCATTCTCTAACTGATGGGCATCCATTTGGTTTCTAGTTTCTTGCAGGATTAGCAGAGTAGGCCCAGAGGGATTGGAGACTGAGGACTAGATGGTTAAGGAAACATAACAAAAAGGATGTGAGAGGTTTTCAAAGGTTAAAAAATAAAAAGAGGTTTTGAATGGGATAAACTGATAAAGATCTCTCATTCTTATGAGATATGGCCTTGCCTATGCTCTAAATGTAACTTGAAACTTTGCAACAAGTTGTTCTATTGTCAAAAGCTCTAAGTGTTTGTTCATCTTAGATAAATAGCATTAAATTCTTAATATGGTAAAAAGATAAACCACTTTATCTTGGTTCCCTGGGGTGAGTCTCATAGAGGCAGGGTTCAAGGAGAATTTCTCAGTTTCAGGCTCCCCTCATCAAAATGATGCTAAGTGAAATGAGCAGAACCAGGAAAGTAATGATGATCAATTATGATAGATTTGGCTCTTCTCAGCAAAACTGTGATCTAAAACAATATTAATAGATTTGTAGTGGAAGATGCTATCTACCTCCAGAGGGAGAACCATGGAGACTGCATGTGGATGGAAGCATACTATTTTTACCTTATTGTTATTATTAGTTTGCTTGCTTTTCTTTCCTGTGGTTTTTTCTTTTCTTTTTTTTTTTTTCTCTTGTTCTGATTTTTTTTACAACATGACTAATATGGAAATATGTTCCAAATGATTATACATATATAGCCTATATTGGATTGCTTGCTGTCTTGAGGAGGGGAAAGGTAAGGGATGAATGGAGAAAAAGCTTGGAACTCAAAATCTTTCAAAAATGATTGTTGAAAACTATCTTTACATGTAATTGGAAAAATAAAATACTATTTTTAAAAAAGAACTTGTGAGAAGGGGAAAGATGAGAGTAATAATCTGACATCATAAGGTGGACAAAGTTCTAAGAACTTGCAATTAACAAGGGAGAGGATAGAGCCTTATATAGTAAAAGAATAAGAAGGAAGGGTAAAAGAATAAGGGAGGAGATATAACATATATGGCTTGGTCTCCTGATTGGATACAGTAATTATGGGATTAAAATAATCCTGTTAGTGCAAAGAATTCAACAAGGACCTATTACAACCAAGGCCTTTTTTAAAAAATTGATTTTATAATTATAACTTTTTTTTTGACAGTACATATGCATAGGTAATTTTTTTACATTATCCCTTTCACTTACTTCTGTTCTGAATTTTCCCCTCCTTTCCTCCACCCCCTTCCCTAAATGGTAGGCAGTCCCATACATGTTAAATATGTTATAGTATATCCTAGATTCAATATATGTGTGCAGAACTGAATTTCTTGTTGCACAGGAAGAATTGGATTCAGAAGGTAAAGATAACCTGAGAAGAAAAACATAAATGCTAACAGTTTACACCCATTTCCCAGTGTTCCTTCTCTGGGTGTAGCTGATTCTGTCAATCATTGATCAATTGGAACTGAATTAGATCTTCTCTTTGCAACCAAGACCTTCTTAAAGATAACAGAGATCCACTTAAAGACAAGATGATCCTGTCAATGGCCTGGTCCTGCTTGCCCCAGAGAGTAGCTTGGCCTTCCATTATAGTAACAGTAGAATTCAGTTAGGGCCCATTGCAACAAAGGCCCTCTCCTATCATTTCCCATCCCTATGACCCACTTACCTACCAAGAACCTAGTTTATTTGTTTGGATTTTATTCACTTCACTATAGACTCCTGCAGGAACAAGGGATTGGAGGAAATTCATGCAGCCTAAAGGGATTGTGACCCTGGAGCAAATATGGTAATTGAGAGCCAGAAGGAAAAAAAAGATCCAACTCTGAGATTGCTATTTATTTTGGATTCTATTTGGCTAAAGATCAAGTTATTTTCCTTTTAAGATCCCCAATTCCAACACTCCTCTCTCTCTCTCTCTTTCTCTATACATTTTGGATGTGTGCTATTGTGATTTCTCAATATGCTTGAAGAGCTGAGAGGGATCAAGGATGAGGCAATATGTATGAACTGGGTTTTTCATGATGTAAGACAGAAGTGCAATGTATCATGAAAACAAAGTATATATTTAATGAGATGCTTTTGTTGTGCCACAGTTCTCTTTTAATGTCTTGACCCAGTTTGTCTTATTCAGTTATTCTGCCTCAGGTTATAGTTATTCTCTCTTAATGTTAGGATGTTAGGATATCTTAGACCTTAGGCTATAATCATTCCCTCTTCATGTTTGATGGGATCAAAGGCCTTTATCCATTTTAGACATCATTAGAATATCTCTCCAGGACCTACCTCCATTATGTCATCCTCATCCTAGGTACCTCCCCCATTATGTCATCAGTCTTGTAACCCTATAAAAAAATCTTGTATCTGACATTCAGCTGGATCCTTTGAGACAATAGTCTCATTTAGCCCTGGGACCAAACCATGGATCCATTTGGTTCCAGTGTATCTCTCCATTTAATAAACTATTAAATTGTTCTCTAATCTCTATCTTGCTCAGTTTCTCTGGTATTACATTTTGGAGCTCCCCAGCGAGATGTTAGAAAATGAGCAGGATTAGAGATAAGAGACTTTCAGGTCTCTGCCTTGGGCCTCAGGGTGGCTGCAGATCTGAATTCTTGGCCTTGAGGTGCCGCCCCCCCCTGGATTTTTTTCCCAGAGCCTCCGGGAAAGAGAGCAATTTCCAGCCACAACAGC
Organism: Sminthopsis crassicaudata; assembly: GCF_048593235.1. NCBI lineage: Eukaryota > Metazoa > Chordata > Mammalia > Dasyuromorphia > Dasyuridae > Sminthopsis > Sminthopsis crassicaudata. The sequence continues at coordinate 512,162,130 of NC_133617.1, forward strand.
CTGATGGTAGACACTGCCATTTTGGCCACAGGAGACTAAGTCTGTCTAGGTACCTTTTGGGGTACTGTTAGGGTTTTTTACTCTACCTAATGCTTATAATATATTATATATAATGCCTTATTCCTAGGCCATCAGAGAAAAACTGGCAAATATATCATCAATCTCACCTCTGTTTTGAGGTCCTCAGAATCCTCTGGCTACTATCTCATAGAAAGTAGTTTGAGCATAACAGCACCCGAGAGTTTAAATGAAGAACCTTAAACTTTATTTCCGAAAATCACATCTACTCTATGACCTCTTGCACATATCTTAGTAGCAACTTCCCAGTACAGGCTCCAAGTGGTGGTAAGTGGGGGGAAAGGGAAACAGAAAAAGGGGAGAGAACAAAGAAGAGAACAAAGGGGAGAGCTCTTCTTGTCCCCAGCTTAAATAGGGTCAATGAGGTCACAGACACAAGCCAATCAATGATGAAGGCTACATCCTGAACTTGACCGAGACTTCAGAGCGAGATCTAGGTTCCTGCCATGGGTGGAGGTCCCACCCACGAATGAAGTCCCTAAGTACGCAACTCTTAAGCGCATCCGGGGATTCTAAAGACCATTGGTCCACTTACATCTCGATTGAACTCACCTGACCTTTCTTTAGACCCTTACAGGGTATCATCTGGTTAAGTCCTGTTCTATTTTGTCTGTATAAGACCTGTTCTTTTCTGTATGCTAGCATCTGGATTCCCAAAATTATGAAATGCTGATGGGCATAAATTTGGGGAGTAGGGTCTTCTGGAAGCAGAGGACCCTACCTGGGTGTCTAAGACACATCTGTGTGCCAGTTGGCCCAACTCTGGGCATTCCAGAGTATAAATCTGGGTGTCTTTTTTAAAGATACCATCTGGCTAAAAGAAAAAAAAAAAAGAAAGAAAAAAAAGCTCCTTTTGGATAATGGGAGGGAAGACTGGAGCTGACAACTTCCCTCAGGGCTATTCTTTCTAGATAACCCCTGGTCTGTGTTAAATGTTGTGACTGCACAGTCTATGTGTGTTCTGTGTGATCTGCCTGTTTTGTTAATTTAAGAGCTCTGTTAAGTTTAAGAACAATGATCAATGTTGCAACTATACTTAGTATAATTCTAAACTCCAGCTGGAGAAAACATTTTATTAGGAATTTTGGGATGATTCTACATTTGGGAAATAATGTTACTAGTTTGCTTTTGCATGCCAGATTTGTTCTGAGTATTTTGGGCAGTTTTAAAATTGTGGGAAATAATGTTACTGTTGCCTATACAGGCTAGATTTAGTTATCTTTTAGTGTAACCTCTTAAAAGAACAATTGTTAAAGAAGTTCTGTTAACTTTCCTGAAAGTTATGTGCCTCTATGTAGCAAAAAGGATCTGACTTTTCTGGCTAAATTGGAGTTTAGGAGAAGTCCACTGGGAATAATGGCCACATGGAGCCAGAGGGAGAGAAAGAAAAACTATGCTGTTTCATTATTTAAAATTTAATAGGAAAAGTTTTATATTTTGGGGAATATAAAGCTGTATTTTGGTTCAGAGTTTATCTATATTACAACATTGTAAGTTATGCTTTAAATCCAGCTCTGCTGGGCATGTGGGTTCTATGGAACCTTCCTTCTCCCTCCCCTCCTCCCTGAACTGATTTCTGAGATTTAAACTCAACCTCCACTGCCCTCTGCTACTTCAGGTATGGAGCATCTAGTTAGCCTGGAGTGCAGGTTAGTTCACCTTCCCTCCCCCCTGCCTCTTTGGAGATGGAGTGGGGGGGAAGGGCAGCAAAGTAGAACCCTCTCCTCCTCCCCCTCTCCCTCTAAACTGTGTTACAGCCATTTTTTTTTTTTTTTTTTTTTTTTTTTTATAGTTATAGCCACCTGGTTGTTGGCTGAAAAGAGCAAACCGATTTGCATTATAAGGTTATGGTAAATATCAGTTTAGGATTTATCTGAAACTTTGATCAATGGGATTTGTTATTGGAGGTAAAATTTCTTGGGTTTGTAGTTAATATTTCCCTGCATTGTTTCCTTCTGTAATCGATTTCTGTAATCAGAGCAATGGTCAATAGGAAGCTGTTAATGCAATTTAATTATGTCATATCTTGCTGTTTCCAATCTATTTATCTGCAATCATTATATCCTAAATACTTGAGCAAGTAAGTATTTAGTCTGGTCATCTATCGGTTACTAGACAATTGGAAGTCCTTTAAACAGTCCTTTTCATTTTTTTTTTTTTTTTTTTTTTACTGCTTAAATATACTGGGTTTGCTGGCTATGCTTTAACTTTGAAATCCTTTATTCTGTTGGAATTGCCCTGGCAGACTCAGTTTTGGGGATTATTTTTTGGAAACAACCAGAAATCAGACTGGAAGTCTCTGATCTGTTTTTCCACTCCTGTTACCCTAGGTCCTTAATTAATATTTCAGCATACTTAAAAGGACCTTGCAGTTTGGTATCAAGCCTCTAAAAATTTGGGGTTTGCCTGCCTTGGTCTAACTGCATTATCTGCACAGAAATCTGATCCTTTCTGTAGCCCTGTCTGTCCCCTCTGGGCGGGGACAGGTGGAGCTACTCCAAGTCTCACCCTTCTCCCCTGGAGTGGGTTGCCCCTCTGAATGGACAGCACTACTGTCTTGAGCCTGCTGCTCTGTAAGCAGAGGCTGGGTCAACTGCACAAATGACCACAGATCTAACAGTGAACTGTCCATAAGTGTAGTGGCTCATACTCATTTTCCTGAGTTCCTAGGTGGGTGTAGCTGGTTCTATTCATTATTGAACAAATGGTTCATCTCATTCTTGAAGATATCCACTTCCATCAGAATTGATCATCATACAGTATTGTTGTTGAAATATATAATGATCGCCTGGTCCTACTCATTTCACTCAGCATCAGTTCATGTAAGTCTCTCCAGGTCTTTTTGAAATCATCCTGCTGGTGATTTCTTACAGAATAATTATATACCATAATATTCATATACCACAATTTATTCAGCCATTCTCCAATTGATGGGCATCCACTCAGTTTCCAGTTTTGGGCCACTACAAATTGCCACAAACATTTTTGCACATGTGGGTCCTCCTTTTCCCTTCTTTAAGATCTCTTTGGGATTTAAGCCCAATAGTAGCACTGCTGAATCCAAGGGTATGCACAGTTTGATAACTTTCTGAGCATAGTTCCAAATCGCTCTCCAGAATGGCTGGATGCATTTACAATTCCACCAACAATGTATCAGTGTCCCAGTTTCCCACATCCCTCCAACATTCCACATTATATTTCCCTGTCATTCTAGCCAATCTGACAGGTGTATAGTGGTGGATAGCCAATTTCTTTCTAGAATTGTAAATAAACCAACCAACTTCATACATTCCTGAATCTTTTTTTAAAATCATTATAGTGAGGCAGCTAGGTGGGACAGTGATTTAGAGCACTAGCCCTGAAGTCATGGGGACCTGAATTCAAATCTGGTCTCAGACATTTAACATTTCCTAGCTGTGTGACCCTGGGCAAGTCACTTAACTTCAATTGCCTCAGCAAAAAAATTAAATAAGTAAAAATAATATAATAAAATACTTATAGTATATTTCTAACAATTTTGGGGCTCATTCAGAATTCCAGCATCAGGAGAGGAGGGGGCAACCATCACCAAATGATGAAGAGGCACCTCTGCCCAAATTTGGCAGTTTCACGAATTATAGGTAAGAGCCCTCACCATTTAACTGTTCAGATCTGAGACTTTCAATTTTTTGGAAAGGAGTGATTTAATTTTAGATATAGTTTTCTCAAGTCATGGGAAATCAGGGGACCAAACCTCAGGGAAGGAGATAGCATTCTCACAGACTGAAGAATGTTCAATAACTTGAAGGTATATTCTTGCACAAAGAAAAGAAATTTAAACATACTTTTGATATAATATAGCTTCTAGAGGAGGCAGTAATAATTTTTAAGATTCCCTGACCTTGGGGGCTTCAATTCTAGCAATCTGTCAATGATTCTAAAGTCCTCTGGCTTTGGAATCTATGACTGAGGCCCCCACACCCAATCTAAGAATACTATTATTCTAACAATCTATCTGATTCTAAAGTCTTCTGGCCTCAGGATAGTGCCATAAATCAAACTCATGAGACAAGAGTGAAGAGACCACTCCTCACTTCATTGTTGATTGTCAAATGGATAATCTGTTGGTCAGTGATAAGCAAATTCTTGAGACCCTTCCTTGGTTTTGCCTCTGGGCCATAAAATCAGCTTATCTATAACATGAAGAACCAGATAAATGTGTCTGCTTGGTTCTGTTTCTTTATTAAATTCTCTGGGAACTTAGATGGTTTAAACTGGTGTTACAGTTAAAATCAACTTTGCCTCCTTGACTTGGAGATGGGTTCAAGCCTGCCAATTCTTTTGAGACACCTCACAACACTGGTCTATGATCCCCAACCTTTCGGGGTCCCTTCCCAATCTCAATACTTTAACTTCTCAATCTCTCTCTGTGTGTGTTTCTCTCCCTCTATTTTTCTTTCGATCTACATTGCAGGTGAGATTTGCCTGTTTGTGCTTCAAACTAACCAGCATTTCCTTAAAGCTTCTGGGCTGCTGGCTTGAAAAGGGTGACATATCCTGTGTTTTAGCCTCTGTTCCTTAAAGAGGCTTTTGGAAAAGGTCAAGCCAGAACTCTGGCTTGATAATTAGGTTGTTCTTATAGATGGAATCCATAGTCCACCTCTGGGATTAAAGGTAGGCTCCCCCCTCCCCCATACTCTGGCATCAGCTTCAGTTTCTTTCTAGATAGAGGCTCCTTGTGTCCCAACTCCCAGGGCCCTAAAATTCCCTCCATGGGGCTTTGTGTATATGCGTTTTTTCAGTTCTCTCTAGTTTATGGACCCAAGCAGTCTTCCTGCCCAAACAGGAGACTGTCTTCCATGTGTCTTGGGTAGTCCAATTGGCTCAGCCAACCAGCATTCCAGCTAGGTAAAAGAAAGTTTTTATTCTTCTCTTTCTTTCCCTCTTCTCTCCTTTTCTGGCAGTAGCAAGACTGGGGGTTGTAGAAAAAAAGGACTTTCTAAATTTTAAATTTTAAAAATAGGACCCTGGGACCTTTGAGCTGCTGCTATTTTGCCCCCAGGTGCCATCTGGAAAACCATGAGCCTGAGCTATTTTTTAAATTGAAGTTTTTAAAATTTTCAAAACAGTTGCAAGGATAATTTTTTCAACATTGACCCTTGAAAAATCTTGTATTCCAATTTCTCCCCCCATTTCCCCTACCCACTCATCTAGATGGAATATAATCCAATATATATTAAACATGTATATGTTAAATCCAATATAGCTATACATATTTATATTTTATTATCTTGCTGCACCAGAAAAATCAGATCAAAAAGGAAAAGAAAAATGAGAAAGAAAGGAGCAGCAAGGTGATACAGTGAGTAGAGCACTAGCCCTGAAGTCAGGAGGATCTGAGTTCAAATCTAGCCTCAGACATTTAACACTTTCCAGTTGTGAGACCCTGGGCAAGTCATTTAATCCCAATTGCCTCAGCAAAATAATAATAATTAGAAAGAGAATAAAATTCAAGCAAACTATCCAACAACAACAAAAAGAGTGAAAATGCCATGTTGTAATCCATACTCAGTCCTCTCTCTGGGTGTAAATGGCTCTTTTGATCACCACACTATTGGAATTGGCCTGAATCATCTCATTGTTGAAGAAAGCCACGTCCATCAGAATTGATCATTGTATAGTCTTGTTGCTGTGTACAATGATCTCCTGGTTCTGCTCATTTCACTTTGCATCAGTTCATGTAAGTCTCTCCAGGTCTCTCTGAAATCATCCTGCTGATAGTTTCTTATAGAATAAAAATATTCCATAATATTCACATACCATAATTTATTCAGTCATTCTCCAAATGATGGGCATCCATTCAGTTTCCAGTTTCTAGCCACAACAAAGAGGGCTGCCACAAACAGTTTTGCACATGTGGGTCCCTTTTCCTTCTTTAAGATCTCTTTGGGATATAAGCCCAGTAGAAACACTACTGGGTCAAAGGAAATGCACAGTTTGTTAGCCTTTTGGGCATAGTTCCAAATAGCTCTCCAGAATGGTTGGATCTGTTCACAACACCACCAACAATGTATCAGTGTCCCAGTTTTCCCACATCCCCTCCGACATTCATCATCTTTTCCTTCGATCTTAGCCAATCTGAGAGGTGTGTAGTGGTATCTCAGAGCTGTCTTAATTTGCATTTCTCTAATCAATAGTAATTTAAAGCACCTTTTCATATGACTAGAAAGGTCTTTATCAGAACCTTTGAATGTAAAAATGTTTTTCCAGTTTGTTGCTTCCCTTCTAATTTTGTCTGCATTGGTTTTGTTTGTACAAAACCCTTTTAATTTAATATAATCAAAATGATCTATTTTGTGTTCATAATGATCTCTAATTCTTCTTTGGTCACAAATTCCTTCGCCACAGATCTGAGAGGTAAACTATCCAATGTTCTTCTAATTTGCTTATAGAATCACTCTTTATGTCTAAATCATGAATCCATTTTAACCTTATCTTGGTATACAGTGTTAGGTGTGGGTCTATGTCTAGTTTCTGCTGGGCTATTTTTTTAATGGGGGGAGGGATCTAAAAAATTAGGGTCTGAAGGTGGTGAAGATCTAACCCTTTTGGAATAAAAATTGACATTTAACATTTCTCCTCATCCACAAAAGATCACATCTCCCAAAATGTAACATACATTTCTGTCTATTTAAATTTAAATTGTATAAAATTAGAAATACTTTCAACTAAAACATCTGGGAGTAAGATTTTACAAATATGTGTGAATTAGTCTTTAATATTGAAGTATTGTTACTAGAAATTTAAATCTACATTTGATTTTAAGCTAAAAACTGGGCCTTAAAACAAAGTTCTCTGGTAACTTACTTAAAGAGATCACATGTTTGTATCTCCTCTAATTAGATGGAATATATTTAAGGTGTTATGTTGCTTTCTAAATTATATATTGTGCAATTTGTGGAATTATGTAAATTATGTTTTAAAATTCTGTCAGCCTGGCTGAGCATGTGCTATAAGGAAATTTTGTGAAGCCTCATCCAAAGTTCTTTAGCTATTACCTATATTCTGAATAAAAGTTTGTCTTGTTTTCTTTCTTAGATACAGAAATTAACTTAAAGGGTATTAAATTTTATAAAAAAGTTTTTTTAAAAAGAATATTTAAAATAAAGGACAAGAAAGTTGATTTTAAAAGCAATTGATAAGATTAAAATGGCAATAAGAAACTTGTATTGGCATTAACAAGAGTCAGGTTTGTAGAGCTAGTGAACATTTCAAAGGTCTGTAGATCTTGAAGTAAAAACTAGCACTTGATCCTTTCCTGGCTCACAAAAAGAGAAAAGATTTGTGTGAATTGGGTAACAACCAAAAGGTAATTGAGTTTGAATGGAACATCTAGTAAATTTTATTATTTTATTAAGACTAATTTAATTGGTTACATTCCAAATTTTTCTACTTCCTTTTCACCCACCCCCTCTTCTAGAGAGGAAGTAATCCAATATGTGTTAAACATGTGCAGTTCTTCTAAACATATTTCCCCATTTATCATGCTGCACAAGAAGGATCAGATCAAAAAGAGGAAAAAAAACGAGAAAGAAAACAAAAAACAAGCAAACAATAACAACAACAAAGGTGAAAATATTATGTTTTGATTCACATTCAGTCCCTCCTCTTTCTGGATACAGATGGTTCTCTCTATCAGAAGTCTATTGGAATTGGCCTGAATCAACTTAATTGTTGAAAAGAACTAAGTCCATCAGAATTGATCTTCGTAGAATCTTGGTGTTGTGTATACAATGTTTTCTTGGTTCTATTCACTTCACTTAGCATCAACTCATGTAGGCCTTTCTGAAATCATCCTGCTAATCATTTCTTATAGAATGATTATAGAAAAATCATTTGCGTTATGTTGAACTTAAAACCATCTCCTTAGATATCAAGATAAATTGTGAATTTTCTGTGATGAATCTCTTACTATTACCAATGCAATACTTATTATTTAGGATATGTGATCATTGAAAGTTAAATCTACCTAAAGCTATGATTATTTGGGTAGACATATGTTCTTTTTTTTTTCCCTTCCTTCCTTCCTTCCTTCCTTCCTTCCTTCCTTCCTTCCTTCCTTCCTTCCTTCCTTCCTTCCTTCCTTCCTTCCTTCCTTCCTTCCTTCCTTCCTTCCTTCCTTCCTTCCTTCCTTCCTTCCTTCCTTCCTTCCTTCCTTCCTTCCTTCCTTCCTTCCTTCCTTCCTTCCTTCCTTCCTTCCTTCCTTCCTTCCTTCCTTCCTTCCTTCCTTCCTTCCTTCCTTCCTTCCTTCCTTCCTTCCTTCCTTCCTTCCTTCCTTCCTTCCTTCCTCTTCCATCTTTCCTTCTCTTCCTTCCTTATTTGGGAAATATGTGCTTTGTGAGACTTGCTATGTGAGATAAATTTTTTTTTGGTATTATATAACAGTTGAACTCAAGTGTTAGAGGATGGTTATGAATATACCTGAAAACAAACAGAGCTAAAGAGGTTTTCTGTGATAAGTATGACCCTGCTTTTTATCTTACAGCAAATTTCTATATTCAATTAAGTGATCAGTTTAAAAGCCATGAGCAAAATGCTAATATGTAAGATCTTGGTGTTTTTAAAAAATGTATAGTCATTAGAAAAATGACTATTTTACATCTGAAATGTATAAATCATTGGGTAAGTGAATACTTGAAGTACAATTGCCTGTTACTTGATATATATTTTACTAGAAATATATTTGTATAAGGTCTTTAAATCTTTCAGAACATACCATTTAGCTATTGATACAATAGTTTATGAGAACCAGCTACTACTCTAATGCAGTGTAACTTAAAGTAGAGAATTTTAGAAGCTAATGTGGAATAACATCTGCTTGTACTGTGCCTATGCACAGACCAAGATTATGAAGTCATAAAAGATGTTTCTGGCTGACCTATATTGGCTTCTCCAGTCCATCTTATATACTGGTCTTTCTGTCTCAAACTACTTCAATCCCTGCTTTTAGGTTGTGATCTTTTAGGTTTTGGTCACCTGACTGAGAAACCATTGGATGCTGCTTCAGTCAGCTCCTGACCCCTTTCTAAGCTCAGGAGCCCTTCATATTGGGACCCTGTAGGATGACTCAGCTCTACCCCATTTTCAGTAGGAAACAGTTGTAGAAAATGAGACATTGAGACATGGTCTTCTAGCACATCCCTACATAGGCAAGCACTTAAACTATGTGCTCCAGACTACTCTCTAGGATTAAATTACAAATAAGTTACCCTAAGCAAAAACAAAAGATCTCTCCTCATTTCCTCTGGAGGAGTCTAGATTTATAATTTCATCAGTATGTGGGAAACTTAGTTCTCCCTATCAATGTAGATGATGCTAATAATGATGAGGCAGCACTTTATAGCACTTTGCAAACAAAATACTTCACGTAAGTTATTTCATTTGATACCCACCTGCAACCTGTTGCCCCATTAGGTGGCATAGTGGATAGAACATTGGACTTGGAGGCAGGAAAACCTGAGTACAAATGTGATCTTGGACATTTATTAGCTGTGTGATCCTGGACACCTCTGTTTGCCTCAGTTTCCTCATCTGTAAAATGGAGATAAATAAATCATCTATTTCACACTGTTGTGAGGATCAAATGTGATAATAATTGTGAAGTGCTCAGCACACTACCTGGCATTTAGTAAGTGCTACATAAATATTAATTTTTTAAAGGGTAACTTATTTGTAATTTAATTATAGTTTAAGTGGCTTGCCTATTTGGGGATGTGCTAGAGCCAACTCAAACTGGCTTTTCAGAGCTGATGGTTCAATCTTCAGTGTGAACGTCTTGTTATTGGTGTTATTTGTCCGTCATTCTCCCAGAGGACTATGATATCAGAGAGGTGCTGCCATGACATGCAAGTGAGTTGGATTTAAGTGAGGGAGGGCTGTGCAAAGTCACCTGCCTCACTTTCTTCTCCAGAGCCATCTGGGTCCAGTGACCAGGTATAGATCAAGATGACTGGAGATGGCTCTGGGTGCAGTGGGAGACCTTGTAAGTTTATCAACAGGTCTCAATTTGACTGAGGCTTCATCTATTCAGTGATCAAGGCTAGGTAGAATTTGAGGCAAAGAATCTCCTCTTTCACCTAATCCTCCCTCCCAAATCTAAATAAAAAAATTAATCTAGGAGGAGAAGACCCTCAGGATTTCTGGTCCAAGCAAAAATGACTGCTATTTACAAGTAACTTAGCTATTAACCAAAGTGATGCTTTTGAAAAACATAAGGCAAAGTCAGTGCAATTAAAATGTGAGTCCTCTACAAATATAAAAAATATATTTAACTACCAAAAGCTTATTTGAGTAGAAATAAGGTTTACAGGAACATGATGCTTTGGCTAAAAATCCCATTTAACATTTCTTAACTTGTGATATAATCTATAGGAGAAGGGAAAAGGAGGAAAAAAGAGCCAATAGTTTTTTTTTTTTTTTTAAATATGGTGCCTATCTATATTTAAGAAATCAGCAAACTCACAAACTAGGACTTCATTTACAGTTTTGCTGATTGTTTAGACGTAAGAAAATGGTAGAAAAAATGTTAATAATGCAAATTAAGCTTAAACGTTTTCTTGATCTGCATTTGAAAAACCTGTTATTAAACATTTATCATTTACCTGCCTATGACCACAATCAACTTCATGTCATAAACAGAACTTGAATCCAGGCATTCTTGACTTCAAGATCTACCTTCCATCTACTATTAGACATTAGTTGCCCTAATTCTCCTATTATAATGAAACTGATAAATCAGGGCTGAGGGTCCATTCAAAACTAGCTAAGGAATAAATAAATCTCTTAAATAATAAAAATAAATGAAATTAAATCTCTTATCTGTTGCTTTTTATTTGTCCTCTGCAAAAACAAACAAACAAAAAAAAACCCATCCTGTCTGATTGATAGTATCTTGATAAAAGACATCCTGTCTCCTTACCTGAATTAAATGACATTCTGGCTCCTTCTTATTTCTCTCTTATAATTTACAAGAATGAAGGCTGTTAGCCAGCTACTTAAGCCCCAAATTTTCAGCATATAAAACTCTCCCTGAACTATTTCTAATTTGTTAGACTTCCTTGAGAGGCTAGTCTTTCCAACATGGTATAAACTTTTTTTTTGTGACTAAGAGAGTCTTTCTGAATTCTTTCAAACTGAACAATAACTCACACACACTTCAAAATATTCCATAGAAACATATTGCTTCTAGGGCAAAGCTTCATTTCTTTAAGTATCCCTAAGAAGTAATAATGGCATTTAAAAGTTGGAAAGGGCAGGTAGATGGTATAGAATACCAGGCCTTGAGTCAGGAAGTCTCATCTTGAATTCCAAACTAGCATAAGACCCTTATTAGTTGTGTGATCCTGCCACAAGTCACTTAATCTGTTTGCCTCAAGTTTCCTCATCTGCAAAATGAGTTGGAGAAGGAAATGGCTAATCACTCCAGTTATTTCTGCCAAGAAAACCCTCCAAATGGGGTCACAGAGAGTGGGACATCACTGAAATAATTGAAGAATTATGTCAAAAGAGTTGGAATATGTTTCAGAGATTGTCTGGTCCAATTCTTTTATAAATTAGGAAAACTGAAGTCGACAAAGATGAAATGATTTGTCTTAGGACACCCAGACACTAAAAATCATGGCCAGAATTTAAATCTAGGATTTGTAAATCCAAATTCACTCTGAATAAATGATACCTGAAAATTAGTCCCCTTACTCAGTTACTCTTTGTAGAGATATCACTTTGAAGTGATATCAATATTATCTCAGGAAAGCTTTCCAGGGCTCAACCATTCTAGATATGAGAATTAATCATGACATAGATTACATGTAGAATTTTATATAGTGAGTAGCTTTTCTGAGCAGCTTTTCTCAACAGATCAAAAAAAGGCAAGAGGCTTTCTATTTTCTACTCTGAGTGTGCCTCTGAGTAGCACAGAAAATCACAGAGTCTGGGTGTGAACTGATATTCTAAAGCCAGTTATTATGCAAAACTTGTTATGTTTAGAGAATATGTTACTGCTGTTGAAATAAGACTACCATAACACAAAAATTATGCAGGTATACCTCTACCATTTCATGATTTAGTTTTTTTTTTTTAATTATAGTTTTTATTTACCAGATATATATGCATGGATAATTTTACAGCATTGACAATTGCCAAACCTTTTGTTCTAATTTTTCCCCTCCCTCCCCCCACCCCTTTCCCCAGATGGCAGGTTGACCAATACATGTTAAATATGTTAAAGTATAAGTTAAATACAATATATATATACTTGTCCAAACAGTTGTTTTGCTGTACAAAAAAGAATCGGACTTTGAAATAGTGTACAATTGGGGGGCAGCAAGGTGGCTCAGTGGATAGAGCACCAGTCTTGAATTCAGGAGGACCTGAGTTCAAATCTGGTCTCAGACACTTAAGACTTCCTAGCTGTGTGACCCTGGGCAAGTCACTTAACCCCAGCCTCAGGGGGGGAAAAAATTAGTGTACAATTAACCTGTGAAGGAAATAAAAAATGCAGGCGGACAAAAATAGAGGGATTGGGAATTCTATGTAGTGGTTCATAGTCAACTCCCAGAGTTCTTTCGCTGGGTGTAGCTGGTTCAGTTCATTACTGCTCTATTGGAACTGATTTGGTTCATCTCCCTCGTCCATCAGAATTAATCATCATATAGTATTGTTGTTGAAGTATATAATGATCTCCTGGTCCTGCTCATTTCACTCAACATCAGTTCATATAAGTCTCTCCAGGCCTTTCTGAAAACATTCTGCTGGTCATTTCTTACAGAACAATAATATTCCATAACATTCATATACCACAATTTATTCAGCCATTCTCCAATTGATGGGCATCCATGTAGTTTCCAGTTTCTGGCCACTACAAAGAGGGCTGCCACAAACATTCTTGCACATACAGATCCCTTTCCATTCTTTAAGATCTCTTTGGGATACAAATCCAGTAGCAACACTGCTGGATCAAAGGGTATGCACAGTTTGATAACTTTTTGAGCATAGTTCCAAAATGCTCTCCAGAATGGCTGGATGTATTCACAATTCCACCAACAATGTATCAATGTCCCTGTTTTCCCACATCCCCTCCAACATTCCGCATTATGATTTAGGTTTTTGTAAAGTTCAGGCTAGCTTTCTGGAGGTCTGCTGGAAGGGCCTTGGTCTCAGCAAGCTAGTCAGCACAAGGATGGACAAGAATAGAGTCCAAAGTCTTTATTGTCTCCTTCACAGTCTGTGTCTGTCATAGTCTGATTCAATCTCAGTCTGACCCAGTCTCCTCCAACAGTCTGACAGTTGGACAGTCTCAACCAGTCTCAGTCTGTCAGACTTTCCCCAATTCTTTAATCCCTTAAATACCCTATTACAATTACATCATTACAGTATACTGAATATAAGCCAATTTAGAGTGATTATATCATTGACTACAGTGATTATATCATTATATCATACTAGATATGTTAACTAGAGAATCCATTATCTCACCAATTCCACTGAGTTAACATCCAACCCTCTACATCTCCTGCTTTTTGTTTGTTCTAGAACACAGGTGGTCACGCCATTCCTGACTTCTCAGGAAGGGAGGTGAGAACACCAAATCAGATATTGGTAGCAGGTTTCCTCTGGATTAAAGGGTCTTACTTGAAACAGGTATACGTAAATCCATCAGCATGAGAGGTATTACAAAAGCACATGGTAATATAACACAGACTAATAGTGATGTAACAAACAATATCAGGAATTATACATGTCCATAAGTCCTAGAAGGAGGGTATGTAAATAACAATCACACATACACCTCCTTCAGCAGCCAAGAGATTGTCCAAAACCAAGTGTCCATTACTTTATGTTTCAGAGAATCCAAGGATTCCTGAGGGTTTTGAAGTACAACAATTTTTGATGTCCATGAGTCAGTCACCATAACTGCCAGGCTCTTTCAGTGGTAGGCACAGTCAGCAACAGAACCACCTGGTGTTTCTTGGGTCTCCTTCATTTCAAGGGTCTGCTCTGTCTCTCTCTGATGGACAAGGCTTATATGGCTCGTTAGCACCTATCTGATTCCTTCTCCAACTGTAGAGATATAAGCAAACCCTCTTCTCCAAGCAGTAAACCTATCTGGTCCCTTCCATTCACCACTTTCTGGGTCTCTCCACATCACCTGGCGATTATCTAAAGACAGTGGAGCTGCTCGCACTGGACACTGTCCTTTCGGTGGGTTATAAAACCTGTCTGCCGGAGCCAGTGCATCTTTGTCAAAAATTTAAAAATTAATTGTATAGAGAACTAAATTTAGAAATTCTCTATGGTTACCCGTGGCTCCCCCTTTCTTTTGTTTTTGGAGGAGTGTCTTAATATTTCTGTTTCTTCTCTCTACTATTGCCTTTCCTTGAGGATTAAAGGGTATGCCAGTAGTATGTAAAATCTTATACTGTGCACAAAAGTGTGCAAAATATTTAGAGGTATATGCAGGTCCATTGTCTGTTTTTATTGCTTGTGGCACACCCATAATTGCAAATGCTTGTATAAGGAATTCAGTGACCACTCGGCTGTTTCTTTTGATGCTGGTATTGCAAAAGTGAAACCTGAAAAGGTGTCTACCACAACATGGATAAAATATAGCCCACCCAAAGATTTATAATGGGTTACATCCATTTGCCAAATTTAATTAGGTCTCAAACCACAAGGGTTCTTCCCTGGAGGGAGTATAGGAGCATGGAAAGGAAGGCAAGCTGGCATTTACTATGTTCCTAGCTTCCGCTCTTGTTATCCCAAATTGTAAATGTAAAGCTCAAGCAGGCTGATAATATTTAAAATAAGATTCTTGGACTTCCTGAAATAAAGGAGTGTTGGCCAACATGGGGAGAAGGTTATTGTTAGGATCAAAAGACAAAGATCACATTCAGTGCAACAGGAGGTTGAACTTGAGAGTCCTGGAAGTAACTTGTGTGCCAGAAGAGACCGCATCATAGGTGGGACCCTAGCCATATTGAGGTAGTTTCATAATGGGTGACATTTCCTTCTGATTTGCTGTGCATGTGACCTCACTGACCCTATATATCTCTATGAAAGAGGAGGTTTGTCTCTTTAATCCTGGAGTAGTCAAGTGGTTGGAGGCAGGTAGTGAACATGTGGGTCTCTTACAGTCCTGGTGTTCATGTGGGAGTCAACAAGAGGCCAGGGCAGAATGAGCAAGTGAATAAAAGACTTTAAGCTTATATGTGGCTTTTCTTGAATGCTGGTTTTTATACTACAGTTTGTGAAACTGAGGCCAGAGACCTCTGAAGATCTCAGAAGAAGGTAAACTGGGTAAAATTAATTTATGCATTGCAAAACTCAGTAGCCAGAGGATTCCCTGAGGGCCTGGGTAGTGTAAAAAATTCAGAGTAGTACTAGGGAATTCACAAATGAAGTGTCTGCCCAGGCTTAAGCTTTTTTTTTTTTTTTTTTTTTTTTTAAATAGGAGAGTCTGCCTTTGAGTTTCCATCAAAAATAGGACCTGGAAGTTCACTATGAGAGTGGACATGCAAGATTACCTGGATGCTTTCTCACTTGCCCTAAAGTTCCTTAAAGAGCTGATATATATTGGAGGGTACAATTTTATTTGGGCTGTAGCAATTCTTTGTACCACACCTACTGAATAGGCCAAATCAGATATTATATTTACATATCCTGGATAATAAGTAAGAGCTAGACTGATTGCATACAATTCATTCTGCTGAGTGGACTGAAAAGGAATTCTGACTACTCTTTTTATAGTTAAGTCAAGAGAGTATACAGCACAAATGTTATGTTTGCATAGATCTGTAAAGATAGTTGGTCCTTTAAGAGGAACTTTAGAAACTTTTTCTTTAAGAATCTATCACCAATTATGTAATAGTCTGGTTATCTTTAATGGTGACCCATGTGTAAAATTTGGAGCCATGACCAATAAAATTTGTTACTCTGGTATGGTTTCACAGCAAACATTAATTTGTACATTGGTATAAAAGGCATATATCTTGTCAGGTCTTATCCCAGATAATTGTACTGCTCACTTAATGGCCTTAATAAAATCCTAGTTGCTATATAAACTATTTGAAAAAATAGGTATTGAAGGAGTCCTACCAAATTCCTTTTATGACACAGACATGGTACTGATACCTAAACCAGGTAGGTTGAGAACAGAGAAAGAAAATTATAGACCAATCTCCCTAATGAATATTGATGCTAAAATCTTAAATAAAATATTAGCAAAAAAAATTACAGAAAATCATTCCCAGGATAATAGACTATGACCAAGTAGAATTTATACCAGGAATGCAGGCTGGTTCAACATTAGGAAAACTATTAGCATAATTGACTATATCAATAACCAAATTAGCAAAAAACATATGATCATCTCAATAAATGCAGAAAAAGCATTTGATAAAATCCAACATCCATTCCTAATAAAAACACATGAGAGTATAGGAATAAATGGACTTTTACTTAAAATAATCAGGAGCATATATTTAAAACCGTCAGTAAGCATCATATGTAATGGGGATAAAAACTGGAACCATTCCCATAATATCAGGAGTGAAACAAGGTTGCCCACTATCACCATTATCATTCAATATCATATTAGAAATGTTAGCCTCGGCAATAAAGAGTTGAGAAAGAGATTAAAGGAATCAGAGTAGGTAATGAGGAAACCAAATTATCACTCATTGCAGATGATATGATGGTATAGTTAGAGAACCCCAGAGATTCTACTAAAAAGCTATTAGAAATAATTCACAACTTTAGCAAAGTTCCTGGATACAAAATAAATCCACATAAATCCTCAGCATTTTTATACATCACCAATAAAATGCAACAGCAAGAGATACAAAGAGAAATTCCATTCAAAACAAATCTCGAGAGTATAAAATATTTGGGAATCCATCTACCAAAGAAAAGTCAGGAATTATATGAGCAAAATTACAAAACACTTGCCACAAAAATAAAGTCAGATTTAAATAATTGGAAAGACATTCAGTGCTCTTGGATAGGCCGAGCAATATAATAAAGATGATAATACTCCCTAAACGAATCTATTTATTTAGTGCTATACCAATCAGACTCCCAAGAAACCATTTTAATGACCTAGGGCGAAAAAAACAACAAAATTCATATGGAAGAACAAAAGGTAGAGAATTTCAAGGGAATTAATGGGGAAAAAAAAATCAAATGAAGGTGGCCTAGCTGTACCTGATCTAAAACTATATTATAAAGCAGCAGTCACCAAAGCCATTTGGTATTGGCTAAAAAATAGATTAATTGATCAGTGAAATAGGTTAGGTTCACAAGACAAAAATAGTCAATAACTATAGCAATCTAGTGCTTGACAAACCCAAAGATCCCAACTTTTGGGATAAGAATTCATTGTTTGACAAAAACTGCTGGGAAAACTGGAAATTAGTATGACATAAATTAGATATGGACCCACACTTAACACGATATACCAAGATAAGATCAAAATGAGGCCATGATTTATGCATAAAAATGAGATTATAGATAACTTAGAGGAACATAGGATAGTTTAACTCTCAGACTTGTGGAGGAGGAAGGAATTTGTGACCAAAGAAGAACTAGAGATCATTATTGGTCACAAAATAGAAATTTTGATTCTATCAAATTAAAAAGCCTTTTCACAAACAAAACTAATGCAAACAAGATTAGAAGGAAAGCAATAAACTGGAAAACATTTTTACAGTCAAAGGTTCTGATAAAAGCCTCATTTCCAAAATATAGAGAATTGACTCTAATTTATAGGAAATCAAGCCATTCTCCAATTGATAAATGGTCAAAGGATATGAGCAGACATTTTTCAGATGATGAAACTGAAACTATTTCTACTCATATGAAAGGGTGTTCCAAATCACTATTGACCAAAGAAATGCAAATTAAGAAAATTCTAAGATACTACTACACACCTGTCAGATTGGCT
Source organism: Sminthopsis crassicaudata (assembly GCF_048593235.1). NCBI lineage: Eukaryota > Metazoa > Chordata > Mammalia > Dasyuromorphia > Dasyuridae > Sminthopsis > Sminthopsis crassicaudata. Next base: position 512,180,185 of record NC_133617.1, read on the forward strand.
AAGATGACAGGAACAAATAATGATGAATGTTGGAGGGGATGTGGGAAAACTGGGACACTGATGCATTGTTGATGGAGTTGTGAATAAATTCAACCATTCTGGAGAGCAATTTGGAACTATGCTCAAAAAGTTATCAAACTGTGCGTACCCTTTGATCCAGCAGTGCTACAACTGGGCTTATATCCTGAAGAGGTACTAAAGAAGGGAAAGGGACCTGTATGCACAAGAATGTTTGTGGCAGCCCTCTTTGTAGTGGCCAGAAACTGGAAACTGAGTGGATGCCCATCAATTGGAGAATGGCAGAATAAATTGTGATATATAAATGTTATGGAATATTATTGTTCTGTAAGAAATGACCAGCAGGATGAGTACAGAGAGGCTTGTAGAGACTTACATCAACTGATGCTGAGTGAAATGAGCAGAACCAGGAGATCATTATACACTTCAACAATGATACTGTATGAGGATGTATTCTGATGTAATTGGATATCTTCAACAAAGAGAAGATCTAATTCAGTTCCAATTGATCAATGACGGACAGAATCAACTATACCCAGAGAAGGAACACTGGGAAATTAGTGTAAACTGTTTGCATTTTTGTTCTCCTTCTCAGGTTATTTTTATCTTCTGAATCCAATTCTTCCTGTGCAACGAGAGAACTATTAGGTTCTGCAAACATATATTGTATCTAGGATATACTATAATATAATTAACGTGTATAAGACTGCTTGCCATCTAGGAGAGGGAGTAGAGGAAGGGAAAGAAAAAGTCGGAACAGAAGTGAGTGCAAGGGATAATATTGTAAAAAATTACCCATGCATATGTAATGCCAATAAAAAGTTATCAAAAAAAAAAAAAAATCCTAGCCACAAGCACTGGGAAAGGAATAAGGCTTTGTTCTGGTTGTGCTGGGAGGTTCACCCACTCTATCACACTGTCTGTCTCCTTGATGAAGGACTGCTGTGGGTGCCTCCTGTGTAGCAAATATTAATATTTCCAAGCATTTTTGAGTGACTCTTTCAACCACATTGGATAAAGCCAGTTCAACTTGTCTCAAAGTCTTGAGCTTCTTTTGTTAGCTGGTGTGGTGAGTTTAAAGCACTGTCTCCCCTTAAAATGTCACATAATGCTTGTAATTGATAGGTAGTCAAGCCTAACACTGGACACATCCATTGGATATCTCCTATCAATTTCTGAAAGTATTTTAGGTATTTAGCTTCTCTATTCTTAACGAAAGCTTTTGTACTGTAAGCACCTTAGGATATATTTCATATCCTAAATATTGAAAAGGAGCATGTCTGTAATGGACCTGGAACTGAGCCCCCTGTGCGGAAGGGAGCCGCCCTAATGTCAGTCATCTCCAGGATGTGGTTCCGGGTTGACTAATAGAGCTACTTGTCAGTAGATGCGTGGAACTATGAGTCGCCTGGCCATATAAGGAGAAAAACGGCTAGGCATTGCTAAAGGAGCTGGCCCCGCCCACAAAGGGAGGAATTGGGGAGGGTCCAAGAAGATTCTGTATAAAAGTAGGGAACAGCAACGGCTCAGGGAGACATTTTGGTGAGTGGACAATAAAGAACAGCTCTGCTACATGTTGGCTCTCTGTTTGCTTATTCCCCGCTCCTGTCTCCGGAGCGGGGCCGGAGACGTCCGAAGGCTGGTGGAAGCTAGAAGCGCACAATAAGAAACTTTTGGTTTCCAGTGAGACTGCAACAAGTGGTGTGGCAAAAACCCCCAACAAAGTAGTATTGTCATTTTTATTGTATTAGCTCGGCCTACCCGTGAGCACTTGATATTTTCTCAATTGATTAGATCTGACTTTATTTATGTAGAAAGTGTTTTGTAATTGTGTTCTTATAGTTCTTGACTTTGCCTTGATGTAGACTCACAAATATTTTATATTACATACAGTTATTTTAAATGGAAGTTCTCTTTGTATCTCTTGTTGTTGGACTTTGTTGGTAACACATAAAAATGCTGATAATTTATATGGATTTATTTTATATCCTGAAACTTTGCTAAAGTTGTGAATTGTTTCTAGTAGTTTTTCAGTTGATTCTCTGGGATTCTGTAAATACACAAATGTGCAAAGAATGATAATTTAATTTCCTCATTAAACATTGAACATCAGCTCTGCTTAGTTGATGCTAGAGGCCACACTGCAAGTGGGGTGCCTAGTTGTGGACAAGATGGCATTCCTTAGCGAACAGCACTATAGCTATTGAGGAGTGCCATAGTTACAATGCCCGTCTGCGCCAAGCACCACCAGTGCCTGCCCTTCCTGGACTCTCAGACTGGCGTGGCCCAGTTCCATCTGGATGGAAAAGCATCACTGGGGCCCAGGACTGGCGTCAGGACAATGGTATTCCTACCCTTCCCGGCGCTGGCAGAAAAAACGCCAGGTCTACCTTTTGGAAGACCCCCCTGCTCTCCTTCCCAGCCGCCCAATTGGACACCAAGGAGACGCCAAAGAAGGAAGCAGCACTTGCGCAGGCCAGGAGCAGCTCCAAGCGCCCGGTGCATGCCCACCACCCAAGAAAGCGGGCTGTCCAGGACCCCAAGGCTGAAGATGAGGCTGCGCCTCAGGTTACCAAAGGCCGCCCAAGGAAAAGCCTAAAGCTCCAGCAGGAAGATGAGGACTGGGTGGAAGACCTCGTGGAAGAAAAACCCAAAGCCAAGGCCAACCAAAGCAGGGGCAAAGCCAAGGCTAAAGGCCCGAGAGGTGGCGCCCAGTAAGTGGGAGAAAAATCATCCAAGAAGAGTGTGCTTCTGAAGGGGATGTCAAATAATGAGCCTCCAAGTCAAACTCCAAAATCCCTCTTATGTTTTTACTCTTCCTGATCTAGGCATTTTAATCCAAAGGTGAATTCGAATCCAGAAGGTCCTAATCCAATGTCCTAAAGTTCCTGGGTCAGAGGAGTCACTCAGACATCCCTCTTTTTCTCAGAGACTTGCTAGTAGCTGATAAGGACTTATCTTCTGATTCTTCAGGAGGCTGACAGTGAAGAGTTTTGAGGCTTGGAAGCAGGATCTGACAATGCTGCTTTCTGGGAAACCCTACCTACTTGACCCTAACGAAGGACTTATTTCACTGTTGCATTGGAGTTGAGGTGTATTATTATTATTATTTTTTAAGTTCTTGTATTCTATAGGCTATTACAATAAATAATTTATGTGGGGGATAAAACTTCAGAGCTGCCTTCTTCAGTCATTGACTGATGTTTAAAGATAATGACAGATGTTTAAGGGTGACATTTAATATCATGTCAGCATTACACTGGACCTTCTTCCATTACATGTGGCATTCTATCTCCTATCTCTGGTTTTGAAGTTTACCCCCAGTTCCACTTGTTAGGATCCCTGATGGCATTCCCTCAAAGCTCAGCTCAAACACGTATCTGGCTCATCCTGATCCTGACTTTATATCAATTTTGTATATACTTCTGTATTTTTGTCTCCTTTATAAAAGTAAACTATTTTGGAATACTATTGGCTCCAAAAAATGATGAAAAGAATAGTTTCAGGAAAAAAACTTGGAAGATTGATATCAACTGATGCAAAGTAAAATGAACAGAACTAGAACATTGTACACAATAATAGCAATATTGTAAAGGGAAACATCTGTGGAAAACTTAGTAACTCTGATCAATACAATAATCCACTACAGCTCCAAAGGACAAGGACTCATGATGAAAAATGTGATCTCCTTCCAAATAGAGAATTGAGGAACACAGGGTACAAAATGAAGGTTTCTTTTTTCTTTTAATTTCTTTTTCACATTCCTGAACATGGCTAATGCTAAAAAAAATTTTTTATGTGACTTTGTATGTATAACAAGTATCATATTTCTTGTATTCTTAATGGGTGGGGGAGAGGATGCATAGAGAGAGAGAACTTGGAACTGAAAATAAAAGTAAAATTTTAAAAATTAAATAAAAAAAGAATATAAACTCCTTGGAAAAAAAAATAAACATTAAACATCTTTAGCTAAGTTACCAGAGAACTTTGTTTTATTATGAAAAATTTTTTTTTTACTTACAATCAAATCAAATACAGATTTAAATTTCTAGTGTAATACTTCAATATCAAGGCACACTTTTTTTTTTTTTTTTTTTTTTTTTTTTTTGCTTAGGCAATTGGGGTTAAGTGACTTGCCCAGGGTCACACAGTTAGGATATAAGTGTTAAGTGTCTGAGACTAGATTTGAACTCAGGTCCTCCTGACTTCAGGACTGGTGCTCTATCCACTGTGCCACATAGCTGCACCAATGCACACATATTTCTAAAATCTTATTCCCAAATGTATCATTTGAAAATAATTCTAATCATATACAATTTAAATTTAAACACACAAATTTAGATCACATTTTTGGAAGAAAACTACTCTTCCCCCTTAAAAATTTCACTATCCAATTTTTTTTTCTTTTAATTAAAAAAAAATTCACCATCCTAGATTCCCAAAATCTTTACAAAAGCTCCTATCTCTTGCCCAACATTGTACTCTTCTCTAAACTCATGTGAACTGTTTATGTAGGAAAGGGGCAAAGATTTTATTTCTCTAGAATTCTCAAGCCATGTAGGGATAGACCATACTTTTTTTTTTGTCCCTGGAGAAAAATTTAGGATTCTAGGTATCAGGATGCAGGGACCCATCTAGAGAGAAACTGAGGTTGACTGCAGAGCATAGAGAGAAGGTTTTGGGGAGCCTACCATTCTATGGAGAAGCTTGTTTGGACATATTATTCCCACACACAGTGCCCCTGGCCATTCCCCAGTCCCTTCTAGGGAGAGATGCTTGAAAACTTAATTTAAGAAAAATTCAGGTTAGTTTGAATCAAGATGCTTAATAGGCAAACAGACATAAAACAAAGATATAAGGCAAGCACTTTTAAATCCCAAGTGAGCAGATCTTTTTCTTTGTAATTCAGCTGATGAGAGAAACATAGAAAACAAAACAGGTTCACACACACAAATGCACATTGCTTTTAAATTTTTCTCTTGATCTTTTAATATTTGCTTAAACTCTTTTCAAAAAAGGGCCATGAGGAGATACTGATTCTAAATCAATCAAACTTTCATTCTCAGCCCTTCCTTAGGGTGGAGGCAAGGAAAGGAGTTCCAGAGCCACAGCCAAAAGAGCAGTGGCCAGCTGGGAGTCATAGGGAGGAAGCGGTGTCAATAGGGGGTCCCAAAGAAGGGGCTTCTCTGGCTCCTTTTCCTTCATAAATACAAATTGTTCCACAGTCAGTGGGACCTTTTGTTCCACTGCATATTCACTTTCCTCAATATTAAAAAAATTTAATATTGAATTTACATATAGATCCAATTGCTGAGACACCTTGACCTCAGGAGATCTGTTCTTTGGTTAGAAATTTCCTCCAAATAGATAATAAATAGATTAGAGGAACAGAGGATAATCTACCTCTCAGACTTGTGGAGGAGGAAGGAATTTATGACCAGAGGAGAACTAGAGATCATTATTGATCACAAAATAGAAGATTTTGATTACATCAAACTAAAAAGTTTCTGTACAAATAATACTAATGCAAACAAGATTAGAAGGGAAGTAACAAATTGGGAAAATATTTTTAAAAACAAAGGTTCTGACAAAGGTCTCATTTCCAAAATATATAGAGAACTGACCCAAATTTATAAGAAACCGAACCATTCTCCAATTGATAAATGGTCAAAGGATATGAACAGACAATTCTCAGAGGAAGAAATTGAAACTATATCCACTCACATGAAAGAGTGTTCCAAATCACTACTGATCAGAGAAATGCAAATTAAGACCACTCTGAGATACCACTACACACCTGTCAGATTGGCTAAGATGACAGGAACAAATAATGACAAATGTTGGAGGGGATGTGGGGAAACTGGGACACTAATACATTGCTGGTGGAGTTGTGAAAGAATCCAGCCATTCTGGAGAGCAATCTGGAATTATGCCCAAAAAGTTATCAAACTGTGCATACCCTTTGACCCAGCAGCGCTACTACTGGGATTATATCCCAAAGAAATACTAAAGAGCGGAAAGAGACATATATGTGCCAAAATGTTTGTGGCAGCTCTTTTTGTTGTAGCTAGAAACTGGAAGATGAATGGATGTCCATCGGTTGGAGAATGGTTGGGTAAATTGTGGTATATGAAGGTTATGGAATATTATTGCTCGGTAAGAAATGACCAGCAGGAGGAATATAGAGAGGCCTGGAGAGACTTAAATCAACTGATGCTGAGTGAAATGAGCAGAACCAGAAGATCACTGTACACTTCAACAACAATACGGTATGAGGATGTATTCTGATGGAAGTGGAAATCTTCAACATAAAGAAGATCCAACTCACTTCCAGTTGATCAATGATGGACAGAGGTAGCTGCACCCAGAGAAGAAACACTGGGAGGGGAATGAAAATTGTTAGCACTAATATCTGTCTGCCCAGGTTGCATGTACCTTCGGATTCTAATGTTTATTGTGCAAAAAGAAAGTGATATTCGCACACATGTATTGTACCTAGACTATATTGTAACACATGTAAAATGTATGGTATTGCCTGTCGTCGGGGGGAGGGAATAGAGGGAGGGGGGGTAAATTGGAAAAATGAATACAAGGGATAATATTATAAAATATATATATATATAATAAAAAAAAATAATAAAAAAAAAATAAAAAAAAAAAAAAAAAAAAAAAAAAAAAAAAAAAAAAAAAGAAAAGAAATTTCCTCCAAATGGGGCACCTACCCAAACAAAACAACAGTATTTAATCATTTTCTTTTTGTCCTTTCCTATAAATTTGGTACTTCATACCAATTCTTAAGGCTATTTCCTAAAGGGCTATCTTCTAGGACACAAGATAGGTTTTTAGAATGAAATACCTTAGATTGTTCCTTTCCCTGTTTCATAGTATCTTGTCCCCTTTGATGGAGACGTCACCCAATTTTACCAAAGAGAAATAGGACTACTCTTATGACTGAAACTGCTTAGAGTTTCCCAACCCCAAAAGGGAAATAAGAGCACTTTTATGGACTAAAACCACTTATAGGCTATAACTTAATTCCAGTCACCCAGGCAACTCACCAGTTCTTGCCAAAGGGATAGCACTCTTATAGACTCAGAATGCTCGCGTTCTTTGGCTCACCATTTCTTACCTGGTTTGTGTGCACAACTTACATGACTGATTCCAAACTTTTCTTCCAGGCTTATCTCCCAAGCTGAATTATTTGCTTTCTCTGAATATTTCTTTTTGGGAATTTACCCAATAGGAGCAGGAGTGCCCAAGCTGAGTCCAAGTTCCACTGAAGAACTTTTCAGAGGGCACCTTCCCAAGGATTCAGTATGGGAGAGACCCTCCTTCACAGGAAATATCCAGAACAAGCCCCCAAAACTGTGAGGGACAATGACCCTTATTCTAAATTAAAATCAGAGATGCTCAAGGTAAAAAGCAAAAAAAAGATTTATTACAATTTTGTGAGAAAGGGCAGCTCTCAACAACAGCAGTGTCAGTACAGGCGTGCAAAGTGTATACTGCAGAGCAGATTATATTTTGCCCTAGTGCAAAATTTCCCTATCCCCTTCTGATCTTTTCTCCCATTGACTGGAAGTCTAGGCTTACACGCTAAGACAGGGAAATATATCCAAAGATTGAAAATCTGTCCACAGACTAACTAAAAAACTATCCAGAGACAAAGAATGCTAGTCAATGACACGCTCTTTACCATTTTAGGAAGTTAATGCTGTTTATCTAAGATAAGTGAACACCAACCGCTTTTGGCTATAACACAATTGTTATTGAAAAGTTTCAAGTTATAATTAAGTCGAAGCCACATTCTTATGAGAGATCTTCATTCAGTTTATTCCATTCAATTAGGAACTTAGTCTGCCTTATGGCAGCTGAATTCATTAGGAATTTAACCCACCTTATGGTGTCTTCCCCCTTGTTAAATGTGAGTTCTGCTAAGGAATTTAGCCTGATGAAAAAATAGAGTAGTTGATCAGAGGAATAAGTTAGGTTCACAAGACACAATAGTCAGTGACTATAGCAATCTAGGATTTGATAAATCTAAAAACCCCAGCTCCTGGAATAAGAACTCACTATTTGACAAAAATTGGTAGGAAAATTGGAAAATAGTATGTTAGAAACTAGGCGTTGACCAACACCTAATGCCTTATACCAAGATAAAGTCTAAATGGTTTAATGATTTAGACATAAAGGGTGATACTATAAGCAAATTAGGAGAACAAGTCTACTTCTCAGATATATAGAGAAGGAAGGAATTTTTGGCCAAAAAACTAGAGTGCATTATGAATACAAAATGCATAATTTTGATTATATTAAATTGATGCGTGATATTCCTAGTGGCTGTTAAAATATGGTTGCTTCTGAACAATATTGGTATCCATACATTTCCATATCACCATGATTTCTTCCTCTTTCTGTCTTCTCCTAGAAGTCTGAATTGCAAGATCAAAAGGAATAAAGAAAAATTTTTTTTCAGGGTTTAGCAACATACAAATCACTTCTCTTTTTATTTTATATCATGCCCAGAGGACAAGCAAGACAATCTATATTTTAATATTATCTGTCTGTCCTAGAAACAGTTGGGACAGGATCATTTCTGGGAGTGTCTCATAAAAATTTTTGTCCATTTCTCTTCCTCCTGTGGAAGATTTCATAGGCCCTGGAGTCTCCACAAAGATTTTATTTAAAAAGCAGTGCAGATGAACTGTTTTTTTCTTGATGCATAACATTGCAATCCTCACATGCAGTTGCATCCCAATCATTGCATGCAATGAAACCTGAAAAAAAAAAAAAAGTGTATATTTAATGAGAAAATTTTTTACACCACATTTCTTGATTGATTGATTGATGTGCTGAATTTGAGAAGCCTACAGAAGCTGACATACTAAAGAAGGTGCTGGCTCTTCTAAATGTTGATTTCTTCCCAGAGTCTTTTTCTCCCTTCAGAGATCTCTCCTGGAAGCATATAAATGTCAACTATTACTAAGATTGGAAAAGTAGATTGGAGCAAGAGTGTACTATGACCCACAGAGTCACAAAAAGTCAAACACAACTTTTGTTCAACAAAAATAAAGCCAGAGAAAGACAATTTATAATTTATAATCAAATCTGTGCAACTTAAGGAGAAGAGAAAGCAATTGGTGTAACTAATCCAGGGTTAGAGTATTTTAAGCCATGGTCATTGATAGTACAAGGATTCAAGAGCAGAAAATAGTACAGAATTTAACTGATTCACCAAGAAGGGGTCAACATATGGAAGGGAGGAGAGTGTAATCAGTACAGGGGCAGTAACCTAAGAAAGCACTGAGGGATGGAGGAATTGGAAGTCATGTTATTCTTGTTCGGTCATTTTTTAAGTTGTATTCAACCCGTGAGGCCATTTGGGGTTCTCTTGGCAAACATAATTTGTCATTTCCTTCCCCGGTTTATTTTACAGATGAGCAAAATGAGGCAAATAGGGTTTAGTGACTTTCCCTGTGTCACACAGCTAGTTCAGTGTTGAGTTTGAACTCAGTAAAATAAGTCTTCTTGACTCCAGGCCCAGCACTTTATCCAAAAAGCATGGTTAAGTATCATGAGGAAAGATGATAAAAGAATATGGTCAAATAAATGAATCTCAGAATTCATGAATATTGAAGTAGAATATGGAAGTAGAATATGCATTCCACCTCATTTTGATAGCAAGACCAAGTTTATGACCATCTCTGAGAAGTTTAAATGAAATGGGAACTGAGAGCATTAAGGAACTGAAAAATTACAGTATTTGAGAGAACAAAAACATAAATGTTGAACTCCCTTCCTATGAGGGCAGAATTTAGGCTGGAGAGAAAGACTGTGATCCAAGTATTGAATTCATCAAGAAAGAAGAATGCTCTGAGGGATCAGAAGTGCTGGAGGGAGAAGGAGAATGTTTAAGAGGCAATGGGAAGAAAGGAGTATATATATTTATATATATATATAATTTATATTTATATACATAAATATAATTTATATATAATTTTATATATAGTATATATTATAAATAAATAATTTATAAATTATATAATTTGTATATAATTTATAAATATATTTAATATATTATATATACTTTATATATTATAATTTATAAATAACCAAATATAGTTTATAAATTATGAAGTTGTGAATAAATTTATAAATAAGTAAATATTAATGTTGGGCCAGCTAGATGGCCCAATAATAGAGAATAAAATAATAATTAAAAAAATAATAATAGAGAATAAAATGGCAAACCACCCCAGTATCTTTGCCAAGAAAACTTCAAATGGGTTCACGGAGTCAGATATGACTGAAAAATAAAAATAAAATATAGAGCATGTATGCTCAAAAAAAATGTTAGTGGAATATGTAATTTTAAAAGTTTGAAGATCCTTGTTCTATGGAGTCAGGCCAGTAACAGCCAAAATGGAAACGCTAGAAGACTTTTTTTTCATATTGCCTGTGTGTCATCACTTAACAATTTCCTTGGTGTCTGTTTCTAGACATAAGCTGAAACCCTATCTTTCTAACCTAGTTTCATAAAGTGCTTGGAGTTGAATCTTAAGGTGGGTTAGACAATTGAGATGGGCAGGAATGTGTTTTTAGATGCAGACTAATGGAAAGAAAAAGTCTGGGTGTTTCCACTTAGCAAAGCCCTAGGAAGTGACTATATTTGAGATGACATCTGATGACTCAAGTGACATCCTAATCACCAGATGTTAACTCTCAATCAAACACACCCTGAACACACCTCTTTGTCACTTCAAGGGTGACTCAGTCCTGGCTAGAAACTATAATTAATTGTTTACAGGGCTCTTCTGCTTCACCTTTTATCTTAAATATGTTAGGTTTCTATCAGTTCAATTTATTTAAGAAAAGTATGATGTGGCAAAAGTTCTACAGACCCTGGTATAAGATGGTGGCCTGTCTTCCCAGGTGCTTAATATGTAAGCACTTAAAAAGAAACCTAAATAATTCTGTGGGGTTCAGTGAATTAGAACTTTATGGAATTCACAATCATTCAAAACATATGGATTGCCTGTCCTCTAAGTCCCAATTAAAATTCTGCTTTCTACAGAAAGCTTTCCCCAAATCCCTCTTAATTCCAGGGTCTTAGCTCTTTTAATTATTTCCTATTTCTCCTATAAATTGCTTGTTTTATATAGTCTTGTCTGCATTTTGTCTCTTCCACTAGACTGTAAGCTTCTTGAGGGAAGGGACAAGGATTATCTTTTTTTTGTTGTTTTTTTTTTTTTTTTTTTTTTTTTTTTTTTGGTCTTTTTTGTATCCCCAGAACTTAGCATTGTGACTAATAAGCAGTAGGTACTTTATAAATGTTTATTTATTGATTGTTAACATATTCAAATATAAGAACTATTTTAACAAACTGGTCTCTCTGTGCCTTTATAAGTTGCCCCCACTCTTCTCAGATTGGAAGAGGCTGATACATTCATCAGAGCTACTGGAAACATTGGCTGTTTTTCTTCTACATATCAATTGCTCTAGTTGATTGATTATAGCAATTATCAAAATCATTCTAACAGGACTATTCTCCTCTTTTATATTTATGCTTGGCTACAAACCCTGCTTTGTACATGTCCTTTTAAAATCCAATTTTATCAAAGAGGTCAGGACAGCAACATTGATTTCTTTGCCTCCCATTTTTTTCCTCCTCAATGAAATACATTGAGAAATGGTTATTAGAATTTCATTTTTTTAAAAATCTCCTATGTTTCTTGATCTTTTTAGAGACTCAAATTATGAGGTTATCTCAAATCATGAAATGGTATTGATGGGGTGAATAAGATCCCAACAAAAAGTTCTCAGGTTCCTAGTAGCTAGGTAATTCAAAGGGAGAAGCATTAATAGGAGAGGGCCTGAATTACTGTATACCATCAAGAGATCAAACTACTCCATCAGAGAGGGGCATTAACAGGATTATCTTGTCCTTAGGTGGGCCTTTGTTGAATTCCTTGTCAAATTTCTTGCATTGACAAAATTATCATGACCCCAGTTACTGTATCCAATCAGAGGGCGAGGTTATAGATGTCAACCTGCAAGGTTATTTTTCTCCAATAAAAGAATCTGTTGGTACCCCACTTCTTTGCTAACTCATTTTAGGAACTTAGCCCACTTACCTCTGAGTTCATTAGGAACTACCTGCCTTGTGGCAGCAAGTTTACTTTAGGAATTTTTCCTGCCTCTTGGCATCTTTCTCCTTGTTTTGGCTAATTAATCAGAAATTTAACCTGCCTTAAGGCATCTTCTGGCTTCTTAGTGGTGAGTTCCACTAAGGAACTTAGCCTGAGCCTTTCTCACTGTGAATCACTAATTCTCTTTTGGAACCTAGCCCACCAGTCAATGGCATAATCCCCCACTTCTTCACCAAATTCCCTTTTGGAATTTAGCCCACTGCTAATAGCATAATAAAATTTTTTATTCTTGATGTGGAGATGGTCTAAGCTTACAAATTCTTTTGAGACATCTTGTGACCCTGGCCCCAAACCCCAATTTATTTTGGGAGTTTAAGCCCTGCACTTCATCATTAGTGTCTCATGACTTAAGACTATAGAAAAGTCTGAGGTAAGGTGAGGGGATCTGAACCCAAGTTTCTGATTCTGTCTCCTATGCCATGTTTCCATTTTGGCCACACTGATTCTTATTCCCCAAGAGGAACAATTTCCAAACAATAGAGTTACCAATATGGCAAGCCCAGTCTGACTCACCCTATCCCTCCATAGTGTCATGAGAAATTATGATGAAAATGCCAATTACTCTCTGGGTTAATCTCTGACTATCTGTGTGTTTATATAAATTATTTATATGCAGTCTATCTTTAATCACTTCTAGCACTGTAAGTTAGATGCCAAGTTGAAGAAGTATACTTTTTTTTTTTTTTTTTTTTTTTTGAGAAGTATACTTTTTGACCTAGCATGGACAGGATTCCTACAATCTAAAATCTTTGACATTGATACTAAGAAGTAAAATGGAATACCTGGAAGTCCAGGTATTTTAGTTTGGGCTTTGTCACTAATTTACCAAAGAACCTTGGGAAAAATACTTATCCTTTCTAGACTTCAGTGTCCACCAGAATTCAACCAGATGCTCTCTAATGACTTTTCCAACTCTAACATTCTAGGAGACTCTGAAATAAGTCAACAGTAAGCATTTATCACACACCTACTCTGTGCTAGACAGTGTCCTAAGCACTAAGGATACAGAAAAAGACAAAAAACAGTTCCCGCTGTCAAGAAGCTCATAGTCTAATGGGGAAACAATCTAATGGGAGACAACTATATACAAAATCTATGAGCCTGTGTGTGTGTATGTGTATACATATGCTATATGTGTATTTAATTGCAAACAAATATAGACAAACTATATGTATATATGTGTAGTTGTTTGGAGTTTAGTCATGTGGCATATATACATTTATGTATGTATGTTTATATGAGTGTATATATATATATGTGTGTGTGTGTGTGTGTGTGTGTGTGTGTGTGTGTGTGTGTGTACATAATATGAAGAAAATCAATAGAAAGGTCCAGTATTGAGGGGGATCATGAAAGGTTTCTTCTAGAAGATGGCATTTTAGCTGGGACTGGAAGGAAGTAAAAATAGAGATGAGGAGGGAGAGTTCAAGGCATGGGAAACAGCCAAACTTGGTAGGTGGCGTGTTGTGTTTTAGGATAAGCAAGATATTTCTGGGTCACAGAGAATACAGGAGTGAATAAGGTGCAAAAAGAATGGAAAGGTGGGAAAGGAAACAGGTTACAAAGAGCTCCAAATGCCAAACACAGAATTTTATATTTTATTCTGGAGGTGTTAGACCGAAGGAAAACATGGTCCTAAACTGGTGATTACTCATAAATCCCAAGAGCTTTCTGATGCTGTGGGTGATGGTATCCAAGATGAAGCTAAATAGATCTATCAACATCACCAAAGAAACTAAGCTGCACCTCGGGGAGGGTAATGGGGCAAGAAAGAAGGAAAAGAATAAGGGGCATATGCAAGGGTGGCAGAAGACTAGCAAGATGGCCTCCTGTTTCATGGGTCCCTTATTTTTGATTTAATATCAGATAGTTGTTAATACTGGATTCTGTCTTCATGCTCTATAGCTTATCAACAGAAGTCCTCAGGAGTCAATGATACAACAGTCACTGTGGTCACCTCCCTTTCCTTATTATCATCTTATTTTTTTAAAGACAGGAAATTATTATTAAATATTGACTTTAAACAGATAGTCATTAAAATGATAAAGATTAGTAGTTAACTCTTCGAGCTGGGACAAGGATTGGCCCATTCCACAGGCCTGGGATTTTCATAAAAAGAGTTAATCCTTTAGCATTGAAGACTGATTTTTAAAATAATATCTTATTTTTCAAAATACATGCAAAGATAGTTTCCAACATTCACCCTTGTGTTTCACATTTTTCCCTCCCTCTCCATCTTCTCCCTTCCTACAAGTAATCTAATATAGATTAAACATATGTAATTCTACTAAACATATTTGTACATTTATCATGCTGCACAAGAAAAATCAAAGACTTATTTTTTCTCTATGGGTAATATACTATATTCAAGGTTTGTGGCAAAGATACTAGTTTGCCATTTCTCTCTCCTGCTCATTTTACAGATGAGAAAACTGAGGCAAATAAGGTTAAGTGATTTGCCCAGGGTCACACAAACAGTAAGTGCCTGAGTTCAGATTTGAACTAAAAAGATAAGTCTTTATTCCAGGCCTAGTACCCTTGACACTGAACTATTTGGCTTCCTCCAGTGAGCTACCTAGTTCTTTTGTCACTACCATTGCCAAGAGGATGACATTTGGAGATATTCATTCAATACTTAGACATCTAAGTGGCACAGTGGATAGAACACTAGGCCTGGAGTCAGAAAACACTGGGTTTAAATCTGTGTCACCCTTAAATCTGTGTCACTTCACTTCTGTTTGCCTTAGTTTCCTCATCTGTAAAATGGGAACAATAGCAGCACCTACCTGATTGTGATGATCAAATGAGATAATATTTGTAAAGTTCAGTCATATAATCTCTGTATCTCAGTTTCCCTCAACTGTAAAATGAGCATCATAATAGCTCCCCTCCCCCAGAGTTGTTATGAGAATCAAATAAGATGTTCCTAAAAGCACTACTTAGCACAGTGCTTGACACATAGAGAATGCTATAAAAGTAAAATATTATAAATATTTACAAATCACCTACTCTATTCAAGATGCTTTAGAAGAGACCCACAGTATCTGCCCTTAAGTTGCTCCTAAGATTGTAACAAAGAACTAAAATATAAGACAGCCTATGGTTATTGTTCTGAGAGGTACAAAGTACCTCAAGGTTTCAAAGGGAGGAAATTCCATTCTTCCAGGACAGTTTGGATTGCCTTATAATAATTCTTATTCTTTCTTAAATTTTATACTTTCCAAAGATCTTTCACACCCCCATTTAATATTCATTCAAAACAATCCTGTAGAGAAGTAGAGAGCTGTTTATATTATTCTCCTGGCTCTGTTTTTTTTTTTTTTTTTTGCATCAGTTCATGTAAATACCCCCATGTTTATCTGAATTTTCCTTTTTTTTTTTTTTTTTTTTTTACTATTTCTTATTCCTTAAAATATTCCATAACAATCATATCTTATAATTTTATGAAAATAAAAGTTAAAAACAGATAAACAGCTGAGCTTAGATGAAATACAATGACAAAACTTGGCTCCAAAATAAGATGGTTAAACAAAAACACATCTCAGTAGACAGAGGGAAGACTATGGTGCAGGATGTTGTATACACTGTTGGATATGATTGTTGCACTTAGTTTTGCTTAATTGTTTTTCTTTGTTAGAAGGGTAGATGATATAAGAGATTACCAAAAAAAAATCCCTTAATAAAACCTCTTTCAAAGAGAGGATAGTATAGATGTGGCTATTCTTAATGTATTGATAAAATCTTCCCCAAGATCACAAAGCAAGTTAGTGACTTAAATGGAATTAGAAGCTACAAAGACAGGGCAATTAGGTGGTATAATGGATAGAGCACAATCCTGGCATCAGGAGGATCTGAGTTCAAGTGCAGTGTGACCCTGGGCAATTTAACCCTAATAATAATAATAAGAAGAAGAAGAAGAAGAAGGAGAAAGAAAGAAGAAAGAAGAAGAAGAGTAAAGAAGGAAGACGTAGAAGAAGAAAGAAGGAAGAAGAAAAAGAAGATAGAAGAAGAAAGAAAGAAGGAAGAAGAAAGAAAGAAGGAAGAAGAAAGAAAGAAGGAAGAAGAAAAAGAAGATGGAAGAAGAAAGAAAGAAGGAAGAAGAAAGAAGGAAGGAAGAAGAAAAAGAAGAGGAAAGAAGGAAGAAGAAAAAAAGGCACTATTGTTCTGGTAAACTGGTAAATGTTTAACAATCAATTTTCTGAAAAGAGGATATACTTTTCAGTTGAATCTATATAATTAACATTTTTTTCCATCATTTCCTTACATATAGATAATCAACAAAACAGTAAATCAAATCTTGATTTGTAGTGTCTGCAGATTTCTGAGGTGCAAATGTTCACATTAAAAATATTACAATGGGTTCTCTCTGATTAAAAAAAAAAGGCTTCCTAGCAACTCTTCATTTAACCTTCCTCCCTCACTTTCTCTACCTTCTAGCCAGGCCATAAAAGGCTAATGCCAAGGGCTCTATCTCTTTCTCTCAGATCTGTCTTACTCTGCTGGGTAACTTGAAGAAAGGAATTCATCTCTAAAAGGAAACCCATGAACTAACCCTAACTCCAGGGATCATGTGAATCTAATGAAGGACATCTGTGAGATCAAGAAAGACGATACCAAAAGATGATATATCATTCTGAGTATCCTACATTGCTAGCTAGAAAGGGATTGAGTCAGATGGAGCAGTCCTAAAAATGTCCTTTTAAAAATTATTTTTAATACACATTGCTTTATGAATCATATTGGGGGAGAAAAATCAGAACAAAAGGGAAAAATCATGGGAGTGAAAAAAATAGAAAAAAAAAGGTGAATATATATGTATTGATTTACATTTAATCCCCATAGTTCTTTTTCTGGATGCAGATAGCATTTTCCAAAGTCTATTGGGAAAAAAAATTTTCATTCACCAGGAAATAGAGGAGTTAATTGTTTAGCGAATACCATATCTTAGATATTGCATTTCACAGCTGACTGTGATAATGTATGTGATAGATAAGAGGGACTAGCATGGAGTATAAATAGGAATCAGGATATAATGCCAGAGTAACTTTCTCCACCACCATCACTTCCCAACTCCAGACATCACAACCCCAGGGCTGAGTACAACATGAAGGTCACAGTGTGTATGCTCATCTTGTCTCTGATTGCTATCACTGGTGCATGGGGTAAGCTGGGACCAAATTAGGACAGTATCTTGTGCTGTTTGTTGAATTTAACTGGGATCTGGCAGGCTGAAATCTTTTTTTAAAAAAGAATGGGATGAAGGAACAAGGGCAGAAACAAGGATTGGAATAAGCAAGAGAGTCCATTTTAGCACTCTTCCTCTACTTTAAACCCCCTCATGATATATAAAGATCAGACTATCAGGAAGGAAAATATTATCCTAATTTTACTGTTGAGGCAAACAGGTTAAAGATTTGCCCAGGATTAGTGGCTGATTTGAATTTATATATTCCTGACTCTAGGCGTGGCACTCTATCAACTGCACCACCTGGTTGACAACTAGTTACCTTCTACCCCAAGCAGCAAAAGCATTCTAAGTGAATAAGACTGACTTCTAGGATTCAGATTTTTAGCATAGGAAAAAGACTTTAGAAATTACCTTGTTCAAACTGTTTGGATATGTATACATATCTTGTATTTAATTTATACTTTAACATATTTAATATGTATTGGTCAACCTGCCATCTGGGGGGGAGGGGAGGAGGGGAAAAAATGGATCAAAAGGTTTGGAAATTGTTAAGGCTGTAAAATTACCCATGCATATATCTGGTAAATAAAAACTATAATTAATTAAAAAAAAAAAAAAGAAAAGAAATTACCTTGTTCAACCCCTGTCTTAAGCATGAATTCTCTCTAAACCAGTTTTAACAAGATCATGTAGTCTTTCCTCCCCATCTCTACTTTGTGAGGCAACTCATTACATTTTTAGATATTTCAAACTGCTCAGAAGTTCTCCTTTAAAATAAGCCAAATCTGCCCTCTATAAATCCTGGATAGAGTTGAGTTATAATTGTAGCAAAGTGTTCTTGCATTTTTAGGTTAAATAGTTTGATTAAGACATTGTTTAAAAAAAAAAAGAATATAGAATAAGTTTTACATGAGTCTTTCCAACAATGAAATGATTCAGGCCAGTTCCAATGATCTTGTGATGAAGAGAGCCATCTACACCCAGAGAGAGACAGGGCTGTGGGACCACAACATAGCATTCTCACTATTTCTGATGATGCTTGCATTTTGTTTTATTATTCATTTTCTTTCCTTTTTAATCTGATTTTTCTTGTGCAGCAAGATAATTGTATAAAATGTTCACACATATTAGATTTAACACATATTTTAACATGTATAACATATATTGGATTATTTGCCATCTAGGGAAGGGATTGAGGGAAAGGAGGAGAAAGTCTGAACACAAGACTATGCAAGTTTCAATGTTGAAAAATTATCCGTACATATATTTTGAAAATAAAAAAGCTTTAAAAATAAGAAAATAAAAGAATAAGTTTTGGAAAATGGAGAGGATGGAAAATGTATGAAATAAAGAATAAAGGATAAAGATGATTACATGGGAAGGAGAGCTCACAATTCCTCATTATCCCATTTTGTGTTCTCTGATGCCAGATACACTTCTAGTAAAGAGAAAAGTAGTTTTGAAGGTACAAAAATATAGATAAGGCCTGCATCCACTACAAGGAACATTATTATTACCAGGCACAAAAATAATTGAGATAAGGGATGAGAGTGAGAAAGGATGAGGAAGAAGAGAACATAACCCAATCACAGGTACAACTGTATCAGCCTAAGGTAAAAACTGACTCTTATGTCCATGGGAGCTGGCAAGAATGTAAGCCCCATAATGATATGGGAATAAGATCCTGGGACATGATAATGTTAATGCTGTTTGTCTTCCATTCTCAAAGAGGGCCGTGATGACACAATATGCAAGTGAACTGGATTTAAGTGGGGAAGGAAACTGCCTCAGTTTCCCCTCCAGAGCCATCTGGATCCAGTGGCCAGACATAGATCAGGATGACTGGAGATGGCCCTGGATGCAATGGGAGAGTTTGGTCTATTTGACTGAAGCCCCACTCATTCAGTGATTAAGGCAGGTATCAGGAGCTGGTGGCAGACCACGGAGGAGGTATGAGTAATCACAGGAAGGAAGTTATAAGCTCTGAAGTATATGCACCTTGAGACAAAGACCTAGTTGCCTGAGCTTATGGCTTTGAACCCCATATAGTAAGTAGATACCAAATGAGCCCAGCTAATAGCATGGGGCAATTAGGTGGTGCAGTGGATAGAGCAGCAGGCTTGGAGACAAGATTTGAATTCAAATTCACCTTCAGACCCTAGTAGTGTGACCTTGAGTAAATCACAACCTCTATTTGCCTCTGTTTCTCATCTACAAAATGGGAATATGAAAAATCTCTTCTGTCAAGGTCCCAAACACTCTAAGGTCCTGGGAACCAAACAGACCCAGAAGCTTCTTCTTCTCCTCCTTTTAAAAATAATAATAGCTCTTTATTTTTTTATTTTTTTTCTGAGGCTGGGGTTAAGTGACTTGCCCAGGTCATACAACTAGGAAGTGTTAAGTGTCTGAGACCAGATTTGAACTGGGGACCTCCTGAATTCAAGGCTGGTGCTCTATCCACTGAGCCACCTAGCTGCCCCTTGTATTTTTCAAAATACATGCAAAGAAGTTTTCAACATTCACTTTGGCAAAACCTTGTGTTCCAAAATTTTCTCTCCTCTGCCCAAGAAAGCAAGTATAATATAAGTTTAACATGTTCGGTTCTTCTAAACATATTTCCATATTTGTTATGCTGCATGAGAAAAATCAGATCAAAGAGAGAAAAAATCCAAACAACATGAGAAAGGAAAAAAATGCAAGGAAATAACAATAAGAAAAAAGGTGAAAACATTATGCTTTGGTCTATACTCAATTTCCACAGTTCTCTCTTTGGATGCGGATGGCTCTTTCTATCACAAGTCTATTGGAATTGCTTTGAATCACCTCATTGGTAAGAAGAGCCAAGCCCATCACAATTGATCATCACATAATCTTGTGGCTGTGTACAATGCAGAAGCTTCTTGCAGTGGGACATACCAGCACAGAATCCAGGTTCTTCACTCTAAATTAGACCCTGGGCTATATTGTGGGTGAGGTAGAGTCCTGTTGACATATAGTAGGGTTCATTCCTTATTTTTTTCAATTCAGTTTACAGAATCCCCACTGTGAAAAATGTCCATGACAGATTTTAGTATCAACTGGAAAATTGGCTCTTAGGACTAAATTAAGTTTTTGAAGTTTACACAGAGTATGTTGACACTTTACAAAGGGTAACAATAAAAATCTTGTGAATCATCTTGCTTATCTGATTTTGTCTGAATTAACTTTACCTCATTGCAGGAGAGCCAGTGAAGGCAAGAGAATTTGTTTTTCAGAAAATGGTAAGAAGGATGAATCTGTATTTCTCTTCTAATTCAATCAACAATCCAAATATTAATAAATATTTATTAAGACCCCTTTCAAAGACTATGCCTGCAGAGCACAAACTCCAGTGAGTCCTACAAAGTGAGGCAGTTTTTGTGAAGAGGCTTGATCTGTTAAATTCTGAATTTGTTTTCTATTTATTAAAACATAATGGCACCTTATTAGTCTCTTAGTGGCTAAGATTTATATTTGTTGTTGTTCAGTTGTGTCCAATTCTTTGTGACCTTTAAGGTAAGGTCTTCCACAGGTCTCAGTTTGACTGAGTTCACATCCATTTGGTGATTAAGGCGGGGTAGCAATTGCATCCAGGGCCATCTCCAGATGTCCTGATCTATATCTTGTCACTGGACACAGGTGGCTCTGGAGGGGAAGCTGAGGCAGGTGACCTTGCCCAGTCTCCCTCACTTAGATCCAACTCACTTGCATGTCATCCTATTGCCTTCGTGGTCTTCTTCAAGAACAAACAACAGGGACCATATTGTCTGTGGGATTTTCTTGGCAAAAATGCTGGGGCAGTTTGTCGTTTCCTTCTCCTAGATTAAGGCAAAAAAGAGTGTAAGTGGCTTGCCCAATATCACACCAATAATAAGAATCTGAGGATGAATTTGAACTCTGATCTTCTGTACTCCAGGCCCAAGGCTTTACCTCTTGAGCCACATAGCTGACTGGTTATAAGAATATTCCCTCCCCAATTAGACTGTGAGCTCCTTCAGAGCTGGGATTGTTCTATTGTAATTTAATTTATTGTTTATTATTAATTAATTCTTCCTTTGTATCTTAGAACCTAGCAAAATGCTTGTCATATGTGCCAATATATATGCCTTTAATAAATGACTTATCTGTTTTTTAGAAATTCAGCTTACCTAAGTCCAAAGAGTCTCATCCAAAAAAATGGATAATTCTTTTTTAAAATCAAAACAACTCATGAAACTGTCTCCTAAGGCATAAAGGAATTACAATTTATAATGTGGGTGATAGCCATAAAGATGAATCAAAAACCTTTGAGGTTAAAGTAATGGGACCATTTAATCTTGGACTAGCTTTTCATACTTGGGCTCTATTTTATTGAAATGTTTATATCTGTAAGGTCCAGTCAACTGCTACTGCTGATTTGGCAGGAATAGGCAAGAAGAATTAAAATTTTAATATAAAATTGAGATAGAACATATCTGAGGATCTGATTCTACCTTGAGAGGTTATGTTCTGCTGGACCTGTGGTCAGAAGGAGTTGAGATCAAATCTGATCCCAGACATTGCGACCTATGTGACCTATGAAAGACACTTAACCCCAATTTCCCAAAAATAATAATAAATATTCTTAAAATAGAGAATGTTCACAATTTATGGGTTTGCCCTCCTCTTAAGCATCCCAGAGAATATGGGTGGCAAAGTCTTTTCCTGAAATCTAATCAAGAAGTTTTTCCCGCAAAGCTCCTTCCAAAGAGAACATGCCAGTGGGAATAATGACCTTCTCTTTCTGAGTTACATATACATCTCTCCTCAGCCAATCTGTGAACACATGGGGGAAATCCCAGTGTGCCCCAACTTGTATCAACCTGTCTGTGGAACCGATGAGAAGACCTATGACAATGAATGCCAATTATGTATTGCAAGAATGTAAGTTCATTTTCTAATTTTACATTTAACTGAGCCTTTTGGTACTGCTACATAATCCATATCAGTGGAATCAAATTCAAATAATAATGACAGTCATTAAGCTATTATAAGTATTACTCCTGACTTCATATTAGCTTAGATAAGCACATATGTCCTATTGTATTTAATTTCATTGCTTATTGCTTATTTTATATTATCATGTTATTAATTTATTATAAATTTACATTATTTTATATGATAAAATATTATGTTGTATTATTAATTATTTTATTTCCCAATTCCATTTTAATCTAGTTTTAGTCCCACTCAGAAGAGCTGTTCAGGCTGTGTGATATGACACCATTGTCATACCCTGGCTAGCCTAAGAAATTATCTTCTTTTATCCACATTTCACCTATTCCTTTAAGGGGACAGAGGGCTAAATCCCATTCTGTTCAAAATACTAATCTTTTATTTTCTGTAGTTCTTTGGCCTATAGCTGTTACTTCTGAGGCTTGTAAATGGATTGCTACATACATTAAAGGGAACAACTCGGTATAAAGGGTGCCTAGATCAGCAACCTAGCTGAATCTGAAAAACTCAGCACTAAAATGTAGACAAAGGACAATTTTTTTTGGGGGGGGGGAGGAACATTAATTCATGTGGTCATATGGAGCATGGAAGTTTGGAATCTAAAACAGAACATCATGGATCACAGAATTAAAAAAGGCTGGAACCTAAAAATAAAATACAATGTCCTAAGAAGGAATTTGAGGAGCAGATAAGTGGCTCAGTGGATAGAGCACTGTCCCTGGAATCAGAAGGACCTGACTTCAACTAGCCTTCCTTCACTTATTAGCTGTGATTTGGGCAAATCACCTCAAAGAAGGAGGAATGCAATATAATAGAATCTGATCCAAGCCCAGAATCTCACATTAATGTGATGTTCATCCTCAGATAAAGTTTTCCACTTGTTTACCTGTTTCCTCTTTATAGAAAGAGATATTTGGATTACTGTATATGCTTTCTAAGATCCCTTTCTAAGATCCCTTAAGGAAGCACAGACTCCAGTCAGGGGAGGGGGCCTCTAGTTCATGTCCTATCTCCAACTCCTACCAACTATGTGACTTAAGGAAAATCTTTAACTTCCCCTAGGCCTGTTTCTTCATCTTTAAATCAAGAAGTTGAACTTTTATTGTTCAGTCATTTTTCAGTCCTATATAACTCCTTGTGATCCCATGTGGGGTTTTCTTGGCAAAGATACTAGAGTGGTTTGCCATTTCCTTCTCCAGTCCATTTTACAGATGAGGAAACTGAGGCAAACAGGGTTAAGTGTCATACAGCTAATAAGTGTCTAAGGCTGAATTTTAACTCAAGAAAATGAGACTTCCTGACTTCAGGCCTGGCACATTATCCACAGAACTACCTAAGAGAGATTGGACTAGATGATCTAAAATATTCCTTCCAAATATAAATCTAATTTATTTTCTTCCATTATACTTAATGCTGATTCTAATATTAACAACAACAACAAACAAATAAAACCCAAGTATTTGGGAGGAAAGTTGACCACAAGAGAAGTTTAAGTTCTTTTTTCTCTCCTCTTCAGCCTCTTCCTTTCGCCTCTATCTTCCCAATAGACTAATAATCTTTTTCAATAGAATATAATGATAGCTTCCCAAAATATAGTAAATTTTAAAAGAAGGAAATTAATCAAGCCTTACAAGAAGTACAGCCAGGTATTTGACAATTACCTTAACAAGAGATAGTCACTCCCCCCAAAAAGCACTACATTATGCAAAATTACAGAATAAAAACTACAAAATTCATGAGGAAAATGAAATTAGGGCATAATGCTCAAAAACTGCAGCAATCTATAAAAAATAAATAGGAATCTAATTAAAACAGCAGCAGCACAGTTTTTTATATGCTAAGTGATTAAGATATATATAAATACTATAATAAATAGTGACTAGAACTCTTTTTGTTTGTTTTGGAGGGCATTTCTGCTTAAACTCAAGGTCTTTAGCTGAGTTTTCTTTTCCTGAGATCTGAGTATTTCTTTTTCTTTATTGCTCATTTTTTTTGCTCTCTCCTCATTGATGGCAGTTTCCCAGAGGACTGGATCTCGAAGTATCTCAACCTCCTCACATACTAGGCAATTCTCCCAATTTTTGATCTCTGCTCTAAATGACTTTGGGGTGGGGCGGGGAACAGAACTGGTCCCAAATGAAAGCTGGGTTCTTTCCCTCTGGCCTACTGGAGTGCCACACAACTACACATATGTGTCTCATCCCTTTTTCTTTCTGCTACTTCATTCTCTGACTGAACTCTGCAACCATGTTACCATGGTTAAAAAAATACTCTTCATCACCTGGTATCTAGCCTCTCCAAGTTTAAATAGCCTGGTTCCTAGATCATTCATTGCCAAATCTGTACTCCAAGCTTTTACAGCTTCATAGGATATATCCACTGGCATAGTCTTCCTGAATCCAACCAAGTTCATCAAGGCAACATTGAATAAAGCTATGATTAAAAAAAAAAAATCTTGAATATTGAAGGATCCTCTCAATAATTTAATCAAAGGGAATGACCAGAAGGAAAAAGAAGCTAATGAAAAAACTCAAGGAGGGGCAGCTAGTGGTGCAATGATACCTGAGTTCAAATCTGACCTCAGACACTTAACACTTCCTAGCTATGTGACCCTGGGCAAGTCACTTAACCCCAACTGTCTCAGAGGGGGGAAAAAAAGCTCAAGTAATTACCCAAGATCACATAGTTAGTGAATGGTAGAAGCAAGATTTGAATTCTGGTTTTCCTGACTCACACTGGAGCATTTTTATCCATTTTGCCATGTAGCCTTTAGGAAGATCTAATACTTAAAAATAGACGTATTAAAAATTTAAGTGTAGATAAATTGCAAGGTACAGTGGAAAAAACAGTGGATTTGAAGTAAAAGGACCTGAATGCAAATTCCCAACCCTGCCCCCTTGTGACTGTGAGCAAGTCACTTCTCTGAATCTAAATGTTCTTATGTAAAAAATGGGGCTGAGGACTGGGGTACCTACAGAATTTTTCATATTTTTCTTTAAGCTCTATAGCTATGATTCTATGATATAGTAGTCATGGTGATGAGAAAATAGAAATCCATTTATAATTTGTAATTAATTTATTTTTCTTCTTTAATTGTAGGAAAACTAAACAGGATATCCAGATTATAAAGGATGGAGTATGCTAAAGAAGAAACACTCAATAGAAGATTAGATGTGCTTTTTCTAATTGTTTCAGAAATATGGTCCCTTCTCCCTATCCACACTATATACATTCTATATAGAGTGCAATAAAATTAATATGCAGAATTAATGAGTATTGTCATTGAAACCATCAAAGGAACTTTATGAAAGTCAGAGGCTATCATCAATAGGTCACTACTTGCATTTCAGTATAGAGAATACACTAAGTATTTCTTCATCAAGGGAAAGCATTTGAAGGAAAATTGGTTCTGGGAAAGAAAGAGGGAGTAGGGAAGAAAAGGGAGATAGAATTCTCTTTTCTTGTTTCTTTCTTTTTTTTTTTTTGCTTTTTTCTTCCTTTCCTTGCTGACTTTTTGTCTCTGTCTCTCTCTTCTGGATCTCCCTATTTTGACAGATTAGAATATAGCAGCTATACCATGAGCCAGATCCCACTACTAATCACTACAAAAGATCAAAACTCCTGGATTCAATTGATCCACCAGCTTCAGTCTCCCCACTAGCAACAATTATAGGAAAGCAACATCACAACTGGCTCCCTGGCTCCCTTCTTTCCACTAGAAAGATAGCAAAATAAAAAGCCCATCTAACTTTTAAATCATAAAACTCTAAAATCTTAAGTGCATATTTAATTCATCTCTCATTCTACATATGGGAAAAGGAGTGTGGGAAAAGTTAAATGATTTGATTACAATCACCAGCAAGCTGCAAGTCAATAAAGACTTGACCCAAAGGCAACTGACTTTTAGGATTGTGGTCTTCCTTTCTCAATTTTCTATATAAAGACACTTCATTTCCTAGTTTTATTTTTGCACTGGCTGTCCATCATACCTGGAATGACATGTCTCCTCTCCTTTCCTCCATATCTTCTTTTCTCTGGCTTCTTTCCAGACTCAGTACATATCTCAACCTTTGGCTAGAGGCCTTTCTGGATCTTCATATTATCTTCCATCCACTCTGTCTATATACCGTATCCAACCATTTATCCTATTGAGAACAAAGTCTGTTTTTGCTTTTCTTTTTAGTTGTTTAGTGAGAATAAGTTTTAACACCTAGTAAGATATTAAGAATGTTGCCAATTTATTATAAAAGATAATGTAGTGAGAATAAGTTTTACTACCTTAAGAAAACAATTTGATTCCATTTTGGCTTAAGCCGCTATTTTGTATCCAAATTGTTTTGAGTAAGTTGTTTTTCTACAAGTTGTCCTTTAATAATATGATAGGAACTTTGTGCATTATGATGAGAAGTAATATCAGTATATTCTCAAATAGCTCATAAATATACATGGATTCTGAAAAGATAGATGAAAAAATTATAAGTAACTTTAAAAGTAATTTAAAAGTAATTACATTTTTATTTAGTTAAATGTTTCCCAATTACATTAAAAATTTTTTTTAACATTTGTTTAATCTCTCTCTCCCTTCTCCTACACCCCTCCCCCCCCTTGAGAAGAAAAGCAATATATCATTTTATCAGTAATTTTAAAGTAAACTAAAAATCATATTTTGTGGTAAACAACTTTGGAATAGTCATACAAATACATAAACATACCAGGATCCCATCTGCCTCACTAGCACTGGTTCTTGTCTTTCCTGTACTTGAGTCTTGGATAAGGCCATTTTGGCTTGAGGACAGTGCAGAGATTACATAGATTTGCTGGACCACTAGAGAAGATATATGGCCTCTAGCTAGGCAGAGAGGGAAGACTGGTATGAAAGAAGGCAATTAGAAGTCAATCAGGTAGTTTTTAGAGAAATATATTTGTACACTTTGATGAATAAAGTTTGGTTGCATTCACTGAAAAGTATTAGTTAGCAACACTGGCACATGGTAAACCATTTAGCAAATGCTTTTTAATTGATTTGATAGGGGATCTTACATGATAGTTACCTGGCTATCCATAGTTAGTAACTCTTATGTTATTTAACTCCTTCCTCTTCCCTTTGCATAACACTGTGGATTCAGGCCTATGGCCATTAGTTCCCCTCAACGAGGATGATCAGGAACCCTGGTCCCGGCCTTTGGGAAACTAGTCTGTCTGCAGAGACTTCAATGGCCTAAGTGCTAAGTGGGCTAAGGGTTCTTAGGGATTCTGTAAGCTTGAAGGAAACAGAATTACCACACAGATTTTGAATTTGGTGGTATAGTTTTTTTTTTTTCTAGCATTTTTAAAATGTTTTAGTTATTGGCCTACATGGTTATGTGATAGAGATCCATAATTAAAGCCAGTTGCCATCGGGTGGGGCTCAGCCCAGAGAATGGGATACAATTGCCCTTGACACAAGCTTTTAATAAAGCACTGTGGGATTAACAACCTAGGTTCAGTCTACCGACACTACATAGGAGCCCGTATCAGTATCACTTCACTCACTTCTCCAACTACAAGTTCTACAAAATCTGCCCTTCTGTTTGAAAAAAAAAAAAATCTTTAAAAAACCCAGTTTAAAAACTTGAGTTCTGTTTCTAGTTGCTGAATGAGCTGAGTCAAATTTACTTTCATTTTTCTTATGATGACAATATGGTTTTCCTAGGCTATCAATAAAAACAAGTGTCAGTTCAGTCAATAAATATTTATTAAGTGATTGGTTCTGTGCTAAGTCCTAAGGATACAAGCTGCCTTCAAAGAACTCAATTTAGGGAAGTTATCAAACTTTTCAAAAAAGGGAAGAGAATAGTTTTTAACATCAATCAAGAGGAGATTATTGATGAGATGACTAGTGAATATCTAGAAAGAGAAATATCTAGCATACTTAATAAATGTGTCTAAAGATTATTGATTTACTGATTTGTGATTACCAAAAGTCAACATGACTTCATCAAGAATGTGTTAAGCTGACCTTATACACTTGAAAAGGTTGCTAAACTAGTAAGCAGATAAGGATAATCTGTAGATAGAATTTTCCTAATTTCAAAGAATAATTTGATAAAGTTTATCATATAATTCTTGTAGAAAAGTTAGAGAAATAGGGGTTCAATCTCCAAAGTTGGGTTCATGTACATTATGGTGTATAAGAAAGGAAACATGAAAAATTCTAATTGTATTTTTATCTCAAAAAATCTAAACCTTATTAAAACTTAATATATAGATTGACACAAGAACCCTAACTTAATCTTCAGGTCAGATGATCCTATATCATATGTAGTATTTGAAAAATGTAAAGTCTTACATTTGGGTACAAAAAAAATCAATTTCACAAGCACAAGATGGAGGAGACATGGTTTGAAGCAGTTGGTTTGAAATAGATATGGGAATTTTAATGACTGCGCAATATGTCAGCAGTGTGATGTAGCAGACAAAAAGGCTACTGTGACCTTGGGTTGCATTAAGGAAAGTATACTATACTAGTATATAGCATATATACTAGTATATATATATATGTGTGTGTGTGTGTGTGTGTGTGTGTGTGTGTGTGTGTATACAGAGAGAGAGAGAGTATATATAGTATACACTATAATCAGTTAATAAGCATTTGTTAAGCCTTGTTAGTTGCCAAGCACTATACTAAGTTCTACAGTTACCAAGAAAGGCAAAGGATAGTTTCTGCTTACAAGGAACTCAGTCTAGTGGGAAAATAAAATACAAATAGCTATGTACAACGATATATATGTGTGTGTGTGTATATACATATACAGGACAAATTGTAGTTAATCTGAAAGGGAAGGAACTAACATTAAGGGGGTTTGGAAAAGGCTTTTTGTTGAAGATGGAGTTTTAGATGAGACTTGAAGTTAAGAAAGATTGAAATAAAGAAAGAGAGAGTGTAAAGGGACAGTTAGTGAAAATCCATGAAGCCAGGAAATGGAAATGTCTTTGTTCAAGGAATAGAGGCTAGTATTACTGGGTTGCAGATTTTATGGAGGGGAGTAAAATATGGGAAAAATGGAAAGGTAAGAGACAAGTTATGAAGGGTGTTAAATGCCATACAGATAATTGTATATTTGATCATGTAGGTGACTGGGATCTGCTGGTCAGACCTGCACTTTAGGAAGATTGATTTACAACTGAATGGAGAGTGAAACTGAAGTGGGGGGAGACTTGAGATAGTAATATCAATCAGAAAACTGTTGCAATAATCTAGATATGATCTGAATGCAATGGCCTATACCATCAACATGGTGCAGAATGGAAAGATGATGGTGTTCTTGACAATAATGAGAAAATCAGAAAGCGAATTTAGGGGAAAGATAATAACTTGTTTTGCACATGTTGAGTGTAACATGTCTACAGCACATATAATTTAAGATAAACTATAGGTAGTTGGAGATGTGAGACAGCAGAAAGGTTAGGGATAGACAAGACAACTTGAGGATCATCCACATAGATAATTGAATTCATGTGAACTGATAAGATCACCAGGTACAATTCTACAAAGAGATAGAGAAAAGGGCCCAGCACAAGGTCTTGAAAAACACTTATGTTTAATGAGCAAGAACTATTTGAAAATCCAGCAAAATTGATTAGCCAGACAGGAGAAAAAATCAGGGGAGATCAATGTTATGAAAACCTAGAGAAAGGAATACCAAAGAGAAGAGAGTAATCAACAGTGTTAAAGGTGGGTGGAGAGGTCAAGGAAGAGGAATGAGAAAAGGCCATTGAATTTGGAAATTAAGAACTCATTGAAAACTTTGGCCAAGGCAGTCTCAATTAAATAATGAGGTTGAGAGCCAGACTGCAGAATTAAGAAGAGTTAAAAGGAAAAGAAATGGAGGCATTAGTTGTAGGCAGCCTTCTATTTAGCCACAAAAGGAAGAGGAGATATAGGATAATAGCTGGTAGGGATGGATGAAAACAGGGGAGGACTTTTTGAAGATTGGGGGAAACATGGACCTGTTATTAAGCAGTATAGAAGCAGTCAATAGTCAAGACTGAAAATTACTGAGAGAGAAGGGATGAGTGATAGAGCAATCTTCAGGAAAAGAGAGGCAATGGTTCCACTTATACATGTATTTGCTTTGGGTCACCCTTTCATGTGACATGGAGTAAAAGGGAAGATAGTGTCAGAAAGCATTTGGGTAATGTGAAATATATGAGAATTTAAGAGAGCATTCTCAAAAAAAAGAAAAAAAGAAAAAAAAAAAGAGCATTCTCATCAGATCGCCTCTTTCTCCCCCCACCCCCAATATATTTAATTTTTCCAAATATGTGTAAAGATAGTTTTCAATATTCTTTTCTAAAAAAAAAATAGCTTTTTAATTTCAAAATATATGCACAGTTTTTAAGATTCACTCCTGCAAAACCCTGTTCCAAATTTTTTTCTCCCTCCTTCCTCCCACCCTCTCTCTTAGATAGCAAACAATCCAATACATGTTAAACATGTGCAGTTCTACACATATTTCCACATTTATCAGGCTGCACAAGAAAAATCAGATTATGGGACAGCTAAGTAGCACAGTGGATAGAGCACCAGCCCTAAAGTCAGGAGGACCTGAGTTCTAACTGGTCTCAGACACTTAACATTTCCTAGCTGTGTTAACCTGGGCAAGTCACTTAAACCCCAAATGCCTCAGGAAAAAAAAAATCAGATCAAAAAGGAACAAAAATAAGAAAGAAAACAAAAAGCAAGCAAACAAACAACAACAACAAAAGGTGAAAATACTATGCTATGTTCCACATTCAGTCACCATATTGCTCTCCACCCAAAGGTGGAGATGGCTCTCTGCATCACAAGTCTTTTAGAATTGGCCTGAATCACCTCACAAAGAGCCATGTCCATCAAAATTGATCATCACATAATCTTTCAACATTCATTTTTATATAAGAGGAAATTTTATATCTCTAAAGGCTTCCTTGAATAAAAGAGAGAAAGAGAAGATCAATGAACTGGGCTTACAATTTAAAAAGCTAGAAAAAGAGCAAATTAAAAGCCCCCAATCAAATACTAAACTTGAAATTCTAAAATTAAAAGGAGAAATGAATAAAATTGAAAGTAAAAAACTATTGAATTAATAAATAAAACTAAGAATTGGTTTTATGAAAAAAACAACAAAATAGATAAACCCTTAGTAAATCTGATTTTAAAAAAGGAAAGAAGAAAATCAAATTGTTAGTCTTAAAAATGAAAAGGGAGAATTTTCCACCAATGAAGAGGAAATTAGAGCAATAATTAGGAGTTACTTTGTCCAAATTTATGCCAATAAATTTGATAACCTAAGTGAAATTGATGACTACCTTCAAAAATATAGGCTGCCCAAATTAAGATAGGAAGAAATAAATTGCTTAAATAGTCCCATTTCAGAAAAACAAACAAAACAAGCTATTAAGCAACTCTCTAAGAAAAAATCCCCAGAACCAGATGGATTTACATGTGAATTCTACCAAACATTTAAAGAACAATTAACTCCAATGTTATATAAACTATTTGAAAAAAATAGGGAATGACTTCTACCAAATTCTTTTTATGACATAGACATGGTACTGATACCTAAACCAGGTAGGTTGAAAACAGAGAAATAAAATTATAGACCAATCTCCCTAATGAATATTGATGCTAAAATCTTAAATAAAATATTAGCAAAAAGACTACAGAAAATCATCCCCAGGATAATACACTATGACCAAGTAGGATTTATACCAGGAATGCAGAGCTGGTTTAATATTAGGAAAACTATTAGCATAATTGACTATATCAATAACCAAGTTAACAAAAACCATATGATCATCTCAATAGATGCAGAAAAAGCATTTGATAAAATCCAACATCCATTCCTATTAAAAACACTTGAGAGTATAGGAATGGGCTTTTCCTTAAAATAGTCAGTAGCATCTATTTAAAACCAACAGTAAGCATCATATGTAATGGGGATAAACTGGAACCATTCCAAATAAGATCAGGAGTAAAACAAGGTTGCCTACTATCACCATTATTATTCAATATTGTATTAGAAACGCTAGTCTTGGTAATAAGCATTGAGAAAGAGATTAAAGGAATCAGAGTAGGTAATGAGGAAAGCAAATTATCACTCATTGCAGATGATATGATGGTATACTTAAAGAAACTTAGAGATTCTACTAAAAAGCTATTAGAAATAATCTATACCTTTAGCAAAGTTAGAGGATACAAAATAAACCCACATAAATCATCAGCATTTTTATATATCACTAACAAAATCCAACAGTTAGAGTTACAAAGAGAAATTCCATTTAAAATAATTGCCGATAGTATAAAATATTTGGGAATCTATCTGCCAAGGGAAAGTCAGGAACTGTATGAGCAAAACTACAAAACACTTTCCACACAAATAAAGTCAGATCTAACCTAATGGAAAAATATTAAGTGCTCTTGGATAGGTCGAGCAAATATAATAAAGATGACAATACTACCTAAGCTAATCTATTTATTTAGTGCTATACCAATCAGACTCCCAAAAAACTATTTTAATGATGTAGAAAAAATAACAACAAAATTCATATGGAAAAACAAAAGGTCAAGACAAGTGGTCCTCAAACTTTTTAAATAGGGGGCCAATTCAATGTCCCTCAGACTGTTGCAGCGCCTCACACTCTGGCTCCGCCGCCTCAGCCCAGTGCCGAAAATGTGAGTTGCTAACTTGAGTTTAGGTCAAATGTCACTTTGAGTCTGATTTTGCCATAGGTGGGCCGCATAAACTTCCTCAGCGGGCTGCATCTGGCCCACGGACTGCAATTTGAGGACCCCTGGTCAAGACTTTCAAGGAAACTAATGAAAAAAAAATCAAATGAAGGTGGCCTAACTGTGCCTGATCTAAAACTATATTATAAAGCAGCAGTCACCAAAACTATTTGGTATTGTCTAAGAAATAGACTAGTTGAACCTGTCAGATTGGCTAGAATGACAGGGAAAGGTAATGCAGAATGTTGAAGGGGATGTGGAAAAACAGGGACACTGATACATTGTTGGTGGAATTGTGAATACATCCAGCCATTCTGGAGAGCAATTTGGAACTATGTTCAAAAAGTTATCAAACTGTGCATACCCTTTGACCAGGGCAGTGTTACTACTGGGCTTATATCCCAAAGAGATCTTAAAGAAGGGAAAGGAACCTGTATGTGCCAAAATGTTTGTGGCAACCCTCTTTGTAGTGGCCAGAAACTGGAAACTAAGTGGATGTCCATCAATTGGAGAATGGCTGAATAAATTGTGATATATGAATATTATGGAATATTATTGTTCTGTAAGAAATGACCAACAGGGTGATTTCAGAAAGACCTAGAGAGACTTATATGAACTGATGCTGAATGAAATGAGCAGGACCAGGAAATCGTTGTATACTTCAACAACAATACTATATGATGATCAATTCTGATGGATGTGGCCATTTTCAACAATGAGATGAACCAAATCACTTCTAATAGAGCAGTAATGAACTGAACCAGCTACACCTAGGGAAAGAACTATAGGAAATGAGTATGAACCACTATATAGAATTTCCACTCCATCTATTATTGTTTGTTTGCATTTTTGTTTTCCTTCTCAGGTTATTTTTACCTTATGTCTAAGCCCAATTTTTCTTGTACAGCAAAATAACTGTATGGATATGTATCCATATGTTGTATTTAACATATGCTTTAACATATTTAGCATGTATGGGTCTACTTGCCATCTAGGGGAGGGAATGGGGGGGAAGGAGAGGAAAAGTTGGAACAGAAGGTTTTGCAAAGGTAAATGCTGAAAAATTACCTATGCATTTATCTTGTAAATAAAAAGTTATAATAAGAAAAAAAGAAAAAAAACATTCATTTTTATAAGTCTTTTGTGTTCCAAAATTTTCTCCCTCTTTTCCTTACCTCCCTTCTCTCCAAGATAGCAAGTAATATGATATAGGTTAATTATGTTCAATCCTTTTAAACGTATTTTCATATTTTGTCTTGTTGGGCAAGAAAAATCAGACCAAAAGGGAAAAAACTATGAGAAAGAAAAAAACAAAGTGAAAATAGTATGCTTTGATCCACACTCAGTTTCTATAGTTCTATCTCTGAATATGGATGGCCTTAGTTTTTTTCAATAAAATATGAGTCTAAAAAATGAGTAAAAAAATTACTGAGGGGCTGAGAGGATGGGGAAAAGAAGAATCACAGGAGATTTGAAGAGGGATGAAAAGATTTGGAAAAGCCATTGTGGAAAATGAGATAATGAATCATTTATAGAAGTGTAAAAGAATTGCTTTGCCAAAATAAGCTTATATATATAAAATTGTAGTGGATCTGTTTGCACTTTTTGATTTTCCTTTGGTTTGGTTCAGTGGCATGTATAGCAAAGAAGGTGGATAGTGACAGTAATCCAAAACTAAAGCTTGGCAGTATAAGACTGGTTATATGATAAAGCAATAGATTCAAGAGAAAACCTTGATGTAAAATTGAATTCACTCACTAAGATAAGGAAAAGGATATAACTGCTCAAGTATTTGTTAGTGATATATAAAAATGCTGATGATTTATGTGGATTTATTTTGTATCCTCTAACTTTGGTTTCACAGCACAAAAAATGAAGAGTAGAAACTTCAGTATCAAATTTATACAGTAACATATTAAAAGCAAACAACCCTGAAAGACTTAACAACTGATTAATGCAATGACAATCATAATTCCAGAGTATTCCTGATGAAACATATGCTGTCATACTCTCTACCTCCTGACAGAGAGGGGCAACTCAGGATGTAGTTGTACAAAATAAAATGTTAATTGAAAAACATTTTTATCAAAAGCAAAACAGTCTCCAATACTAGGGGACCCTCCCATTCTCCCTATTTCTTCAAAGATAACTAACACAAATTAGTAATCACATCTGTAAATTATTTCCATTCATCTAGGTCTGGTGACTTGAACTAAGGGAAGGCAGTTAGGTATTCTTTCACAATCTCAATTTTCATGAGTTCCATTTCTCTGGTTAACCATTTAACCATTTTTGTTATGCCCTTTCCAGGTGCATGATTATTCTCCTTGGCAGTGTTAAACAAAAGTAAAATATTTCATTAGTTTTATTCTTTTCATTTCCCAATATCATAATATAACTCTTTCCCCGCTCTTCCAGACTTTCTATTCCCTTTATTTTTTGCTGAGGCAATTGGGGTGACTTGCCTAGGGTCACACAGTTAGGAACTATTAAGTGTCTAAGGTCAGATTTGAACTCAGGTCCTCCTGACTTCAGGGGTGGTGCTCTATCCACTGCACCACTTAGCTGCCCCTCCTTTATTTTTTAAAATAAATTTTTTTCAGTAACATTTTAACTTGGTCTATCCCTTAAAAAAAAAAAAAAAATTTTCCCTCCTGGCCATCATATAACTAAAAAAAATCCTTTTGTTGTCTTTAGCATTTTTTTTTTTTTTTTTTGCAAGATAGAACCTCCAAAAGATGTCCTTTGGGTATTTAAAGATATGAAGCTTGAATGGAAAGCTAAATTTGGAGTTAGGGGTTTTGAGAGCTATTAATATAGAGATGATGACTAAATAGGATAAATTCATCCAAGGAAGCCAATTTGAAAAGCTTCAGAATTCTGATCAATGTAGGGATCAATCATGATGTCAGAAGAATGAAGAAAGAAGCCTCTCGCCAACTCCTTTTAATCCTTGTGCTTTCCTTTTTTTTTTTTTTTTTTTTTTTAATTCTTATTTATCCCAAGTATCTTATTTGTACATATTTGTTTGGTTGTTGTCTTCCCCAATAAACTGTGAGCTCCTTGAAGGCAGGGGCTGTCACTTTTTCTTTTTCTTTTTTTTTGTAACCACAACACTTGGCACAGGACAGGTACTTAATAAATGCTTATATATCTTATATAAGTTATTGCCAGTAGCCTTGACTTTTGTCTCACCACTGAACTATGACTATGGAGGAGAGACTGAGATTAATGACTTTCTAAACTCTGCCTCACTTAAATCCAATTCATTCCTAAGTCAAAACAACACTTTCATGATGTCTTTGGTCCTTCTCTCTGAGAACAAAGGACAAACAAACAACAAAAATCAGCTAACAGTCAGAAGTGATGGCGTAGAGCTGCAGAATGAGATGTACTTTTTCAAACAAGACCAAAATGTTGATTTATTTTGCTTATCTATATTTATTTGTTTCAAGGAAAGTCTAGTGAGGGCTTGAGGAAGAGAAGAAAGTTAGTAGAAAGTAACAGGGATGCAAAAAAGAAAACAAAACAGCATCAACAAAACAGAAAAATTCAAAGAAGAAAAAAAGAGTTCAGAAGGAGGCACAAATAGGACAATTTTGTTACTATTAAATTTAGAATATACACACAAATGTGTGTGTGTATATATATATATATATTATATATGAAATTATATAATATCTATTTTTTAAAAATATTCAGGGTCTTATATACAATTTTCTTTTTTTGTTGACCTTTAAATTTTTTTTTTTGATGTTTGCTAACTTAAAAACAACAAAAATTTTTTTTATAGAATATGGAAGAAAGAAGGAAGCAAGAACTAAACCTTATTTAAAGTATTAATTGATTTTCCTGGTCTTCCTCTCAGGCTATAGGTTACAGAAACCCGTTTCCTCACTTATTCCCTATTTGGTTCTTACAGACTCTATGTAGAACAAATTAAGGTGTATTTTAACATAGCTTGATCACTGTGACTAAACTGTGGAATCAGCTCAAAAAAACTGATTAATCTAGTTTAAAAAAAAAAATCAACAAAGTCTTCTGATGCACAACTTTTCTCCACCCACCCACTCCCCACCCTATACTCCAGCTCTCCCTCTACTTTTTCCCCAGTTCAGTTTCTCTTAAAACTCTATTGTTTGATGTGGAGATTAGAATCAATATGTACCACCAACAAAAAAATCAAGCAAATAATTTGAGGTGCTATACAACTTGCACATCTAGTAGAGAAGGTGAAAGTAGGCATATTTTCAATTGGGGCCCTGTCTTCAATATAAAAAGCCTTATCTACACTAGCATATCAAATGTGGTTGCTGCTAAATCAAATTTCTTGAAATGTAAGTTTTTCTTCTTTCCTAATTACCAACTTAATATTATATTCACAAATCTGGCTACAGCAATCTTCCATGCTCCAGAACACACACACACACACACACACACACACACACACACACACACACACACACACACACACACACACACACCCCTTGGTAGCTAGGCAACATTGACTTAAGGCAAAGGGGAGACAATTTCCAAATAAGTGAAACTCAAAACTGTATTAATTCCTCAGGCTGCTATTATTCATTAAAAATGGACTCACACTAGAATAATATACAATGATTATTGTTTTATTTTAAAATAAGAAAAACTTCCAGATCTGTTTGTTTGGCCTGTTGTTTGAACTTGTATTTTAATAATAATAATAATATAATAATGAGAAGTGAAGAAAACATATATCACAAAAGATAGATTGAAACAAAATAGATGTCCTTGAAGAAAGTACATGTTGCTTGCTTCTGAGACTTTTATGTTTCTTAGTACCGGTCCAATTTTTCTTTTTTTGGCTTATAACACTGTATTCTCCAATCTCTCCCAAAATCCATTGGGGATCAGCTTCTGTTTAGCTATTGGCTCCTATAATTCATTTGTCCACTCTCCAGAGCCATGTGGAATGACAATTCCTAATGTTTTATCAGTGGTGTACATAGGACACCAACACAGTCCACAGAAAAAATGTTAAAAGGGAGTCAGCTTGCAAGTTCAATCTACACAGCAGCAAAAACTTGGTTTGACTTGTTAGCCCCACTCATGTGATTTTTATAATGATCTGTTTTGCAGTTATCTGAGTGGGGGTATTGGAGTTGAGTGCTAATATGACACAGTCAATACTTCCCCTTTTAAGTATAAGGCTAATCAGAGACAAAGCAAAGCTTCCACTGATCCCACAAAGGACACACACAGTCACCTCTGATTTATATTCAATTTGGGGAAAAAAAACGTTTTCTCATCATCCTGCAATATTGTTGCCCTCTAGAGACTTGAAAAGAAATAACTATGTAGAATAAAATAACTGATGGGCTCAGGACATAGAAAACAATTCAGGACTTAGGGAGAATGAGTTTGAAGAATAAATTTGACATTTAGAAAACAACTCTCTATGGGCAACAGTAAAACCAGGCATGATCTAAAAATAAAGGTAGGCATGTGTTACAAAATAGAGTAAACTTTTCTTCGTGTTCAGAGCAATCATACCCTCTAATTTACACAGAACTCTCATTCAGCCAGGGTCAGATTTTTTGATTGCAGCTTATCCGTTTCTTGTCCAATATTTCTTTCAACAGTGTCACACTGAGCTAGGAAGGCCTGTAAAAACAAAAAGACAAGGCAAAGTGAAATTAAATCAAGTCAGTCTATGTTTAGTACCAACTACTGCAAGCTGAGATCTCTGATAGGCACTATCGTAGTCAGAGAAATAACAAGAAATGAGCCTCACCCTCATGTATACATCCTTGTTGGAAGCCATAGTTACTATACATTAACAATATACTGATTAGTTAATGTAAAATGGCACAGAATTAAGTGGGTCATTGTGTAGTATGGACTCTTAAATAGCACAAGGAGTTTTAAGAAAGATCAACAATGGAGAGAAGAGAAGCCATTTCAGTTAGAGAAACAAAACCAAGTCTTGTCATGGAAATACGAATTAAAATAGTAACAAAAACTCACAGAAGGCAGCTAGGAAGAGTCAGTCAAGAAGCATTTATTAGATGCTTATTACACATTAGATTTCATGCTAAGCCCTGGGAACACACCTCAAAAAAGGCAAAAAAAACCAATCCTTGCCCTCAAGCAGCTCACATTCTAAAAGGAAAGACAATTGGAAAGACGTCCTTGTAAAGGTGGTGTAAAGATGTACATAAGATGTAATATGGTCTCAGAAGGAAGGGACCAACAGTGGATGGAAGCGGGAGAAGATTGGGTAGAAGAGGAATAGGATTTCATCCAAGAGAGTATCAGTATTGAGGCAATACACCAAAACCTATGGGACTGCACCTAAAGCAATACTTAGGGAAATCTCTATTTATAAGGAGTTTAAGTTCTCATTTTCTCTCTGTCTCTATCCCTTCTCTCTCTCCTATATCTATTTCTCAACACACACACACACACACACACACACACACACACACACACACACACACACATATAGTACATATATTTATATATGACATATAAATATATTTACTATTTATTTATAAACAAGTATGTAGATATATAGACACAACCACACACATTTTAATGTTATATCCATGTTACACATATTAATATATGTGTGTAACATATACATATAGAGTAATGTATATACAGGAGAAGTATAAGGAGAAGAAATAAAACTAGTACTTGTCAGGACTGTCGTCATGGGGCCTGTTCAGGTATGGACTGGACTAGATGGCTTTGAGATCCCTTCCAACTCTGAGGTTCTATTCTTGAAAGGACAAAGAAAAATAGAGAAGGGAAACCTTAGACCGGTAGACAGCGTACACGTTGGGCCCTGCTGTTCTCTCTGCCTGGCCTCATTTAGTGTCCACTACTAGCCATGAGCCTTCAAACAGTGCCTGGTCTTGCTGTTACAAGAGAAGCCAGTCTGAGACCACGGTGCACAGAAAACACTCTTAGGAGAAAGAATGAATGTGGCCCCATACAAGCAGCGAAGCTCTGGGGAGACAGAATGAATCATCTAACAGTAGGCTCTTCAACAACCTATTTTCTTGCTGACCTACATCCTCGATTCTCTGTTCCTGAGTGGCCTGCAGCACACATCAGGTGGACACTTCTAGTACCTTTTGAATTCAGTTGTAATTAGTTTCCCGCTTCCATTTCCACCCTTTGAACCCTGGTGCTCCAAAGATATCTTGGCTAGTTTGGCCTGGTCCTTTAGCTGATGCTTCCTTGGGCCCCCTTTGGAAGCCTGCCCCTTTGTCCTCGGACTCCTTTGTCCTTTTTGGCACATGGGGGCCCACCCTATTTTCTCATCAATTAAATTTACCTTGAAGACTGTGCCAAAGTCTTGTCTTCTATGAAGCTAATCCCCTCCCAGAGTAGATGAGAGCTCCTATTTCTCAACCCCCCCTCACCACACTGTCTACATTTCAGGCACTGACTTCTCCTAATGAGACAATAGATGAAGGTTTGTAATTTTTTTTTTCCATCATAGCTTCTCTGCAAAGAATTTTGTATCTGGAGGATATGTTAATGAAAGAAGCTCCATAAATCAGTCTGAATTAATAAATGTCTGGATTTTGAGTCAGAGGATGTGGATTCAAATGTCAGCTCTGCTGCTTGTGGGAGACTGAGCAAGTTTTCCCATCTCTAAAATGACAAAGACAGATTAGCACTCCTATAAGGTTCCTCCTCTAAATACATCCATGACTTGTAAAACAGTCACAATAAGTGTGAATCAATGAAAATGTCTCATCTTTTGGGATTGCAGTCAAATTCTCAATTAACTAATTATAAAGGGTAGTAACCAAAAAATAGGATATTTTTCATAGGTTCAGGAAAGTTTTCCTTCCTAATAGAAGGATATTAGCTAAGAAAGCTAAAAATAGTTAAGAAAGAAAGAAATAAGCTCTAAGGAATTGGATTTCCCTTCAGCTTCTATTCTTCCCTACATAATTAACAAATCCAAGCACAGGAAAGTTATTGGCAGGTGTTTTCTAACATTT
The DNA here is from genome assembly GCF_048593235.1 of Sminthopsis crassicaudata. Lineage (NCBI taxonomy): Eukaryota > Metazoa > Chordata > Mammalia > Dasyuromorphia > Dasyuridae > Sminthopsis > Sminthopsis crassicaudata. The sequence continues at coordinate 512,221,345 of NC_133617.1, forward strand.
GCCCTGTGGCTAATCTTGAACAAAAGTCTTACTGAATTGTCATCTATCAAGCATACAGAAAATGCCAACAAAATCTGTCATCTTCTCCACAACTTACCTGAACCTTTTTCACCAATCCCTTTCTTTTCAGTCTACAGTCTCTGAAAGCTTCTGGAAGAGTCTGCAGAAATATAAACTGATATATGAATAATGCTCAACAAAATCACCACAAGAAATAATAGTGCGTGTGAAAACAATCACTATGGGTGTTGAGGTCATGTGGTACAGTGGAAAAAGCATTGGCTCTCAAGTCAGAAGTCTCTAGATTAATTAAGACAACTCTGAGATACCACTACACACCTCTCAGATTGGCTAAGATGACAGGAAAAGATGACGAATGCTGAAGGGGATTTGGGAAAATTGGGACACTGATACATTGTTGGTGGAGTTGTGAACAGATCCAACTATTCTGGAGAACAATTTGGAACTATGCTCAAAAAGTTATCAGACTGTGCATACCCTTGGACCCAGCAGTGTTACTAGGTGGGCTTATATCCCAAAGAGATCTTAAAGGACGGAAAAGAGCCCACATGTGCAAAAATGTTTGTGGCAGCCCTTTTTATAGTGGCTAGAAACTGGAAACCGAGTGGATGCCCATCAGTTAGAGAATGGCTGAATAAGTTATGGTATATGAATGATATGGAATACTATTGTTCTGTAAGAAATGACTATCAGGATGATTTCAGAGGCCTGAAGAGACAAATAAACTGATGCTGAGTGAAATGAGCAGAACCAGGAGATCATTATACACAGCAACAACAAAACTTTACAATGATCAATTCTGATGGACGTGGCTCTCTTCAACAATGAGATGAACCAAATCAGCTCCAACTGTTCAGTGATGAAGAGAGCCATTTACACCCAGAGAAAGGCCTGTGAGAACTGAGTGTGGACCACAATATAGCATTCTCACTCTTTCTGTTGTTTGCTTGCATTTTGTTTTCTTAGGATTTTTTTCCTTCTTGATCTGATTTTCCTTGTGCAGCAAGATAACTGTATAAATATGTACATGTATATTGGATTTAACGTATATTTTAACATAATTAACATGTATTGGACTACCTGCCATCAAAGGGATGGGGTGGGGAGAAGGAGGAGATAATTTGGAACAGAAGGCTTTGCAAGGGTCAATGTTGAAAAATTACCCATGCATATGTTTTGTAAATAAAAAGCTTTAATAATTAAAAAAAGAAATCTCTGGATCCATTTTGGATGATGTTGGCAAGTCCTTTTATTTTCCTCAACCTCAGTTTTCTCATTATAAAATGAGGGGAAGTTGTAATAGTTGCTCTATATACTCTCTAAGGTTTCTTCTAATTCTGTACCTGGGATCTTATGATTCTATTTTTAACAAACCTAGTTTATGTTAATGTTAAAGAGTTTGTCACTTTATGAAGTGACAATTCTCTTTAAAAATGCAAACTGCAACTATTTACAGTCTCTAAAAGTTGCCTATGTCCATACATATTACACACCATTTACTTAGCTACTCCAGCCCTCATGATAAATCCCTTTCCTTGTTTTTCCTATACTGCATAGGCAAACACTGTTAATACATGATCCATTCTTCAACTGTTTTGTTTAGCTATCTACACTGTAAGCTCAATAAGGGCACTCTACCTTAAAACTATTTTAGGTTATTAGACAATGATTCTCTGGATTTCCAAGTTACCACTGTGACCTGCTTGACAGAACAGACTGTTACTGGTCAAAGGTATGAGAAAAGAGTGAAAAATGATCCAACAGTCCCAGTAGTAGAGCAGGAGTAGTACCGAAGGTGTGAGCCAGAGTCCCATGTATAACATGTTGCTACATTGTCACACAAAAAGTTGACTCAGGATGTAGCTCATTTTCCTAAGTCAATCAGTTGCTCCAACTGACATTTCCTTTTAATATCCTATGGATTTCTTGGCTCCTGACTGCTCAAAGTCCTATTACATTTTCTTATTTTCTTGGTCCTGTGTCTTTTTGATTCTTGACTGGTTAGCTGGATTCAATATACTGTCGTACTCTTTTTGTCAAAGAATCAGAAGCATTTTTGTTTAGAAAGGGCAGCGAGGCGGTTCAGTAAATAGAGAACTAGCCCTAAGAAGAGGAGAAAAATAATTAGGAGGAAGAAGAAGGAAGAAGAGGAGGAAAAATGAAGAAGAGGAAGAAGAGGAGGAAGAAAAAGGAGAAAGAGGAGGAAAAGAGGGAGGGGATCATGAGGAGCACATGAGGACGACGACATGGACATGAGGAAGAGGAGGAGGAGAACATGAGGAGGAGGAGGAGGAGAAAGAGAAAGAAAAGAGAGAAGAGGAGAGGAGGAAAGAAACAGGAGGCGAGAAAGAAGAAGAGGAAGAGAAAGGGGGGAAAAGAAAGAAGAAGGGCTCCAAGTATTTCTTTGGCTTGGGTCATTCCCATATCTGGTCTCTTAATGTTCTGCTTTCAGCCTTATCTTAAATCTACCAAGCCCTGTACCTATTATTGCCTCCATACCCTGGCACTCATCATCTTAATATGGTTAAGCAGAAAAGATAATGTCTTCTCTTTATCCCTTATTGTGAGATGAAGAGAAATTGTGGAGAAATGAGGCTGTGAAAATAAAAATTTGACCAGTGGTTGGATATGTATGGTGGAAAGGAAAAAGTCAAGATTAAGGCTGAGGCTCTAAACTTAGGTGACATCAAGGACAACAGTGAACTCAACAGAAATAGATAAATTTGGAGGAAGGGACAAATTTAGCCCCAAAAATGGAGTTCTATTTGGGACATGTTAAGTGTGAGATGTCCATAAGGCAGATGGAACTCTGGTTAGGAGAAATTCATACTGAATATAAAGATGTGGGAGTCACCTACAAAAAGATGATAGTTGAACTGGTAAGAAGTATGATAGAACACTAAGGGGGTATACAGAAAGGAAAGGAAAAGAACAGAAAGGACGGAATAGAAGAGAATATGGAGGAATACTCAGACTTGTGGAGAAAGAATTAGGTGATAAAACAGCAGAAAGCATGGTAGTAGTACAGGAAAAAAAAATCCGTTTTTTTCCTCTGACCTACTTTTTCTCTTGTCCAACAAGTTGTCTATTCTCCAGCTGTACAATATTCTTCTATCTGACCTCCCCTTCCCTGGAATCCTCTGTATCCAGAATCTTCTATTCCAGGCTAGAAATTTGCAATTGTCTAGCTAAATTGTTGTCAACTTCAACTGTGACTCCAGGAGTGGGAAATGGATCAGGCCCCCTATCATTATAGCTGCCTGCCCAATCCACAACTCTCTTCCCTCTCAAAAAAATGAGCCTTTCTTTGTAACAAAAATAAGTATTGTCAAGCAAAACAAAGTTACACATTAGTTGTATCTGAAAATGTATGTGTCATTTTGCAGCTACAATCCACAATATCTCTTCTAAGAGGTGAGAATAATGTTTCATATCAAAGGTTTTCTGGGAACTGTTTTGAGAATTCTGAATATTATTTCCTCTTACAGTACCATAGTTATTGAATGAATTCTTCTCTTGATTTTGCTCCTTTCACTCTGAATCAGTCCATAAACATCATCTTAAGTCACTATGTCTGACCCTTTCATCATTTCTTACAGTGCAATAATATTCAATAATACTTTGTTCAGTCATTCCCTAATATTTTCGAGTTTTCTTTTCTTTTTTTTGTGTGCTTACAACAGAAAATATCTCTACAGCCATTCCCTACTGTGTTTCTATTTTTTTGTTATAATAAAAAGAACTATTTAAATCTTTTTGTACATGTTGGTCTTTTTCTCTCTTTTTCTGATCCCTTTGGAATATACATCTACATATATATATATAGTAATGAGGTTACTGGATCAAAGAATATGCACCCTTTAACGAATTTTGGAGATTAGTTTGAAATTGCTTTCCAGAATGGCTGAATCAATTCAAAATTCCATCAGTCATGCATTAGGCCTTCCTTGGCTTCTCCAACAATTGTCATTTTCCATTTGTCTAATTCTCATCAATCTAATAGGTGAGATAGAACCTCAAAAATGTTTTAATATGCATTTCTCTTATTAGAGATTTGGAATATTTTTTCAATTCATGACTCAGAGTTTTCATTTCTTCTTTTGAAAATTGTCTGCAGTGATTCAAGGCAATTCCAATAGACTTGGGATGGAAAATGCCATCTGCATACAGAGAGAGAACTATGGAGACTGAATATGGATAAAAACCTAGTATTTTCACCTTTTTCTTTTGTTTTATTCTTGTGGTTTTTTCCCCCTTTTGGCCTGATTTTTTCTTGCACAAAATGATAAATATAGAAATGTTTAAGAGAACTGTACGTATTTAATCACTATTAGATTGCTTCTTGTCTTGGGGAGGGGGAAGGTAAAAGTGGGAGGAAACAAGATTTGGAACACTAAGTCTTTAAAAAGTGAATGTTGAAAACTACATGAATTTTAGGGGCGGCTAGGTGGCACAGTGGATAGAGCACCAGCCTTGAATTCAGGAGGACCCGAGTTCAAATCTGGTCTCAGACACTTAATGCTTCCTAGCTGTGTGACCCTGGGCAAGTCACTTAACCCCAGCCTCAAAAAAAAAAAAAAAAAAAAGAAAACTACATGAATTTGGAAAAATAAAATACTATTGGACCAAAAAGAAAATTATCTATTCAAAACCTTTGACCATTTATCATTGGGGAATTGATTTTTGTTACATATTTATATCAATTCTCTATATATCTTAATAGAAGACTTCTATTAGAGAAATTTGTTACAAAGATTTTTCTTGCCAGCCCACTATTTTCATCCTAATTCTAACTACCATTGATAACTGTTTCTACAAAACCTTTTCAATTTTATGTAACAACATTGCCTATTTTATCCCTGCCCCTTGAATTAAATTTTTTTCTCCTCTGTGTAGCTCTGAAATGTCCTTTTCTTCTCTAGTTTGCTTATGATATGGCCTTTTACATTTAGGTCCTCAAATAATATCCTCAGATAGATATACTATTATACAGCAAATTGTCTCTTTTCCCTGCATTTATATATCAAACTAATTCTTTATGGTTGATTCCTTTCTTCATCCTGTTCACATCTCTGGGCTGTATACTCACCTTCCTAACCCACGTCCTGTGCCAGCTCTCTTTCATTCCCACTGCTTTGGTATTACATTTGTTTTTCATCAACACCTCCCAATTACCTTGAGTTCTGATCTCTGTACACCAAAACTATTAATGCAAGATATACTATGACCATGGCTGGTTCTAGATCTTGGGCCATTTTGGCTGGCCATTTATTATCTATATTCCACTGCTGTATGGCAGAATGATAGAATGGACATTAGAGATAACCATTTCACTTTATAGTTGAGAAAACCCAGGGTGGGAAATAGGGGATGAAAAGAAAGGAACCCTCCTTAGATGACTCTCTTAAGGGTCACATGGCTAATTAATGGTAGAGCCAAAAATCTGAGTCTTCTGGATTCTAGAACTTCAGGTAGCTTTTTACTCTTCTACTATTCCTTTCCAGACCACAGAAATAATTGCTGGTCTAGGGAGATCTCTTGATACCAAACTTACTATCTTCAGAACTCAGTCCCTTTCCTTAAAGCCTTGACAAATGCTGGCAGGACTAATATGTTTTAGTTGTTTAATTTTGCAGATAACTGCATTTAAACAGAAAAACTTTTATTTATAAAATATATTATTGTTGTGATTCATTATTAAATATTAATATTAGTGCTGATGCTCATAAGAACCTACATTTCTATAGTACTAAAAGATTTATAAAGCACTTTTCTAAGAATAACTCCATTAGGTAATATGGCAGGTTATCATTGTTCTGGAAACTGAGGCACAAATTACGTTATTGGTGAATGCTGAAGCTCTAACTTGAAGATTCTTGGGCTCCCTGCCCAATACTCTTATTTTCTTGTGATGGGAATGTAGCTTTAGAGATGGACAGAACTTTGGAGCCGATCTCATCCAATCTCACGTAGTAGAACAAGAAACAGATTCAGAAAGGTGGTTCCACCCAAGGTCACACAGCAGTTACTAGTACAACTAAAATGGCTGGAGAAAAGACCCAGGTTAGAATGGAGACAGAAAGATCAAGCAATGAGTAAATCAAGAACTGACTCAATTGTTTCTGCATCTTTTCTTTTGTTCCACTCTTGCATCTGATCATGTTTGGAAGCATGTTAGGTATTGAGATCATTTCAGCAAAGAAGTTCAGAAATTTGGCTAGACAGAAAACTACCTTAACCCTATTATGCTAAATTTAAAATTACATAATTTGAAGAGGCAAGCATGAATTAGTTTTACCAAACCTGTAGCTACAAACTTAAGTATTTAGGCTGGAGTAGGTAAGGTTCTGAGTCAAAGGTTTCAAGTGTGTGGTCCCCCAAGTCAATCCCAAACTAAATTAAAATGTAACTGAGAGATATTTAATAACATAAAGAAAGGCACAATAAAATATATATTATATTTGAAAAGAAAGTTGATATGCAATCCTCAGGGATCTTTATGTATAGAACAGTGCTCCTGCCCCATTTCTATTTGAATTGAACACCATTGGCCCTGGTGATGACAGCTATTGCCAACATTATAAGTATTACAGGTCAGCTCTAATGTTATTTTTAAAAAAAAGTTTTATTGATGAATTTTGTTTTTATAAAGAAGAATCCCTCATTCCCTAATTGATGTGGTCAAAGGATATGAACAGACAATTTTCAGATGAAGAAATTAAAGCTATTTCAAGTCATATGAAAATAAATGCTCTAAAAAATTACTGATTAGAGAAATGCAAATTAAGAAAACTCTGATAGCATACCTCTCAGATTGGCTAAAATGACAGGAAAAGATAATGATGAATGTTGGAGGGAATGTGGGAAAACTGGGACACTAATACATTGTTGGTAGAGTTGTGAACAGATCCAGTCATTCTGAAAAGCAATTTAGAATCATGTCCCAAAGGGCTATCAAACTGTATAGCCTTTGATCCAGCAGTGTCTCCACTGGGCCTATATCCCAAAAGGAAGGAAAGGTACCCACATGTGCAAAAATGTTTGTAGCAACCCCTTTTTGTAGTGACAAGGAACTGGAAACTGAATGGATGCCTATCAACTGGAGAATGATTGAATACATTATTGTATATGAAGGTAATGGAATATTATTTTTCTATAAGAAATAATCAGTAAATTGATTTCAGAAAAGCTCAGAAAGACTTATAGGAACTGATGCTGAGTGAAGTTAGCAGAACCAAAAAAAATTGTACATAGTAACAATATTAGGTGATGATCAACCATGATGGACTTAGCTCTTTTCAACAACGAGGTGATTCAAGGCAATTCCAAAAGTGTCGGGATGGAAAGAGCCCTCTGCATCCAGAGAGAGAACTATGGATCCACTGAATGTGGATCAAAACATAGTATTTTCACCTTTCTTTTGTTGTTGTTTGTTTTTTCTTTTGTTTTTTCTTTCTTGAGTTTCTTCTCTTTTGATCTGATTTTTCTTGCACAACAAGACAAGTATGGAAATATGTTTAAAAGAATAGTACATATTTAACTTAAATCAGATTGCTTGCTGTTCGGGGAAAGGAAGAAGGAAGGGAGGGAGGGAGAAAAATTTGGAACACAAGGTTTTACAAAAATGAATTATGAAAACTATCTTTACATGTATTTGGGAAAAAAATACTATTTAAAAAAAAAAGGTTCCTCCCCACTTTGAAATGTTGTGATTTCATTGCTTCTTAGAAAATCCATCTCATGGAGGTTGGAGAAAGCAAGAGAGAGAGTGGAACTAAAAATCATTTTCATTCCTCAGTGATTGTTTTTTTCTTAAGTTTTACAGTGAAGCATTAAAGAATCACAAATTCAGATACAGAAAGGCCCTTAGAAATTCCAACCATCTTATTTTAAAGAGAAAGAAATGATTTAAATTCCTCCTTCATTTGCTGCCTTTGTACTTGCTGGACAGACCCTCTCAAATGCCCTATTTTATTGATGCCAATTTATATACAAAAAAACACTGGCAATTCTTATATTCAGAGAGCTTGTTTCTCCAGGGATGTACTCTTCCCTGATAATTGATATTGTAGATACTCTTGTAGTTCTTAGATTTTTTTAAAATCCAGAATCATTCAAAGATTAAAAGCAAATGAGGATGGACACATGCTCACAATATTTGATTATAGTACCTAATATAATGAGATAATTTTTTAGTTTCTAAGCTCTCATAAAGTCAAGAAAGGAAGTAATTTGTTAGAGAAAATAAAAAATCTGGGCAGCTAACTGGTATAATGGATAGATCACTAGTCGTGAAGTCAGGAGGACCTGAGTTGAAATCTGGCCTCAGACATTTAACACGTCCTAGCTGTTTGACCTTGGGCAAGTCACTTAACTTCAACTGCCTCCCAAAAAAGGAAAAAAAAAAATCTAAGATCATAGATTTAGACCTGAAAGGGAACTAAAAATCCATCCAGTCTAAACCCTTCATTTTAGTTGGAGAAGTAGATTTGCCCATGCTCATACAGGTACTAAGTGGTAAAGTTCAGGTTTAGATTCATGATTTCTGATACCAAATCTAACAGCAATCAAATGGCTCAGTGGTTGGAGAGCTGGGTCTGAAGCCAAGACTACCTGTGTTCAAATCTAATCTCTGGGAAGTCATTTAAGTAAGTTTGCTTTAAACTACTGGAGAATGAAATGAGATAATACTCCAGTATTTTTGCCAAGAAAACCCCATGGCCAATAGTAGTGTGCCATGCGGTCATGAAGAATTATTGTACATTGTTCCAACCACCATGTATGACTTCAAACCTAGCATTTTTCCAACTATTCTAATCTGTATTTCATAGTGGGAAGAAAAAAAGAACTTTGTAAGACCTGTCACAGACATGCCCTTGGAGAAATAGGCTTCTTCCAAAGATGGAAAAAAAATCATAAAGTGATTTGTAAACCTTCCAGTGCCATATATATATATATATATATATATATATATATATATATATATATATAATCAAGCATAAATAATATGATTATTATTATTTCTGGCAGCTGGTAACAGTAAATAGTTATTTCAATAGACATCAGCTGGTGACTGGACCCCCAAGGAGTCAGGGAGTGAGATCAAAATATAGAATAGCCATTATCTGACTTCAAAACTGAGCTGAGACTCTCAGCAGGAAACTAGATCAAATAATGGTACTTTATAAGTACATGGAAAATGCCTTGAAATATCAGTGAAGAATCAGCTCTAAAAGCCATCACCATAGCTGACCTTCCCAGGATAAGCACCTCCAGATCAATGAGGAAGTCCACTTTTTCTAATGACAGAAAGGATACCTACCGTTGGGTATCCAGGTGAAACGCTTTCTGTCACTTTGGGACATATGCAGCAACGGAAGAAAAGTTGGACAGGAGGGAGATGAGGACTGCAAGTCCTGCTCAGCAAGAGGGGCCTGGCAGATATTGTAAGTCTATAAAGGCAGAGAAGGGATCAAGGTATGGGAACCTGAACCATGGGGCAGAAGCCTTTCAGGCATTCTGGTAGTTGGTGACCAGGAGGTGGTAAAGGCAAGATTATAACTAATAAGTTATAATCTTATTTTCCAATGGGATAAGTGGTTGATAGGACTACAGTCATGGTCAAGTGCAGACTCATTTCTGAAAGCTCTTAATTTTGAATATAATTTTTGAGGGGCCCTAAATAACAAACAAATCCCCCAAGCCCTTCTCTAGCCCTTTAATTTGACATTCCCTCTTGTCTGCAAATGTTTGCAATTGCTTAAGCAGTAAATGTAGTTTCAGGTCTGCACAATAACTTAGTAACTGTTTGAGCTTTCTCCTTCATAGCAACAATCAAGGGTGGGGGATACAGACCTGGGACAGGGAGTGAGGGACAGGAGGATTGAAATGAGGTGGGGCAGCATAAATTCCTTGAGGCTTGCTATTAATCCCTGGAGACATTCATTTGGGGTTTATAGTGCTATGTCCAGGGAATGGACAAAACAGAAAAAAAAAAAAAAAAAAAAAGAATTTGAGAGCTATAAGAGACACGTTAGCTCCTTCAAATAAATAATAAAAAGATAAGAGAGAGGGTGGGGTGGGGGAAAGGGGAAGGTGGCCTCCTTTGTATTGTTTGTGTCTAGACACAACTCATATTTTTTTCTCCTATAAGCCTAGAAAAAATCAAAAAACATCTCATTTATGTTGTCTCATACATAAAATACAGTCATTATCAAAGTATTACTGGAAAATACAAGTCAAAAAATATGTCTCTAAGAATATTTACTCTGCTTATATAACTACTCACTAATGAATCAATCTGTTCCAAGATCTTCATAAACTGCTCAACAGTTCCTTTTACTCTCTTGTCAAGTTTGTTGAGAGCTTCAGCTCGCAAGTCCTTGGCTAGAAAACCCTGCGTGAAGAAATATATTATTCCTAGGGATTTGCATGACTGTTTTAAATATACAACAGCTGGACAAGTCACTAGGCCAAGAGAAAGGCGATAACACCAGGCTTGATGAGAGTCAGAGAAGCTAAAACTGTGTCATCAGCAACCCTACATCTGACCCCAGGGCCTCTTCACACCAGGACCCACAAAGCAAATCAGTGAAACCAGTAGAACCAGCCCCAAGGCACTGCAGACTGAGAAATGGTCATGATTCTTTGCATCTCAGAATCCTTCAACTTCCCGGGAGGACTAGGATGTCTCCAGGATGGAACATCCAAGAAGGACAGAGGTTGACATTTGATTTGTCAAGGTGACTCTGAGATCTCTATGATGACACTGACCCAATGGATAGACAAGAGTGCTAGACCCGAAGTCAGAAAGACCCAGGAATCAAATCCTGCCTCTGTTACTAGCTATGTAGAAGCTTTGAGTTTCAGTTTTCATAGTCATATAAAGGAAACAGTAATAACTATAGCATCTACCTCACTGGATAGTTTTAAGAATCAAAAGAGATCATGTATATTAAGCACTTTGTAAGTTCTTATAATAATAGGTATTAAAATTCATATTTATTTCATGACATATTGGACTGACACTATCACCAAGTGAGTAAATCAGTCAAATCTGATTTGCTCATAGAAATGTTATTGTCCAGGCCTGTTCTCCATCCACCATACTTTCTCTACTAAGTTAGTTAGGTGGTTGCAAGGGCTTTTTGGAGTCAAAAAGACCTGAGTTTGAATCCTATCTCAAACACCTATTAGCTATGTGACCCTGGGCAAGTACCTTAACCACTCTCAGTCTCAGTTTATTCATCTGTAAAAAATGGGAATAAGAATCAAATGAGATAACATGTAAAGTTCTTTACAAACCTTAAAATGTTATAGAAATGACAGTAGTTATTATTACTTGAACCAACATCTCCACCTTCTCACAGGTAATATGGATTTCACCTCTAGGACCCTTGGCTCTAAGAGATCTTTTTCTGGATCTATCCCTCCCCCTGACACACAATTCCTTCCCCTTCCTACCATCGCCCTGCCCCTGTCTTTTTTCTCTTTATGTGTGGTCTTCCTCCATTAAAATGCAACCTTCTTGGTTATAAGAATATCTTACTCCTTGATGGCTGTATCACCAGATCTTAGCACAGTGACTGGCATACAATAAGGGATTGATATGTGCTTTTTTTCTGTTTAACCTATCTATTTATCTATCACTGTTCAATTTTTTAGAAATTATCATACTAGTTCAATGTAGTAGAAAGTGCATTGAAGCAATTCCCCGAAATGATTTCTAATCTTGCTTCCCCAACTGCCTTTCAGATATTTCAAACTGGATGGCTAATAGACATCTTAAACTCAGTATGTCCAAAACAGAACTCATTTTTCCCACTAAACCATTCCTCTCCCTCCCTCCTTTCCAGTTTCCTTATACCTTACTCCCTTGGCAGGTCCTATTCCATATCTTGTAACACTGGCCTCCTGGCTATTTTATACAAACATGGCAGTCCATCTCTCAGCTCCCGCCATCTTCTCTGGCTGTCCCCCATGTCTGGAATGCCATCCTTCCTCAAATTCTGCCTCCTAGCTTCCTTGACCACCTTAAAACTCAACTAAAATCCCAACTTCTACAGTGTATCTTTCCCAATTCCCCTTACTTCTAGTGCCTTCCAAGATTAATTATTTCTTCTTAATTCTGTACATAGCTTGTTTGTATATATTTGTTTATATGTTCTCTCCATTGGATTGTAAACTCTTTGAGGACAAGGACCTTCTTTTGCCTCCTTTTGTATCCCCGGTACTTGGCACAGTGTCTGGTACAAAACAGGTGCTTAGATGGAGTTTATAAATGCAAAAATTGAGACCTATAGAGGTTAAGTTACTCAATGCTTATGTTCAAGCAAACAGATACAGGATATAAATCTAGATCCTCTAATATTAAATTCATCCTCCCTTCCTTGTATCATTCTAGACTAATTGGGAGGTGTTTTAGCTGAAGAGGAGAGAATTTAGAGTAACCATCATAGTTATTTATAAATATATAAAGGCTTATCTAATGGTAAGGAGATTAGACTTATTACAGGTGATCTGAGAAGGTAGAGCTAGGGCAAATGCATCCAAAATGTAGGGAATAACATTTTTTCCCCAATATAAGGAAGAATTTCCTGAGAACTATAAGCTTCAAAGACCCTCCAACGGAGATGATCCTATTCTGTGAATTAGTGTGTTGTTTGAAAATGAAGTGAGCTCCCTATTACTGCATGTACTTAAGCAAAGGTGAAAAGACAACCTGTCTAAAATGCTGAAATGGAAGCCCCTACAAAGAGAAAATGTTTGTTACCTCCTTTCCAGTTTAAGAGCCTCTGAACTCTAGGTGGCGCCAAAGACCGCCAGACTTCTCCTTCCCCACCAAGGACACACAGGAGTACAATTATCCCTTCCACATAGCAGGGAGTTAGGAGTACCGGGCCTCGGTGATCTGGAAAATCTGCCTATAACTTTTGGGTCCTCCCTTTATAATAGAAGAAATGTGTATTTTTATGGTATTAAATGATAAAAGGTTATATTATACGCTGTTATACATATATTTTGTACATTTCTGAGTTTCTGAACTTTTTCTTTGTGGTCTGCTGACCTTCCCACGTCATCTCTGGGTACCACTAAACTCCTCAAAATTTCCTCCCCTATTTTTATGCTGATTCGTGATTTATTGAAATTATGATGAGGAAAATCATAATGTGGAAGGGGTAGTTGTAAGCTCAAGGACACTTTGATCTCATCTATGAGTGCTGACTTCCAAAGCAGCAACCCTACCATGTTGTTTCTGTCTGCCTCATTGTCTATTGGTCTCTTGTAATTTTTAAATTTCATTTAGTCTATTTTTGGATAATACTTCTCACAACTGGTATATCTTAAAACTGAACTCTCCATTGTAACAATAAAGGACAGTTAAGTAAAAATAACTTTCTCCACTCCAGTGGATTAAGGCAGAATTTAAGTGATTTGCCCAGAGTCAAACAGCTAGGGAGTGTTAGAGGCTGAATTTGAATTAACATTTTCCTGACTCCAGGTCCAGTACTCTATATACTAAGTCACCTAGCCTGCCTCCTAATCTAACATCATATTATCATTTAAATAACTACCCCAACTCTAATTACCTTTCTCTTGATCTTGTTTCCTCCTCTTCTTAAAGCCTTCCTCAAAAAATATCTGACAGATTTTCACAAAATCCCAGAATTTCAAAGTTGGAAAGAAACTCAAAGGACTTCCAGCACAACCTATATGTCTTATTGCTGTTATTATTTCCTAAAGCATCCTATTTCCCTTTTAGGCAGATCTAACTGTTCAAAGTATTGAAGTTTAAAAAAAAAAAAAAAGCTAATTATTCTTCTTATATTGAGCCTAAATCTGCTTATTCAACAACTGTCTCATGCTTAATTCTGAGTTAAGCAAAAAAAAAAAAAACAACCAAAAACCAAAAACAAAAAAAAAACCAATTCATTTAAGCATAATAAAACCAACAAAAATAAAAAGTCAGAATGGAGCTTCAGGCTTCCATGGAATTTGAGGTCACCACTGAATATACAAGGAATGTTAGCCCTATTATCAAAGGGATGATGGAAACCAATGTCCCTGAAGTCAAGTCATGGTAGAACAGAGGGGGAAGACAGAGGCACTACACTATCATGAATCTGAAAATCTTGGTCAAAGTCCCAGTTTTGATGTTTAAAAGCTTCATGATTATGACTAAATCATTTAACTTTCCTAATTTTTAATTTTCTCATATTTAAAATGGAGATGATAATACCTGCTCCAGAGGATTCCCTGGGAAACTCAAATGAGAAGCCATCTATATGGCTCAAGGCCTTTCCCTATTTGCTCTCTGCTCTTTCCCTGCCACTCAGACCCTCAGGCTGCTTCATGGCTCACAGAACTTGGCTAAGATGGGAATTCTCAGCTCTAGTCCACATTTTACCATCTGCCCTGCTACTGCCCCCCAAGGTCCTCCAGACCTTAGCATGTACTCCACCCAACTGTGCCTTCCAGACAACCAGTATTTTCAAATGACCTCCTGATGATTTAAGGATCCCTGGACCTTGGCATCCATCCTAAATTTTTTTTTTTTATGTGTTGTTTCCCTGTTAGAATGTGAGCTCTTCAAGAGCAGGGACTCCAGTTTGTATACTTAGAACTTAAAGCAGAGCTTGGCACAGGGTAAGCCCTTAACAAGTACATTTTCATTCATTCATTGTGAATGCACACTGTGGTAGATTTTGTTTCCTCAGTCATTTCAACTTTCCCACATCACAATATACGCATACAGTCACCCAGAGTTTAAGTAAAAGTGCTTTGAAACCTTAAAGTCTTCTTCCTCCTTGATTCTATTAAGAATAAGTTTAGCATTTCTTCCCCCAATTTCAATTAAAAGAATTGAATCAAAAGTTCAAAACAAATGAATTATTTGAATTACCAATAAATGCAGTGACTTAATATCAACCTAATCCAATCCAGAATTTATTAAGCACCTAACTAGGTGTGTCAGGTGACTAGGTCACTTAAAAAACTAAATGAAAATAAAAAACCATTCCAGGCCCCAAAGACCTTCCATTTTCCTCAGAGGGATACATAGGAGGACATGAAAACAGATCAATATGTGCATTGTAGTTTGAGGAGGTGGGAGAGAGAATGCTAACACCACTGAAGAGATCAGGAAAGACTTCTGGAAGAAGATGGCCCATGAGCTGAGATGTGAAAGAAGCTAGGCCCTCTAAGAGGCGAAGGGTGGAGAAGCAGCGCATTCCCAGGCTTTGGGAAAGCCAATGCAAAGGCTTGTACACCGAGTTTGGGAAACACAGTGTGTGGTAGGAGATATGGGGAAGAAAAAGAGAGAATGAGTAGTGACGGTTCCAGATGAGGAAGAGTTTGAAATGGCAAAATGAGATTTTATCTTAGAGGAAACAGAAAGTCATTGAAGATTCCAAAGCACAAGAGTAACAAGGCCGGCTCTGTGCTTTAAGTGGATTTTGGCAATGATGTCAAGAATTGTTAAAGAAGGAAGAGCATTGGGATTTGGGATGGCGACAGTAAAGAGTCAATGAGTCTCTGACCTGAGGTGAAGTGGGGGAATAATGCTACATGATACTAGAGGAGGAGCATCAGTAAGATCTGGCCACTGAGGGGTTATCGGGGGAAGGAGGAGAGCCAAAATGAGTCGGAGGCTTCAAATCCAGTGACTGGAAGGATGAGAGTATCCTCAATAGAGAGAGGGGCATAGGAAGAATGATGGGTTTGGAATGAAGATAATGAGTTCTGTTCTGGACTCATCGAGTCTGAAAGTCCTACGAGACATCTATTTTAAAATGTCCAATTGATAGTTGATGAGACAGGACTGCATTTAGAATAAGTAACTAGGACTGGATTTCTAACTCTGAGAGCTGTCTGTAGGGTAAGAACTGAAATACTGATGGAAGCATGGAATGGAAATGAGATGCTCATTGATAAGTATAAGAGGAAATGATAGGGTACATTTTATCATCCTGAGATTGCCTCTCTGAAAGGTATCGATCAGGACATGGGCAAGAAAAAATGGGGATTTAAAGGTTTAATCCAAGAAGTTCCATAAGATCTAGTACTTGGTTCTAGAACCATAAAAGTCTACCTTTAGGGCTCCTCCTTCTTCTGAAGGTAAAGGAAAAACTCTACTGAAGTCCCCACAGATAATACTTTATCTATAATTGCTCAGGTCTGAGCAATTCTGCAAATTGACTCCCCTGCTCGAATTTTTCATCATTCTGAAATTAGTGTCCCTCCATTCAAGATTCCTGCCCTTACAAAGTACTACACCTCAATACCCTGAGAAATGACCTCTACCAGAATCCTCTGCCAGCCACAATGTTTAAGTCTTTCAGTGATCAACACTCCCATACTGTATGTCATCCAAAAATGAAATGCTCCTCAACTCCAATAATATTCAAAATGTGAGGGTATGCTTTGTCCAGAAAAGAACCCCATGTTTGTAGGTTAAAAACTAGCTAAACTCCATTAATAAACAATCAGAAACAAAAACACTATCATTTAACATAATAAGAAACATCAGTATGGAAATACCAAATTTGGAATCAAAAGACTTGGGTTCAAGTTCCACCTTCCTTTATTTTCTGTCTGTATATCTTTGAGCAAACCAATTTTATCCATCCTCAATGTCTTTGTCTTGAGAATGGGGACAACAAACACTGTACTGCCTTGTGGAATTAATGTGAAGAAATGATATGACATTATATGAAGTCCTAAAACCTTATGTAAATATGAGTTATTACTACCTGTTTCCTTACTTGGATCCCAAGACAGAGATATAAAGAATCTAAAAATGCTAGAAGGTAAAATACAGAAGCTGAAGCTTAAAACACTTTGGTCACATAATGAGAAGACAGAATTCATTGGAAGAGACCCTGATGTTGGGAAAGAATGAAGGTAAAAGGAATAGGGGATGGCAGAGGATGAGATGCGTGTCATGGAAACAATGAACATGAACTTGGACAGACCTTGAGAGAATAGAGAACAACAGGAAGACCTGGTCTACTATGGTCCAAAAGGTCATGAAGAGTAGAACACAACTGGATGACTGAACAACACAAAAGCTAGACAAATCAGAATAAAAACCAAAACAACTTTCACCTACTGAAATTCTTTAATCATTCAGTTTCAATAATTGTAGACTTTAGGCACCCAAACAATGGATAATTTGATCACACAGAATTCTGTGAGAGCTTTGCTAAATCTGACTGACTGTTTCATGAAGCATTTTATCTAAAACATGTCAAATAGGCTGCTATTAATTTCTGAAACATAGCTCAAACAATATTAAGAAGTGACCAATACAATCCAAACATGAGAGGGATTCTCTCTCTCTCTTTCCCCCTCCCTTCTCCATCTCTCTCTGCCCCCATCTCTTATTTTCTCTCTTTCCTTTCCCTCTCTTCTCCTCTCTCCCTTCCTCACTCTCTCCTCCTCCTTCCCTCCCTTCCTTTCTCTTCTACTTTCCTCTCTCTCTCTCTCTTTCTCCCCATCCCCCTTCTCTTTGCCTTATTCTCCTTTTCTCCTTCCCTCTTCTCACTCCCTCCCTTCTCCATCTCTTCTCCCCCCTCTTATTCTCTCTCTCTCTCTCTCTCTCTCTCTCTCTCTCTCTCTCTCTCTCTCTCTCTCTCTCTCTCTCTCTCTCTCCCCTTCCCTCTTTCTCTCTCACTCTCTCTGTCTCTCTATCTGTCTCAGCTTGCCTCTCTCTCTCTCACTTGCTCTCTTTCTCTCTGTCTCTATTTGAGTTCCTATTTGAACTCCTAACAATAATAATAATTTGGCAACATAAGAACTAGTTACATCAATAAATCAAAGACCTATGATGTAGGAATTCTTTCCCTGACACAGATGGCAATCCTGCCTGTAAGTCTTAGAGGACCTGCCTGAGGCTGAGAGATTAATTGACTTGCCCAAAATCACCCAGCTAGCAAGCATCTAGAGTTAGGCATTTCAACACAGGTCCTTCCAATTCTAAGTCTAACCCTCTAACTACTCTGCCCTGCCAACTCTTTTTAAAACACAAAAGTGTATGTGTGTATATAAATTTATATTTATATGTGTATTTATATACACATATGCCCAATATATGTATATGCATACATATATACACATTTTCTCCAGTTTCTCCTGTATACATTTTTTTGTACATAATTGTTTTCATGCTGTCTCCCCCATTAGACTGAAAGCCTCTTAAGAGCAGGAACTTTTTGCATATATCCCCAGTGCTTGGTACAGTGCCTAGCACATAATAGGTTCTTACTATATGCTTATTGAATGATATGTGAAAACAGACAGATGCAGGCACAACATAACTTTTTGATTATAGATAGATAATCTATAGATGTAAAGAACTAAATCTAGTTTTGAGAGGTATATGGATAAAGATCTATAATTCAATAAAGTGCAATCCATAGATCTATCTATCTATAAAATGTCAAGTTATAGCTCCAAAGAACAATGATGAGACACACGTAGGTAAGAATAGGCTGCATTATATGACTAATGAAGAATGTATTTTTATATATATATTTAAAGAGGTGATTAGCTGGCAAATGTTCTAAGAAAATCTGTAGTATAGATGTTGAAAAGTATCTTTGCAATTTTTCTTGCCAATAATAGGAAACTTCAATAAATAAGATATATCCTGTGTGTCAAATGCATACACAACACTTGCCTAAAATGAAACTGGCCTTTGTATTTCACATATCATATTCATACCACAAAACACAAATGAATTTTGATTGCAAAAATACAAAGACAAGAAACTTATACTAAAAGTTTAATGAAAAATAAAGAGATTTACCTTCTGAATACCAAGGAGTTCTTCATTAACACCTACGAGTTGGTCAGCAATCTTTTCCACTGATTTCTCCAAGTCTCTTAATTTCTTTAATTCAGCCTCTTCCTCAGGACTGTTCTGAAAAATATTTAAAGAGAAATAAAGTAATTGTCAAGGACTGCATACTTCATTGGAGGGATAATTCCAAGTGAGCCTGATCTAAACCACTAAGCTTCTAGAGGGAGGAGCCTCCTTTCTGTAGCCACTTTGGAAAAAATAAGTGTGATTAATGAAAAAGGTAACATTTGGAATTCTATGTGTATTGATTTAGAGAGGAGGTCAAGAAAACATAGGGAAAATGGTTGAACCTTTCTAGGACAAAAACCGGAGCAAATCTCCAACAGGTATCCCATGCCTTAATCAGAGTAGCCTTCAGAAAATGAAGTTGTTTGTCAATAGAGAGCTGCTACTGTCACAAAGAGACAATCTGTGGACAAATGGATTTGAGCATGTAATCATTCCTTCCAAAAACATTCATCAACTATTTCTATGTGAATAGCACTGGAAAAGATAGAGAGGTGAAGTGAAACAAAGTGCTAACCCTCAAAGGATTCAGTTCCATAAGAGAATAACACAGAGGTAAAAAACAAACTTGAATATGAGAAGTGCTTGGGGAGAGTACAAAACTACATGAAATCAAATGAGGAAGAGATCACTTCTAGCTGAGTGATCACAGAAGACTTGTGATTTGTTAAATGGGTAGGATTGTCAATACATACAGATACCAGTGGCTGGAATGCTAGAAAAGAAGAACGAGTAAGGGAGAATACTCCATAAATATTTTTTTTTAATCAAGCACTGGAGAATTCTAACATTTCTAAACAGATAGATATCAAATCCCCCTACTCTGCTTCTCCGTCTTTACCCAATAGGAGATCTTCCTCTCTTCTCCAGGAAATCTGCAATGAGATATCATCCCACAATCACTATTCTTAGATAAAGCAGGTTTCTTTGTCCTTCCCAATATGCATCATTACACCTTGTATCTAAAATTGTCATAGATGTTTATCTTTGACTGTCCCATACTTAGTAGCCAAAGCCTTCTCTACTTTGCTTCTGTTTTGTGACTTCATCTATGTGAGCAAACGCCCAGTGTGAAAATTTCCTCCATCTACACAGACTTCAAACTTCTATTTAGAACTTGGAGAGTCTTAGAGAGTTGCTTTGAGACACTGAAAAGTTACATGATTTGGCCACAATCACACAGATAGGAAGTATGTTCAGGGGGAGGACTTAAACCCCTGGATGGGGGATGGGGCCTTCCTACCTTCTAGACCCTATCCACCATGCTTTCTTATTTGTAAAGTTTTTCAAATTCATTCCAGACCAAGGTAAATTTCACAACTAGACTATTATAACCTCCATATTGCTACTATCTAGCATCTTCTAGGACACCTAGATGGCACCGTGGATAGAGCACTGGACTTGGAATCAGGAAGACATGTCTACCTGTATAATCCTAGACAAATCACTTAATCCTGTTTGCCTTAGTTTCCTCATCTGTAAAATGAGCTAGAGAAGGAAATAGCCAAACCCTCCAGTATCTCTGCCAAGAAAACCCCAATGGGGTCACAAAGAGTCGGACATGACTGACATGATCCAACAACAACAATAAAGCATCCCTCCCTACTCAAAGATATTCTATATGCTAGAACTAAAATAATTTTCCATTCCCAACACTGTGATCATGGCATAATGCTCAAATATCAGTAGCGGCTTTTTCACAGGCCTCTTAAAAAGATCTGCATGTCAGTCTGTATTCACCTCTACCTCTACCAAAGAGACAAAAAGAGACAGAGAATACTATGCTCAAAGAAATGAGTCTTCTGGATTTGAATCCCAATTCTGACATTTATTTATTGTATCATTTAGGTTAATTCACTAAAGCACTATGAGCTTCAGTTTTCTCATCTGTAAAATTATAGTAATTGGATATATTAATCCATTTGTGATCTTATGAACCTAGGTATTCTCACCAATGATACAGTTACAAACACATTCAAGTATTTTCAACTTGTGTGATTCTTGATCATGTCTTGCACAGGGGGTGCACCTAACCTACTGGAAGCCTTCCTCCAGATCTACTGAAATATCAAAAAAAAAAAAATTACAGTGGCCATTTTTAACTACTTGATCAGACCACCTTTTTTTTTTTTGAAGAAATGCATCTTTAAGCTGCCTTTTATGCTTATTCTGTTGTCCTTTTCCAGCTACTGTATTTTTTCCATGAATCACACCCATAGAGTATAATTAAAAGGATAATAAATTTTAAAAGATGGGGATTTGTTTTGAAGGAGAAACTCAGCGGTCATTAAAGGCAATAAGGTCAGGACCTGGGATTTAATTATAACATACTGACTCCTGGACCATTAAAAGCACTGAACCTCAAAAATAATTAAATAATTCAGTCCACCAATTCTTGACAGTTTCATTGACTATCTGCATTTCATACTAATGGATCAGTTTTGAGTCTGTCTCAGACAGCCCAACTGAATGGACTATCCAACTATATATTTAGTGTCTTGGACAACTGTTCCAACTTATTTAATTTTTCCTGAGGGATGGGTAAGCCTGTACTCTCCAAAGTGATCATGGATCTCATTTTATAATGGTGATGTTTCTGGACTTGATGCAATCAGAACAATGTAATTTATTAACAAGATAAAAAAATACTTGTAAGCATCTATCTAATGGGGCTGTAATGAGGGAAATCACTTTACAACCCTTAATGAACATGTTAGTTTGGTGCAAAAAGCCTTGGACTCTTGTTCTATCAACATTATACTGGATACTTAATCAGTTAAATCTCAAAGTAAGATTTTAGCCTAAACTCCACATAGAGTACATATGAACAACTCAAATAATATCTAGAAAATTTTTATAAAGAAATTTTTATAAGTGGATTAAGCCAATCTGTCAATCACCATACCCTGGTTAAAAAAAAAATTCTACTCCACAAAATTACTCTAACTTGACAACTTTATTAAGTAAGAACATCTTATCTGAATCATCCAAACAATGAAAGGCATTAAATCAATATAATCCCTGTAAGTGTTCTATAAAAGCTAATTTAAAATCTAGAGAGTTCCAGCAAAGCCCCTAAGAGAGAACCAATTGTTGGGAGCTGAGGAGGAGACAGAGAGAGAAGAATAATGGTTCCTTCCCTTCCATCCTGACCAGAGAATAACCTTGTAAATTTTGGAGGATTGGAAGATTTGGACTTCTCATCAGAATCCTAGCAGCGTCCCTGGAATGGCAGTGTCTTCAGTGGAAGCTTAGAACAAACTAGACATACTAAGGAGAGACAGGTTTAGGGGTCTACAAGGAGACCAGTAAGATGCTATATCATACCCAAGAAGATCACATGAAGAACTTCAGCAAGAGGATTTCCAGGAACTAAGACGAATTATCCCCTTTGCCACATGTGAGCCCCATTTTCTTCTGTTCTCTATATGCACTGGTGGGGAAATGTAGCACAAATGGGGAGAAACTATCTTTTGCTAAAAATTAATTAAATTTGGCTGACAGATATCACTATTAATCATAGGGAGAAATACACTACTAGAAGCTAATGAATTATAGAACTTTTAAAAAATTACAACAGAAACACCTACAACCCTTCAGAGCTATCCCTAGCCTCTAGGGCCTAGAAGCCAAGGGGAGAAGTAGAAACTGCCCTTTGGGGATCCAGGCTGCCCAAACAAGAGGCCCTTTCATAAATGGTTCCTTAAGCATGGGGTTTTGCAGGACTGAATACTGAGAGTTATCTATGCATATGTTTCGAAGATGAAAGGCTTTAATAAAGGGAAAAGAAAAAAATAGTTTCTTATAGATAACATGTATATTTGGAGAAGCTTTTGGAGAAATCATTTCAATGTAGGAGACATTCACAGTGATAAGAGATTTACCTTTCAAACAAAAATATATAAGCAAGGGCAGCTAGGTGGAGCAGTGGATAACTAGCCAGCCCTGAAGTCAGGAGGACCTGAGTTCAAATTTAACCTCAAACTTTAATATTTCCTTGCTGCATGACCCTGGGAGAGTCATTTAATCCCAACTGCCTCAGCAAACAACAACAACAACAACAACAATATATAAACAAAGTTTAGTTATTCAATCATAAAAGACTCTTAAGAAATGCAGACCTACCTTCTTCCCAATCAACATCACTCTGCAACCATTTTTCACTCCAAGTGCTGACAATGGCTGTTCCATTTCTTTTAGACTCTTTCCTGAAAGGGAAAGAAAACTATTCCTTTGGCAAATACAATTTAAAAACATATTTTAGTAGTTATATAAATGTTCAGGAAGAAAAACTTTCAGATGAAAGCAGAATGATAGTCCTAGAACTAAAAGTCAGAGTCATAGGATCTTAAGACTGAATGGAAAATTATAGAGCACAGTTACCATAGATATTAATAAATAGCTGCTGAGTGTGTGGGGAGGGAGCCAATGAATTTGAGTCAAATTCATAAAGAAACCTAACTACATGGAGTTGTGGGAGAATCCTAGTTCCCCTAGACAGCAAGCAATCCAATAAAGGTTGAACATATGTAATTCCTCTAAGCATTTCCATATTCATCATGCTGTGCAAAAAAAGAAAAAGAAATAAAAAAGATCAAAAGGGGGGGAAACCATGAGGAAAAAAAAAGCAAACAAACAACAACAAAAAGAGAAAAATACTATGCCTTTGATCCATAGTCAGTCTCCATAGTTCTCTCTCTGAATGCAGATGTTCTTTCCATCTCAAGTTTATTAGAATTGCCTTGAATCTCCTCATTGTTGAAAAGAGGAGCAAGTACGTTGTCAGTCTATCTCACTCATCAAGGTTTGGGTCCCAATCCTGTTCCTCACCAATTACCTGTGTAACTTTCTAGTCCCCTTCTTACCTTTCCAGTCCTCTTACACCTTATTCCCTTCCTGCCATGTACTCTTCCATCCAATGATACTGTAACTCCCGGCTGTTCTCCAAAAAAGTAACTCCAACTCTCAGCTCCTGGCATTTTCTCTGGCTTTCCCCCAAGCCTGGAATGTTTTCTCTTCTCCTCTCAGCCTATTGGCTTTCCCTGGCTTCTTTTAAGGACCAGCTGAAATCCCATTTTCTACAGGAGACCTTTCCTCAACTACTTAATCCTAAGGCCTTCTCTCCATTAATTATTTCCTATTTAATCTGCATTTAGCTTGTTTGTACAAATGTCCTTGTTGTCTTCCCCATTAGATTATAAGTTTTTTGAGAGCAAGATATGTCTTTTGTCTCTTTTTGTATCCCCAGTGATTTGGCACAGTTCCTAGGCCAAACCAAGTATTTGACCAATGCAGACTGACTCTTATCTTGGACAAGTCAGTTCCTATCTGAAGATCTGTTTCTTTATCTGTAAAATAAAGGGGTTGGACTAGATTTCAATGGACTTATCTAGTTCTAAATCTATAATTAGGTGAATATGCTTATTCTACAGTTGGGCTTACTTTCCACCTCTCAGACAAAAACACTCAAGAATGAGAAATTTACAGGCTTTATCATAGAAGACAGCTCTTTATAAATACCCAATTTATATAATGCTTAAAGTTTGAAAAACATCTTACATACATGATCTCATTTGATTCCCATACCAAACCTTTGAGGTGAGTAACTGATCTCCATTTCACAGATAAGGAAACAGAAGCTGAGAATGTTAAAGTGGCTTCCCCCCAGTTATGCTAATATTTTCCTGAGGCAGGAGGATCTGAATCTTGATCTTCCAGACTCCAAGACCAATACCTGATTAGTTATGTTGTGCTACTTTTTAAAGGCTTTATTAAAAGCCAGAGATAGTTTCTTACAGTTCCTTATCTTGGAACTACCAAAAGCTGCCATTCTTCAATGACTCCAATGACAATAAAATATAGACTCTACTTGATTCCACCTTAATCAGGCCCACAAAAGCCTTGAAATGCAAGGACTAATCAATGTGGCTATAAATTATTGAGCAATAACCTCTAATTTCCTAATTGGCTACCTTCAAAACCTAGGAACTCAATGTCATTGATATCAGCATGTCCTCTCAGTCTTCCAACTTATGAATGGAATGTTCCAGGGATTCCTGAACAAATGGATTCATCTTTTTATCCAGATAACATTCTAATTTATTTCTATAGCCCCCAGAAATACACCTCACGCACATCCAGTCTGTTAACCCAGCCACAGAAAAAACTTGTCTTTCCGGTGATATCCCAAACTCTTTGAAGACCCAATTTCACTTAATATAATTCTCTTCATTTGAAAAATAGCAGTAGTATGGGCCTCCCAAATAGAACGTTGGAGACAGACAGGAAAACCTGAGTTTAAATCCTTCCTCCAACACATACCTGCTACAGACCTCAGAACAAGTTATCTCTCGGTGCCCCAAGGTAACTCTCTAAGTCTATAAATTACAAATCAGTTGGTGAACTTTGTGAATGAAGGGA
The DNA here is from genome assembly GCF_048593235.1 of Sminthopsis crassicaudata. NCBI lineage: Eukaryota > Metazoa > Chordata > Mammalia > Dasyuromorphia > Dasyuridae > Sminthopsis > Sminthopsis crassicaudata. The sequence goes on from NC_133617.1 coordinate 512,246,654, forward strand.
ATTTCCTTACTGAGGAGTTCTTCTCATCACTCTGCACATAAGCTAGGATCAAAACAAAAACTTAAAAGTATACCCCTTCCTTCAATACACCACCTTACCAACCTCAGAAGGGGATATTCTCTCCAATTGCCTATTAATGTATGGGGAATTCCTCCTGGAAACATGAATATTCAGGTCTCCAAGTTATGTCACAATTCATGAAATCATAGAATGTCAGCAATGTAAGGGCCTCTAAGATCATTTAGGGCAATCCCCTCCATCTGATGACAAATGAACTGAAACCAGGTGAGATAAAGTGACAAAGATAGAATTAAAACTCAGCTCTTTGGCCTACTGTTCTTTCTGTAACTGCCATACCATGGGTCCAAAACCATTCCTCCCTGTGCCTGTCCATCATGGTGTTTATTCTGATTTAATTGGCATTGAATGGCATTCATGGCCACCAACCTGTTAATTCCCAGTGTCATATTTCTGAAATAATTAGCCTTTTTTATTCCTTTAATTGGTCTGAGATAGTAAAAGTGACTGATAGCACAAATCTCATCCATTTTTTTCTTTATAGCCTTTCTTATTTAAGAAATTTGTCATGTAGAAAGGCCATTAGCAAAAATGGACATAAGGACCAAAAGAAGGTTTATTTCAAAGGATTAACTAATCTTCAATTTTTAGAGAATATAGTAAACCTAATCTTGTAGATAGTTCTAAGCAAATATAAAACAGACTTTCAGAGGCTTTGATTCAAGTAACTAGGGGGAGCAGGGTAATGGGACTAGGATAGAGAGCTGTACTGTCTGATCTGTGGTTTGCATAGTTAAGAGTAGCTACTAAATCATGGGATTATAGAATTTTCAAGTTTGAAAGATACTTTTTCTAGTCCAAACCCTTCATTTTACAGATGGGGAAAAAAGCCCAAAGAAATGACATGACTCATCCTTATTTGTTCTGATATAGAGCAGCTGCATTGGAAGAGGGAAGGGCAGTTAAGCGGCTCAGTGGATACTGGGCCTGGAGTCAGGAAGATTCATCTTCCTGCATTCAAATCCACCATTGGACAGGTACTATCTGGGTAACCCTGGGCAAGTCACTTAACCCTGTTTGCCTCGGTTTCTTCATCTGTAAAATGAGCTGGAAAAAGAAATGGCAAACCCCCCAGTATCTCTGCCAAGAAAACCCCAAATGGGGTTATGAAGAGTTGGGTACAACTGAAATGACTCAACAACAAATGGGGAGGAAAGTCCTCAGAAGAAATCAGGACCCATGAAATTATAAGATCGGTCAATTATGTGTGTATTGGTGCATATAAAATATGCAACATATATGATATTTAACACTGATATATACATACCTCTATATGTTTAATATATACACATACACACATCAACATACAGCATAATACATATATATATGTAGATTCATGAATATGTTGCCATAATACTAGATGTAATACACATACTTCTAGATAAATGTGTTATATATTCATATACATAAATATATATATATACACACACACATATATAGGCATGGAATCATATTTGCTGAAGTAGGCAGTTAATAAAATCAAGAAATACATTAATTCCTAGTTCCAAATTCAGAACTGAACAACAATATGTTAGGATCTTTCTGAAGACATATCTATTAGTAAAATGCCATAGCTATCTACAAAAAGGCAGATGAGTCCTACGTAAGAAAGAATAAATTTCTTCCCCAGCTTAGATCTGCCTTTCCATGAATGGGAAACCTGCTCAAATGTGAGCAACTTCTCATCTCTTGCTCAGCAGTTTTATTTTGTTAAGACAAAACAGCTTAAAGGTGGGCTTTATGAGAGGAGTTTATAAAAAGTTTTTAAAGTTTTTATAAAAGAAAGCCAAATACCACCCCACCCCCACAACATTTTCAAAGGATCATTCTAAGAATCTGGTGCATTGGAGAAAAAGGAAGGCTGGCCAATACTTACTATCTCTATTATCTCCTCATGGCTTTTTTCACCTCTAATTTACTTCTGTCTTTATCACTCAAGTAAAATTTTTATCAGTCATCAGTGACCTCTTGTCTTCAAGATTCAATGTCTTTTTCTCAAGCTTTATCCTTGATTTCTCTGTAACATTTGACAGTAATGAGTCTATCTTTTTCTAAATTCTTTTCCCTCCCTTCCAAAGTGACAGGTAGGTCTTCATGTGGATATCTAGGCACTCAAACTTAAACTCAGCTAAATTTAAACTCTACTCAAAATATTCAACTACTCTGACAGACCTATGATCTCATCAATGTGAGTACTGGCTTCAACAATGCAGAACATTACCTATTCATACCGGCTCAGATGTCCAAGTCTCTCCCATAACTGCCACAACCACAAGAGCCCCACAGGGCTCTTTCCTATGTCCTCTGCTATTCTCCCTGATGAAGTTCCTAATAGTGACCCTTCCATAATTCTTATACAATCCTTTAGGAATTGAAAAAGGTATAAGAAGGGGCCTTTGTATTCTCCCAAAAAAGATGCCAGAAGATGTATAGATCAAAGCCCTAGATGTCCTATTTGAGGTCCTGAAGCCCTACAGATTTGGGATCTCAAAGTTTCCCTGTAGTTGCATGAATGATACTTTTATACAAAATATTAAACCTTATTAGAAAGCAATTTCTATTGCAGAGATCTCTCCGTGTGTATTAGATAGAGTCATACTGTGACTCAAGAGAGATGCCAATAATCATGAGGATATTATACCAGAGTCCATCCTTTCCCCTTGTGATTGATGTGGTGCTGCATGATACGTCACCAAAATTGTCTGAGAAGCAGGAGGTTGTTGGTACCTTCGGGGAGACCTTATGAGCCAGGGTTTGGTTATTTAAGTCTTCAGATTCCTTAGAATTTGAAGAAATACTTCCTCAAATCTTAGTTTACCTTATAACAATCAGGGAGATACTAAATTTTGGGAAATGAAAATCCCCAGGAGCAAAGGTCAACTGCAAAAGCTTGAGATGGGCCCAGATCTTGCTCAGCCCTAAAGTCTTTGTCTTGTTAATAGTCATCATTTAATTGTATTGGGAAGTTTACTGAATTGGGAGAAAGATCTTTCAAGCTTAGGAAATAATTTGTAATACATATTTGACTATATGATCTTAACAGATTAAAGGGGAATGGCTTTTTTTGGGAATCCTTAAAGTTTCTTGTGTACCAATAATATCTTAACAGCTTTTTAACCTGGATAATGGAGCATCTTGCTCCTAAAAAACCAGTTATCTACAGTCAGCTATTAGAAATATCAGGGTAAAAAAGTAAGATCTTGGTTCCATATATAGGTTGTAACACTTGCTGGAATTAATGCGGAGGTGTTCTAAATGAAATCTAAATCTAATACACACACACTAGTATGGGGTTGAGGAAACTCTCAGCAGGCTGATTTACCTGAGTACTTTTACTGTAACTCTGAATGACATACTAAATTAATCCCAAGAAGCAAGAAAAAATATTGAATAAGTGATTCATGCAGAATGGTAAGTTAATTTTTCCAATTCCCTGTGAAAGGAACAGTCCTGATTGTTGTAGATTATAAGTACACTTTTGAGACTGCAAAGACATAACTGTACTGTATTTGTTATTCTAGATCTAAACTTAACTCAGGCTTTAAAAAGGATTGTAAGAAACTAGGCCCAATATAATTATGCACTTCTGGGAAGGCTCTAGAAACTCCTGAGTAAAAACAGAAAGGCTTCAGATAAAGAAACATGAGAAACTCCCAAAGAGAGAGAATGAAATGAAGGTAGATTATTAGGCAGCTTCAGTGATAATAAAATGTTACTTTCATCACATTATGCCCATGCCAAAAAACACAACAAAAACTTCAATGGTTGCTGACATGATAAAATTTAGATGTTTTTGTTTCATTCAAATCCCTCTACAATCAGATTTCTATGTATCTTTCCAGAATCATAAAAAAAAAAACCCCACCAGATTTAGAAGGTCAACTTGTTCAATCCTTAGTTTGAATCTCTTTCATAGTATTCATACTATTCCCTAAGAAAGTCCAGTGTCTGCTTGAACACGTACAGTAAGAAGGAACTCACTTCCTAATGAGGCAAGCCAATTTATTTTCACACAGCTCCAATATCTGACAAGGTCTACTGTATATTCTCTGCCAAAATCTGCTTCCCTATAATATCTATTCAATGGCCCTATGTTTTCCTTTTTTAATCATATACTTAATGGTCCTTCTATTGAATGGTCTACAATAAAGTCTTCTAAAAATATCATTTCAGTCCTAGGCATTAAATTTAGCACTAACATTTGTAATTCATATCTAATATTCTTTGCAAAATTTATATCGATATTAACAATCCTAGTTTAAGAATTGGAAAAAAGAAAAAAAGTGACACACAACTTAAGTCTATACTTTTAAAACTAGTACTTAAACTTGAATTTTAGGATTCTTTGAAAATATTAAAAGAAAAATATCTACCTTTATATATTAATTTCTGAAAAGCAAGTGGAACTCCAGTAACTTGTTCAGTAAGAAGAGCCATGTCTTGAAGGGTAGGTTCACTGTTTCCTTGCTGTGCTACAACTTGAATGTTATGCTTTTCATTGTCTGAAAAGAAAGAATAATTGTCTGAAGCTAGAAAATAGTAATTCTTTAATGACAAAGTTCTACACATCAACAGAAATTAAGCAAGTATTTCCAATTTTAAGAAATGTTATTTAAGTACTTACCAATGGCTGAAAACTTTGATGGGTAACAATAGGGGTGAAAAAATTAAGGGAAAGCTCCTCTCAAGGAATTTATTAGAATCATAGAATCTCAATTTCAAAAGGTTGCAGAAATTTAATTAATCTCCTGTTTAATTCAGTAATCTATTTTATAATATCTCCAACTGGAGCCTTTCCTGCTATTGGATAAGTTTAAATCTTAAGAAAGTATTATCCAATGTTGAACTCAAATCTACTTCATTTTCATTATAATTTCTACTGATTCTAGCTTTTCCCTCCAAAATTACACAAAATGAATCTAATTTTCCTTCCAAGTGCTACCCTTTTGAAATATTTGAAGACAGTAATTCCTAAGTCTTCTCTATTTACTTTTTTTGGTGCCATACTCATGTTAACTCACTTGAGTACAAAGTTCACTAAAACTCCTAGATCTTTTATAAACTAATTTCTTGGTATATATTCTCAGCTTGCATTTGTAAATTGATTTTTTAAGGTCACAAATGCAAGATCTTTAATTTGTCCTTATTAAATCTGGCCTTATTAGATTCAACTCAACACTGTTAAGATCTTTTTGGATCCTGATTGTGATCTAATATGTTAGCTATCTCATCTAGCCTCATGTCATATGCAACTTTGATAATACAGCCTGCAATCAATACCTTTATTCAAGTTGTTGATTAAAATGCTAAAGAACAGTACACAGATTCCTGAAGGATCCAGTGGTTGACATGTAACCTTGAGGATTAGACTTTATGTATTCAGCCATCTGCTGCTCATTCATTTTAGTTACATCTGAATCTTCATGACCTAGTTGGAGTTTCTTGGAAAAGATACTGGTGGTGGAGTGATTTCCCTCTCCAGCACATCTTACAGATAGGGAAACTGAGACAGAGCTTAAATAACTCACTCAGAGTCACTCAACTAAGGTCTGAGGCTTTAGAGAGCCAGAAGTGAGTGCAAAAACAAGAGTTCGTTTCAGATTTTACTTGAGACCAACTCTCTTTCAGGGTTACCTCAGACTTTTGGCTCATCATTCTTTCCAATAAACAATTGTAGAGACCCAGCTGTTCAAAACTTGATAGAGAATGCCTGCAACTGGAACGAAAGCATTCTGGGCTACTCAATAAATCAAAGACATACCTGGTGAACTTAGCCAGGAAAAGGCATTCCACTAGACAATAGATCAAAGATACTTTGAGTAAAATTTAGGACAGGAAAGAATCAAAGACATACCTGGGATAAATACCCTGGTGCAATAATTTCTGCTCTGTAGTGCTTACAATTCTATGAATAGGCTTTGATTGTTAAGGCAGATATAGGAATAGCAAAGTGTGGGTCGTGTCTTGACTCTGAAAAGCTAGTGACAACAGACTGAAAGTATAAAGCACTGGCTCTCAGATTAATCGGCTTGAAGACATCACAGCATGTCTAATGCCTGGTCCTCAGTTTTTCATTCACATTCTTAGCCTCTTGCTACAGCTGGACCTCGACACGAGTCATAAAAATTCAGGAAGATCCTCACTCCAGTCCTGGACTCTTATCTACTGTACCTCCAAGCTTCCCTTTAATTCAGCCATCTAAGCAGTACTAAATTTACCCAGCAGGCCTATCTCTCTTTATCTTTTCCAGAAGGAGAATATAAAAAAAATCTGATAAATGCTTTGCTATTATCATAGCAAATATCTGCAGCATTGCCCTGACATAGGAAACCTGACTTTTCATTTTCTTAAAATGTTTTTATGGATATCTTCTGTTTTTCATATCATCATAACTATCCCAAGTGTTCTTTCCCCTACTCCTACCAGAAAAATCATCCTATTTTAAGAATAATACTTTTTGGAGAAAAAAAAAAATCAGCAAAGAAATCCAAAAACATGTTGTGTAACAAATCTTGATCTTCCTCACCCATAGAGGGAGGAGAGTATCTCTTCTTTTTATTTGAATCTTGCTTGATTTTCATGTTTTGTTACATTACTTTTGATATTTTGTACGTGGCTGTTCTTTTCATTTACATGTAGTCATTATGTATATTCTTTTCTTGGTTCTGCTTACTTCACTAAGCATCAATTCATGTAGATCTTTCCATGCTTCTCTATTTTCACTATACACATCATTTCTTACAACACAGTAATATTCCATTATAATTCACATATCACAATTTGTTTTATTCCCCAATGGATGTACATCTACTTTGTTTCCAATTCTTAGCTGTCATAAAAAGTATTACCATAAATATTATGGATTTCTTCTTATCAATAGTTCCTTTGGGGTATAAACCCAGTAATTCAATCTTTCATTCAAAGCGTATGGACATTTTAGTCACTTTATTTACATAATTTCAAAATCCTTTCCAAAATAGTTATAATATTTCACACTCTTAGTATGCCTTTCATCCCACAATGCCTTCAACATTGAGCATTGTCATTTTTTGGTCTTTTATTTTTGTCAATTTAAAAGGTGAAATTTCAAGGTTATTTTGATTTGTATTTCTCTTATTATTAGTGATTTGAAGCATTCTTTCATGTGATTGTGAATGCTTTGCATTTCTTCTTTTGAGAATTTAAGAATATTTTTTAACAATTTACCTACTGGAAAATGACTATTAGTTTTATATCTAATATGTTTTGATTACAGGCATACTTTAGAAACACTATGAGTCTGATTCCACATTCCTGCAACAAAATGAATTTTTCAATAAAGTAAATCACAGGAATTTTTTGGTTTCCTGGCACATAGAAAATGTTTATACTAAACTGTCTCTATTAAGTATGCAACAGTATTGTGTCTAAAAATAATATACATACCTTAATTTAAAAATTATTTATTGATAAAAAATACTATCATCTGAGCTGGCTTTAGCAAGTCATAATCTTTTTGCTGGTGGAGGATCTTGCCTTGATGTTGATAGCTACTGATTTGATTAATCAGGGAGGCTGGGAAGACTATAGCAATTTTTAAAACTAAAACACCAAACGCTTGACTCTTCCGTTCATAAAAGATTTCTCTGTAGCATTTGATAGCATTTTACCCATAACAGAACTTCTTTCAAAATTGGAATCAATCCTCTCAAATTTTGCTGTTTTATCAACCAAGCTTATATAATATTCTTCAATATTGTTGTATCTCCAGGAATAAAGAAGTCCAAGGAGAGAGAGAGAGAGGGGGGGGGGGAAGGAACAGCTGGTCAGTGGAGCAATCAGAATATATACAACATTTATCAATTAAGTTTGTTGTCCTTTATGGATATGGTTCATGATGCTCCAAAACAATTGCAATAGTAACAAAGATCACTGATCACAGATCATTGCAATGGATATAACATTAATGAAAAAGTTTGAAACACTGTAAGTATTACTAAATGTCTCACATTATGAGGCATAATGTGTGCATATGCTGTTAGAAAAATAGCACTAATAAACATGCTTGATGCAGCACAATAAAACTATGCCTTCATTCTTTTTATTTCATTTGGTTTTGCAATAGTTTCACTTTGCTCATTTGTTATTTTATTGATTTGATTTTCTGTTCTCTGCTTTTTAATCAGATTTAACTAAAGGTTTTTCCATTTTACTCTTTTCAAAAAATTAGATTTTGTTTTATTTATTCTATTTTTCCAACTTACTTATTTCTCCTCTAATTTTTAATATCTCTTTTTGGCTTATTTTATTTGTTGACTTACTATTTTTAAAATGCATTTTCAATTCATTAATCTTCTCTTTTTCTATTTTGCTAATATTTATAAGGATATATTTGCCTTGAAAAATTAACTGCATCCCAGAAATTGTAGTACATTGTTTTATCATTATAATTTTCTTTTACGTAGCTATTGTTTCCATGATTTGTTCTTTGGCCTACTTGCTATTTAAGATTTCATCATTACTTCTCCATTTGATTCTGTAGCTTTTGCTTTTGGCTTCTGAACCAGTTTCTATTTTTTTCATGTCATGGTATATAAATGACATATTAATTACCTCTGCTTTTTTTTATATTTGTTGGCAATACCTCTATGGCCTAATACATGATCAATTTTTGTAAAAGTTCCATGTGATGGTGAGAAATGTGTATTCTTCTGCAGACCCATTTAGAAGATGCCATAAATCTTTAAGCTCTACTTTCTAGAGCAATTTCTTCAGCTCTGTAGTTCTTATGTTTATCTTTCTGTTGTGCCAGTGATTCAGTAATGTCTGACTCTTCATGAACCCTGTGAATCATACTGGGCTTTTCTTAGCAAAGCTAAATCTGCTTTTTCTTTCTCCAGGAGATTAAAGTAGATAGAAGTTAAGTGACTTGACTGAGGTCACACAGCTAGTGTCTAAGGCTGGATTTAAATGCAGGTCACCCTGACTTCAGGTTATTTACTCTCCTAGCAGCCTCCATCTTTCTCTTAGACTTGAGAGAAGGATATTGAAATCTTATATCTTACTCTTTGAATCTTTGATCCAGTGACTGGCCTTCTGGATGTTCCCTGAGCAAGATACTTCTCTCTTGCCTCTGGCATCCTCTCTGGCTGTCCCCCATACCTGAAACACTGTTCTCTGCTATATCTACTGAACTCCTTGGCTTCCTTTAAGTCTCAATTAAAATCTCATCATCTACTAGAAGACTTCCCCAACTCCTCCTAATTCTAATGATTTCCCTCTGTTATTTCTTATTTCTCCTGGACATAGTTGGCTTTGTGTGTATATATGTATATGTGTGTTATTTACCGATATGTCTATATGTAAACATACACACATGCATGTTTGCATGTTATTTCCCTTTTTAGAATGCAAACGCCTTAAGATGAGAGATTCTTTTATTCTCTTTTGCCTCTTTTTGTAACCCCAGTGCTTAGCATAATGCTTGGCACATAGTACAGGCTTAATAAATCTTTATGACTGATTACTGATAGATCTTCTTTTGTTCAAGGTCTTTGAGTTTTCTTCTTCCTGAGATTTTCGGTATTTTCAATCTTTTTTCCCCCTACTCACTTTCTAGCTCTGTCCCATGGGGGTTTCTTTTGGACCTCCCAGGTTCCACAGTTCATCAATCCAGGTCTTTACCTCGGATAACTTTTGGGTCAGGGTTAGGGGGGACTGACTCTGACTCTGCTGCGCACTTTTCCCTTATACTTAGTAGAGTTTTAAATACTCTTCTCTACCCCAACCCCCACAACATACATCCTGGTCCTGGTGACCTGTTTTGCTCCTTCTATTTTTCAATTCTTCATTCCAATAGCAGCAGTTCAGAGCTCTGCCATGCTGGTATTTTTGTTCCTAAAGGGCTGCGCAGCTAACCAATTAACTGTGGAGTAAATTTCCACAGCATCATTCTTGAAGAGAACTATGACATCAGGGAGGTGACGCCATGACATGCAAGCGAATTGGATTTAAGTGAGGGAGGGCTGGGCAGAGTCACCTGTCTCACTTTCCCTCCAGGACCACCTGGCAACAGTGGCCAATTACATAGATCAAGAGGACTGAAGAGTCATTGGAAACTGGAAGAGGGAACCCAGATGTAGGAATGGGTGTTGTACAACTGTTTGGTCAAGTATACATATATTGTATTTAATTTATACTCTAGCATATTTGACATGTATTGGTCAACCTGCCATCTGGGACGGGGGGAAGGGGAGGAAAATTGGAACAAGGGGTTTGGCAATTGTCAATGTTGTAAAATTACCCATGCATATATTTGGTAAATAAAACTATTAAATTAAAAAAAAAAAAAAAAAGGAAGGGTTTTGTACATCCAGTCCTTGGATCCAAAGGTGTAGGCCAGGGGTTCTCAAACTATGGCCCTGGGCCCACTGAGGACATTTATGTGGCCCCCCAGGTTATGGCAAATGGGCTGAAGGGGGAGATAGAGTGTGAGTTTTTGTTTTTACTACAGTCCGGCCCTCCCACAGTCTGAGGGGCAGTGAACTGGCCCCCATTTAAAAAGTTTGAGGACCACTGGTGTAGACTGCTAATAGCCCGGGAGGCTAGGGAGAAGGGTACTGAGGTCAGGATAAGTTGAGTGTTAGTTCATGGGTTTGGGGGACTTGTTTTTTTAAACCTTTTTTGGGTTCTGGCTGGACAGAAAGACATGACTTTGGTACATAATTTCTATTTCTGGTTGGAGAGGTCACAGTGATCGGCGAAAATATTTAACTTTCTATTTTGTTGTCCAAAAGTCCCCCACGATAGCTCTCTATAATTGTTACTTCTGCACATACAGGAGAAGGATAGATATACCACCCTTTCCCTAACAAGTTCTAAAATTCTGGCATGAATCAAATTCTGACGTGAATTTGCCAACTTTTCTTTTTCTTTCTGAAAATTTGCCCTTGTGCATAATAGTATTTCTTGCCCCAATTTATGATCAAAACTTAGTTCTTCGGACTCCCAATCCAAGTTTGCCTTTTAAAAAGTGAAGACTTCTTTCAGAGCATCCTTTTTGGGGGGAGCGAAGGGGGATTGGCCGATTCCACCGTCGGGTTTGATTACCAGGGATCTGGCAGGGTGAGACCTGGCTGCTTTGGGGCATAATCACGACAGTTAAACCTAACTTTTTAGAAAGTGTGACTCATCATCCACTCTAAAAGAGGAGGCTGCCGGGTTAGGAATTTAAACCCTCTCCATATCCTTCCAGAAACCAGGGCAGTGATCCTCAAATAACAAGTAAGGGATGTATGTTTAAATAGAATTACTGTGTCGATAGGAAGCTGCTCATTCACAGAATCGGATATCTCAAGAGATAGTTGGAAGAGATTTATGGACCATTTGACTATCCTCTTATCCCTCCCAAACCACCAGAACTGAGACAAAAGTCCCTGAAGGGAGACGGAGGGGAAAAAAGGAAAGGGGGGGGAAAAATATAGGAACGAAAAAGAAAAAGAAAAAAAAACTTAAAACGTATAAGTGGTACTCGGCACATGGTGGGAGCTAAATCAGTGCTTGAAGACTGCCTGACTTACTGGTAAATAACAAGGCAGCGAGTCTGCTCCTGGGGGTCGGCCCCCAGTCCCCACGATAACAGGAATTTCAATGAGACCCTCCTCCCCCAGGGAGTAAAAGCCCACAGTCAGGGATCAGCCCTGCTCCCCGACCCCGGCCACTTACTGTAGGTGACAGTGACGGTCACTGAGGGCCCTGACATTTCTGCTGAGACCACTCCCTCCGACTCCCCGAATCCCAGGCTTGACGATCATCCACCGGCCCCCCAGGGTCTGCCCCCTCCCCACGCTGCAGGTAAGAGACCCGACCTGCCAGGCGCCCAAACCTGTCCACACTGCTGAGCATGCTCAATACAACTGTAGGAAAAGCCACGGACTCGAGGGCAAAGTCCACCTTCCGCAGTTTAGTAGCAGCCGGAGATGGTCCAGGCTGGCTGGCTGGGACCGGAGTGCCAGAAGGGGAGGGATGGAGGGAGGAACCACAACCATCGCTAATTTTCTCTGTACTTTTCCAACTTTTTTCTTTTTTCTTTTTCTTTTTTTTTTTGCATATGTTCACTAGGCCTGAAATACCCTTATCTTTATCCCACCCCCTCCCCTTTTCTATCTCCTGATCAAAATCCTCGCCATTCTTGGAGTCCCAATTCAACTGTCATCTCTTAGGTATTCTTTGAACATTAGTTTCTTCTCCTGTCCACCGAATGGTTTTCCTGGTCTCCTTTAAAAGTCCATCTTTCTCAGTCCCCTTTAATGCTAATTTTCTTGCCTCCGACTCGCTTGGGATATATTTTTTTCCCATATAGCTGTTTCCTTGTTGCTAATCCATTCAGATGACCGGATTCATGAGAGCAGGGACTGGTTTTTCTTGTCACAGGAGGTGTGACTTACCTCACTTCTCTGGGCCTCAGTTTCCCGATTTAATTCAATAATGGTAATTCAATTTAATAAATTACTGAGCTCATCAGGCACTGTGTCAGGTATTGTGTATATATAGGTATAGAATTTTTAAAAATTCTATAAATTTTTATATAAAATTTATATAAAATTCTACAATTTTTATATAAAATCATATATATATATATATATTTATATAAATTTTAAAAAAAATTACAACCCATGTTTTCAAAGAGCTTATATGGAAGTGAGGAATAACAGGTACATTACAAATATCTTCAAATTATTTTTTTAGAGTGGGCCTTCTCTTTCTGGTCTTAATTTTTTTCATTTGTAAAATACAAGAAGTGGGACAAGAGGGCAAACATCTAAAATTCCTTTTTGCTTTCAACATCCCATGTTCTAACAGGAAACTTTTTATACCTGTCTAGGAAATTTAACTAGGAATTTTGAGATTTCATTTTATTTTAAGATTTTGAATTCCAAATTCTCTCTGCCATCCATTAAAAAGGGAAATAAAATACCCACCATATAAGGGAAATGATGCAAAATACATTGTTATGTTAATTATGTTGCTCTCCCCTCCCCAGCCCCGACATGTTCACTCTCCAGAATGTATCATTTTTCTCTGGAAGCGGACAGCATTTTCATTTTGAAGCTTTTGGAACTGTCTTCAATTGATCAGAGGGACTAAAAGCAAGGATTTGTAACCTAGGATCCAGAAAAAAAAATTGGGGTAACTAATATAATTGCTCTGTATTTATTTCATACATTTAAAAACATTATTCTGAGAAGTCTATAGGTTTCACCAAACTGCTAAAGGTGTTAAGACAAAGAGGTTAAAAAAAAAAAAAAAAAAAAAGACAAACTCCAGTCTCACGCGACGACTTCTGCCCAAAATTCTCTGAGCCCGAGACCAGGTTGAAGGCTTCCTCTCTTCCAAGTTAACTTACTCTCTTTAGCATCTTCAGGACTAGAGACGCCCAGATTTTGAGTAGCCTCGAAAACCCGGACTAGAGAATCTTCCAGCTCCTGGATCGGCTCGGGCACTCATACTGAGCCTGCGTAGTCGGCACCCCGACGGGGCGGAAGCCCGAAGGAGGCGGGCACAGGGAGGCCGGAGTGCGGTGGGTGGAGGAAGTGTGGTAGTTTCGCTTCCGGTTTTGCTAGGAATTCTCTGTTTCCCCCAGCTTAGACCACCGGTAGCCGGAAAAAATGAACCGATTCTTCGGCAAAGCGAAGCCCAAGGCGCCGCCACCCAGCCTGACTGACTGCATCGGCACGGTAAGTTACCGCTGCCCCTGGCAGAGTGGGACCCCCGATCCCCGCTGTCTTGTTTCACCTCCAGGGCCCCGGCCCGGCCCCCTCCCGGGATTCCGGGGTCCATCTGCTGGAGAAGTCTGGAGGTCGGACAGCGCTGGGGACGGGAGGGGCAGGTCTGCACCCCTTTCCCCGCCCCCCACTTAGCACCCGGAAGCGAATCTGCCCCAGAGTCGGGGAAAGGGGGTGGGGTACGACAGGTTGGAAGAAAGAAGCCAGAGCTTTTACCTCGTAGTGGTGGGGACCAGAAATAATGAGAGGGAGGGGACGAGGGGGGCCCCGTGGGCAGTTGGTTGGAGATGCCATCCTGTGCCCTCTCCTCCCAGAACTCGGTGGGAGAGTTTTTCGAGGTGCCCACCAGCTCCTTCAGGAGCAGAACCCCGACTTCGTTCTTCCAGAATCTTCCTGTAGAAGAACCTAGTGACAGTAATCGCTGATGATAATACACATTTTTGTGTATGAAGACTTGCCAACTGATTAATGCACGTTTTCTTATTGAACGGAGGACCCTGAGAGGAACTCTTGTTACAGTAAAGGAAAACTGAGACAGACAAGGTTCTTGCCACAAGAGTCACAGTGAATTATCTGGTGGGACTTAGGCCCAGGTCTTGACATCCAGGCTAGCCTGCCGCCCTTGTCTTACTGACTCCCTGCTGCTGGGCTGTGAGGTTCTCGAGAGCTAGAACTGTTTTCTTTTTTTTTATTCATTTTTCCAAATTATCCCCTCCTCCCTCCACTCCCTCCCCCCATGGCAGGTAATCCCATACATTTTACATGTGTTACAATATAACCTAGATACAATATATGTGGGTAATCCAATTTTCTTGTTGCACATTAATTATTAGCTTCCGAAGGTATAAGTAACCTGGGTAGATAGACAGTAGTGCTAACAATTTACATTCACTTCCCAGTGTTCCTTCTCTGGGTGTAGTTATTTCTGTCCATCATTGATCAACTGGAAGTGAGTTGGATCTTCTTTATGTTGAAGATATCCACTTCCATCAGAATACATCCTCATACAGTATTGTTGTTGAAGTGTATAGTGATCTTCTGGTTCTTCTCATTTCACTCAGCATCAGTTGATGTTAAGTCTCTCCAAGCCTCTCTGTATTCCTCCTGCCGGTCATTTCTTACAGAGCAATAATATTCCATAACCTTCATATACCACAATTTACCCAACCATTCTCCAATTGATGGACATCCATTCAACTTCCAGTTTCTAGCTACAACAAAAAGAGCTGCCACAAACATTTTGGCACATACAGGTCCCTTTCCACTCTTTAGTATTTCCTTGGGATATAATCCCAATAACAGCAATGCTGGGTCAAAGGGTATGCACAGTTTGACAACTTTTTGGGCATAAGAACTGTGTTTTCTTCATTGAATCTCAGGTCTAAGTCAGAGCCGTCTAGCAGGAACGGGGCCACCGCACGGCCAATTCCAATGTAGTGAGGACGTGTGTAACAAAATAGGCAAAAGTACAATGGAAACAAATTATAAAATAACAGCAGAAATAAAATGAAACTGGAGGCAGACGAGAGGTTCCATGACTTGTCCCAAGAGTCACCTGGTGGAGTGGCTAAGGCTGGATTTATATTGTCCTTGCTGATCCTAAGTCCAGAGCTGGCCGTCACTGTAGGAGTTCTTTACATAGAGCCCATAGATTTCCCCTTCAGTAAATATTACTAGTTACTAAGCACTTCTTAAATGCCTACTATGTAAGCGATGGGAATAAAATATATATATATATATATCACAGTTAATGGCCTATCCAACGTTGGTTATAGTGGAAAAGTTTGAGAAATCCCAAGGTATTGCAAGCTAGGTAAGAAATGAAAAGACTGAAATAACACTTCAGATGGAGGTTTGCAGTACAGAGCTCCAGTCTCCAGTCAGAGAGGCAGAAGGTAGTGGGGAGGTTTACCAAGGCCGGTGGGATTCCACCTTTTAGACTTCAGGGGATCAGTGAAGGTGGATGGGTGTTGGGGTAAGGAAGAACATCTTTATTTTCACTAACTTCAATTATGATTCTTAAACTTTTTTGTTTGTTTGGTTTTTGAGGGTTTTTTTTTCCTTTAAAATTTTTTTTTCAATAGTATTTTGTTTTTCTAAATAGATGTAAAGATTTTTCTTCTCTCTCCTTCTGTACCTCCCCTTCCCAAGATATCAAGCACTCTAATATAGGTTAAATATATACAGTTCTTTTAAATGTATTTTCGTATTTGTCATGTTGTACAAGAAAAATCAATCCAAAAGGAAAAAACAAGCAAACAAAAAGAAAATGAAGACATCATGCTTTGATCCACGTTCAGTCTCCATAGTTCTTTCTCTGGATATGGATGGCATTTTCCATCCCCAATATCATTGAATCACCAGTTTCTTGAATAGAGCCCAGTCCAGCACAGATGATCATCCCATAATCTTGTTACTGTGTTAAACAAATTATTCTAAGAAAGAGTCCCTAGTTTTCATCAAAATTGTCAAAAATTTTATAAAGAGTGTGTCATGGCATACTAAAAAGATTCAGAACCTTTGCTCTTAATTCTTCTGGATAAGATCTAGATTTCATCCCTTTTGATAAAGGAAGAAAATTATGCTGAGAGAGTGGATGTGGCTTTTATTGAATGGTAATGCCAAATATAAATGCAGGTACTCTGGCTTCAGATCTAAGGCTAATCCTATGGAAAATATGATGACAATTGTTTTGTTGTTTTTGTACAAAGCACTAATTTCTTCAGTGTAGGGAACACTCAACCAATGCAGATTAGCAATTATTTCTGTTTGAGTTTGACCCCACTGGACTTTTATAATACTGTTCATACACTTTAAAAACTTGTGACCCCATCAGGCTGGATGGATATTACCTTCAGCAAGTCTCAGTCTATTTATATCTTCTCATCCTGTGTCCTATGTCCAGGTCTTTAAATATTTCCTCCATTGGGGGGACTGAGTGTTTATTAAGCTCTTTATAAATGATTATTTAAATGGGAAGGGTTAGTTATTATTGTATTCTGGACAAAACATATATTATCTCTAATCAATAATAATACAGTTTTAACAAGGCTTTTGCAAGGGTGAATATTGAAAACTATCTTTGCATTTATCTTATTTTGAAAAATAAGTATTAAAAAGAAAAACCTGAAAAAGTTTAAAAAAATGTAAAAGCCAGAGAACATGGAGGTTCAGAACAAGATTTCAGATTATTCCAATTTATTAATATCAAACTACTCATATTTTGTAATGATTGTTTAATTTTATAAACATTAAATTTCTAATATCTGCGAAAAAACTAATAAAGTGAAATATTGGGCAAAAAAATATAGTTATACATAGTATTATATTATTTTTGTTTTATCATAGGTTCATAAAATTTAGCAGTATAAGGGATCTCAGAGTTCATCCACTGTGTTTGACATATGAGGAAACTTAGGTTTTGAGAGACCTGAATAGATAATTAGTAATAAAGTTACAACAACAAAAATTTGTACTCAAGATCCTTGATTCCAAATTTATCTCTTCCTATTATATCTCACTACCTTCACAATAAACCTGTAAAGTATATAGAGGAGAGAGTTTTATTACTATTATTTGCTTCCTATAAGTAAGAAAACTGAATCTTAAAAAGATGAAATGATTAAACTAGTTACCTAATCAGAAATATCACCATCAGCCCTGGAACTCAGATTTTCTGACTCTTGGCTATCATCTTTTACAATACAGTATATTACCATTCATCCTAATGAGATGTAATAATTGTACCAGTGTTCATTGAGAACTACTACTCTCTGATGCCTTTCTGTAATTTGGAAGTTATTCTGGGTTCTTGAAAATGACTATGTCAGATGTTATGTTTTGTCACTATCTACCAAGTTGGAAAGGTTTTAGCTATGGGCTTGATACCAGACTGAATGTGTTATGCCAGTATGCGCCTAAGCTCATGGCCACCATGAGGTGATATTTTTTTAGCCACTTCAGTTCACAAAAACTGTCCACTAAACTTTAAAGGGTTTTACTGAACGGCAGACTAAAAATTATTTAATAGAACAATAAAGAACCGTAGACTTCCTTGAGAGTCCTCCTGTGGAGATCAGGGAAGTAAAACTCCCATTGTACTCTGATCTGGTCAAACCACATTCTTGGGAGCATATTCAGTTATGAATGCCTCATTTAGGAGAGATATTGATAACCTGAAGGGTATCTGAAGTAGGATGATCAAGGTGATAAAGACCATTCCATATAAAGATTGTTTGAAAAAGAGAAAAGTTAGGGCAATGATAATTGTCTACAGTATTTAAAGAGTTTCCATGTGGAAGAAAGATTTGCAATTGTTCTTCTTGCCCCCTGACTAGAAATAGGAACCCAGCCATAGGACAAAGAGACATAATTAGTCTTGATATTTAGAAAATCTTCCTCATTATTAGTGCAATCCAAAAGTAGAGTGGGCTACCCTAAATGGTTGCCCTCAATGATCATCTTCAAGCAAAGGCAAAAAGACTGCTTATTGGAGATGCTATTGATGGGATTCTTTTCTATATATGGGCTAAAGATCTCTTTCCTCATATTAAGATTTTCTGTTTCACTTATCCACTTAGTGGATGAAAGAGCCAATCAAATAAAATCTTTGAATCTTTGAAATATTGATTGAGAATATTTTATTTGCATGACCTCTCTATAAAATTAGTTGATGACAGTTGTAGTCCTTGAATGCCCTAGTTCAAGTGTAGGGGTATAGCATCAAGGCAATAAAGTGGTAGCTTCATAATTTAAACAAATTATCTGTGGTTCCCTAAATAGGAGAAGGGCATTGAAATGGGAAGCAAAAAGCCTAGATATCAGTAACAGTTTTGCTTCTTACACAATGTGGCCTCAAACAAGTCACTTAACTTATAAAATGGGCATAATAAGACTGGAACTGCCTTTCACATTGAGTTGTTATGTGGTTAAATGAGATAATATATATGAAAGCCTAAGAACTATACCAATATAAGATGATATTATTTACCACTCCTCACTAAATGTACATGTTTTCTCGTCCTTTTTTCCTTTTTCTTCCCTCTTCTCTCCTACCTATGTGTGCCTGCATTACATAATTATATATTAAATTGAAATAACTATTCTTTTTTTTTTTTCCTTCTAAAGGTTGATAGCAGGGCAGAATCAATTGACAAGAAGATTTCTAGACTTGATTCAGAACTAGTAAAGTATAAAGATCAAATAAAAAAGATGAGAGAAGGACCTGCAAAGGTAAGATGGAATGTACCTCAGAAGTTTCTTTATTATAGAAATTTTTAAACACCAAAGTGACTTAAATACCTTGTTTGGGAGGAAGAGAGAGGCCAGAGCATTGCAATAGGTGATATTAAAAATTACAATAGAAATACTATAAGGAGGACACAATTGAGTTAAATTCAGCATTTATTGAATGCCTATTATTGTGCAGGGCATTTTAGAGGCATTTAGCCTTGAATAAGATTTGATATATTCTGTGAAGGAGCTTGCAACCTAATAGTGGAGAAGTTAAGGGAACACAAATATAATAGTAAAGTTCAAAGATAAATGAGCAGTATAAAGGTGATGTTCCCTCAAGGTTCTTTTCTTAGGCTTTCTTCTCTCCACACTCAATAACCTCATCAGCTTATTTAACTGTCATCTCTCTGCGGATAACTCCTAGATCCAGCCCCACTGAATTCTTTGATCCTATTCCTTTTAGCCCTCATCTCAAAAAGTTCCAACTCAAATACCACATATTCCTTCCACTTTGCTCTCTGGAATGCCTGTTCCATAGGCAACAAACTTCTATTTATCTCAAATCTGTTCCTTTTCCACTCCTTCCATCTTCTGTTGTTTGTCTTTCATTAATATGAAAGCTTAATATGAGGAGCTGATGCCATGTCATACAAATGAATTAGATTTGAGTAAGGAAGGGCTGTGCAAGGTCACCTGCCTCATTTTTCCCTCAGAGCCACCTGGGTAGATCAGGATAACCGGAGATGACCCTGAATGCAATGGGAGACCTCAGCATTTTTAAAGCTAAAGTCTTCACAGGTCTGAATTTGACTGAGGCCCCATTCATTCCATTTAAGGCTGGGTTGCAATTGAGACAAAGAATCTCTTTTACCTATCTTTCCCCCCCCCCAAAAAAAAAAAAATCTAAGTAAATAAATAAATCTGGGAGGTAAAGACATTCATGATTTCTGGCCAAAGCTGGAATGACTGCTGTTTACATTCTATCTGAGTCGGTCGGTACCAAACAATGATTAAATGAGGGTTGGCTTAGGACCTATTGGTGGCCAATTAGAATCAGATTGGTTTTGGTTTAAGGCCTGGCCCTTAAGAAAGAAATCTAACCAGTAAACCCCAAGATACTTTGGGAGGGTTCAGAGGTACAAAAAAGGGGGGGGGAAAGTGCTTTTAAAGAGTATTGAAAACTGGCTCCATACAAATGATACAGCCTTCCTTGGTCACCCTTTCTAGAACTGGCTGAACCTTCACCTCTTGGCTCACTTGTCAAAGCACAGGAGCTGAAATACTCTTTGCTTCCAGATTCTTATCATTGCTACTTTCTTTCCTTTCCCCATTGCTCAGTAATTTCTCTCTTTTTTGAGGAGAAAGAAGAAATATGCTATTCATATCTTACTACCCAATCAAAATAAAAGCTGTTAACCTACAGACTTTCAGGTCACTCCTTTTTCTTTCCTCTCCAATTTTTTCCTTCATAGTAGGAGATTTCAACATACATATTAACTCTTCCCTCAAAGACCCTAACTGTTCAATTCCTTAACTTGCTCACTTCCCAGGAGCTGTCCTCCTCCCCCCAGCCATATACAAAGATAATCATACCTTTGAGATTTCTATTATCTACAAATTTATCACCTCCATTTTCATGAATTCTGAAATCCTTTTATTTGACCACAATCTATTGATTCTTTCAGCTCTCCCAACTGAACCCTACTTTTCTTTAACATTGTGATCTCAATCTCTTGACCCTTCAGTTCTCTCCCAGGCCATCTTCTCCACACTATCAATCAATCGCTACCTACTGGCTTTATTGACTTCCTTTAAATTCCTTATTTTCTATAGAAAGCTTTTCCCAACCTCGCTTTAATTCTAGTGCCTCCCCCCCACCCTTTTAATTATTGCCTATTTATCCCACATATAATTTGTTTGTGTATATTTATTTACTTGTTGTTCTCTCCTTTAGACTGTGAGCTCCTTGAAGGCAGGGACTATCTTTTGCCTCTTTTTGTATCCCCATGCTTATAGTATCTGGCACGTAATAAGTATTTAATAAAAATTTATTAATTGAAATCTCAACATGTCTAAAAATGAATTCATTACCTTTGCCCCTCAACCCTCCCTTCTACCAAACTTCTTTTTTTCTATTAAAGATGCTACCATCTTTCTGCTTTCCTGGCTTTACAACCTCCATTTATCCTTGATGCCTTACCCTTCTTTATCCCACATATCAATAGTCAATAAACATTAAGCATCTGCTATATGCCAGGCATTGTGCTAAGCATTGGGGATACAAATTTAAAAAAAAAAAAAAAAAAAAAAAAAAAGGAAAGGTAATCCCAATCCTCAAGAAATTTAAAATCTAATTGGGGAAGAGCACATATAAAAAGAAGGGAGAAGGGAGGAGAAGATAGCAGCTTGGGGCATAATAAAGGCCCAGAGTAGTGTAGCCAAGTCAATAATAAAATATCAGAGCTGAAGTTTCTCCTTAAATGAAGATTTGAAGTTCCTGGCTCCATCCTCCAGTCAGAGAAGCAGATGGTTGTAATGAGATGGAATACTAAGGTTGGTGAGATCTTGTAGGATGATGAGGTTATCCCAATTGTGGATCGCCTGATAGAAAAGTCAGAGAAGTTTTAAAGGACTAAAGCCAGATGAGAAATGAAGAGAAATAAATAATAACCTAATGAACTGTTAGAACAATGTTTAGGGTTTAATGGGATCAACTTGTAATTTTGATTAGGAAGGTCCAGACACCATGCTGTGGGGATATTAAAAAACGAAACAATTGCTGTTTATAACAAGCTTACATTCTATTGGGGAAGACAATAAATGCATATATATGTATATAGTGAATAAAGATAAAAAAGATGAATTTGGTTTGGGGTCATGGGATCCAAGGACATTTAGAGAT
Organism: Sminthopsis crassicaudata; assembly: GCF_048593235.1. Lineage (NCBI taxonomy): Eukaryota > Metazoa > Chordata > Mammalia > Dasyuromorphia > Dasyuridae > Sminthopsis > Sminthopsis crassicaudata. Next base: position 512,268,632 of record NC_133617.1, read on the forward strand.
AAATTCCAGTGATAGATCTGGGCTAGAATCATAGCTTTCAAACTCTGCAGCTTAAGAAATGATAGTTGAAGCCATGAATGGTCTAATTTCAAGTATAAAGAGAGGCTATAAGGACATAGTTTGGTGCAGCCCCAGGTTTATTGTGGCAAAAGAGCTAGGGTCACCACATTTCTGCTAACAGGATGGGAATATGTTAAATGAGTAAAATTGGGGGGGAGTGTACCATTTAGGTGGGTAAATTTTCACCTTTAATTAAAGTATAATTTTCTTTTTGCTTTCAGAATATGGTAAAACAGAAAGCCTTAAGAGTGTTAAAACAGAAGCGAATGTAAGTATTGCCATAATCTCCCTAAGTCAAACTAATATTTTACTTTTTATGTTTTAGCTAACATTTTGTGAGCATTCTAAATTTATTAAATATTTACGTATACATTTATATGAGGCTAGTCACTTTGTTATCTTGCTCAATTTTCTTGTAAAACAAGAGGTTTGGACTAGATGATCTTCTAACTCTAAATTTTATGTTTCTATGACTTGGTTGTTTTATTTCCCTGCAAAATTGTAAAGTGCAGAAAGTTTAGTATCTCTATAATATTTGCCATTGTCTATATTGTACAAATCTTTACAAGGATTTTCTGCATACCAGCTGCATAGAATAGATATAAAATCCCCATATCTTCCTTATTTTCAGTAATGTCAGCATTTTTATATAGTTAATTTTTAATTATAGTTTGAATAGATAATGCAGTTTATAAAAAAAAATTGTCCTTATCTTCATGACATTGAACCTCTTTTGTGAGAAGTAAACTACAAAATCAGTATTGCTCATTGTTAGCTAATTTCATATAAAAATTTCAAGAATAGAATTGATACAGAGAGTTAAAATAAAGATTGGGGATTATATAATGCAGCTTTTATTTTTTCCTATGCTGTCCTTGTTTATCTTTAACATAAAGAGTAAAAAAAAAAAATAAGAAGTGTGTTTAGCTGATTGAATTGAAGTATTTGATAGTTTGAAGTTGAAGCGTTTTGTTCACAACTTATATAAAGGTTGCATTCCAAAAGTTCATGTGTAAGTTAATTGATTGAAACTAATTAACTGTGGCAGTGAAGTGCCACAGTGGATAGAGCACAAGACAATCTCTGTTTGCTTCAGTTTCCTCATCTGTAAAATAGAGATTATTGTTGTAAGAAACAAATAGATAATTTTAAAGTGCCTGACACATGATAAACATTACATAGATGTTATTAGTTTATTATTAGAGTGAGGATTGATGGATTTGGGTAGGGTATTTTAGTAGTTGGTTGTGGATTTCAAATACTTTCTAGGAAGGGCCAGTACTCCATAGATGACAGAAGTAGGGAATAAGAAAGAGCTTAAAGGAGTTAATCCCACTGGATATAAGAAGGGTGAAGTGGGGACTTGAGCAAGGCAATTAAGTGGGCTAGCAGCAGTTTTTGAGGGCATCATTTTCCTTGGTCTACAGCAGTTCCAGAAGTAGAAGCAAAGTTTCCTTAAGATCCAAGGCAGGAGCAGAGAGGGATAAGATTGACTTCTGTGATTCAGATTGAAGCTATGCAGATTATGAATTTGATGAATTGGATCATTTGATATATCTGACAGACTAGATCCTTTGACATTTGTCGAAATTAGACAAAGCAAACTTCGCCAAATCTTGGTGAATAACCAGACAACTTGATGATTTCTGTTTCCAGCTTTGAAGATAGCTGCTTTCAGCAGCATCCATTGTGATTTTTTTTTCTCTGTATCTCAATATTCACCCATGTTTAACATTCTCCCGTGAATGTGAATAGGTATGAACAACAACGGGACAATCTTTCACAACAGTCTTTTAATATGGAACAAGCAAATTATACTATCCAGTCATTGAAAGACACCAAAACAACGGTAATAAATAAAAATCATGTTTTTTTTAAGTTTTAAAATCTATCAAAACCATCACATGTACTTAAAATTTTTTATTTTTCTAGGTGGATGCTATGAAATTAGGTGTAAAAGAAATGAAGAAAGCATACAAGCAAGTCAAAATTGACCAAATTGAGGTGAGGTTATATTGTTTTCTGTCAGAACATTGCAAACTAATGTTAAATATTTATATTTTTAACAAATTACTAAAATCAGATTTTATATCAAAAAGGATGGGGAAATTATGTTAACTCAAGTTGCTCTCAACCTTTTTCAATTATTTTCCTTATCTTTGCCTGTAGGTTCCTTCACTATAGGACTGCTTATTAGTTATTGGTACCTTTCCTGTGTGTTTGATAGATCTCTTTTTCTAGCTTTCTCTCTATAATTTTCTTTACACAATCCTTTTCATGTTCTTAGTCTTTCCAAAACCAATCTATTGTCTATTGCTTCATGTGTTAGGGAATCCAATGATCCCCACAAGTTTTTGAAGTCCCACAACATAGCTCCGCCCTCTGGAGAAGTCATTCATTCTGAAACCCACCTTCTGTGGAAGTCTTGAATAGTCTCACCTTGCCATGTCCTGTGAAAAAATCTCATTCATATCCCTGAGGCTAAATTTTCCCTATAAAATTTTATTTATGAGCCATCCCATGCCTGCTGCCTTCCTTTGGGTCAGTCTATCATGGCACTCTGCTTTGTGGGGTCTTTCTTCCCCTTCCCTTTCCCCATGCATGTGGTATCTTCCCTAATTCCACTATGCTTCTCAAACCCACTTCTCCTACTTATAGCTAACTTAACTCTTTTAGGGTGCTAAGTTCCTTTCAGGATTTAGCTTGCCAGTTAAGGACATGCCCCAACCTCTTGGGGTACTTCCTTTCTACTGAAGAATTGTGAGTTCCATTGAGGAACTTGTCTTTTATATGCTCTCCCATTCTATTTCGTATTTACCATTCCTGGTGTCTGTTGTATCCCTTCATTTGTTTATAACTTCTTCCCTAAATAAAACTACCTTTTGCCAAAGAGAATGGCCACTGTGAATTCTTCTCATGACCAAATCCCAACTTTTGGTACTTAGCCTCATCTGGTGGCTGTATCACCCACATCACTTTGATGTTAACAAGCATCATTGGAACTGGATAAATTAAAACAGAAAATAAGAAAGGAGTTTATGGGGTACTCTGAAAAAGTTTAAAGGTTGTGTGCCATTCTTTTGGGGATAGCTACTTCAGCAATTCTTAGTCTCTTGGGCAGGTTAAGAACAGATCTTAATGCAATAGTTCTTACATGTATGGTATTCTTTGCTTAAATCTAAGTTCAAGGACAGGTATAGTTAGGCTGTATTATATGATCTTAGAGGAAATTTATTTTGCTTATTTCTCGACTTCAATGTTAAGAGTACTATCAGCTTCTGTATACACATACAGATCACCAAATTAGGGGTGATTCATTTTCTCTCAAGATTCATCACTATACCTTTCCTGGACTTGTTTATATTTATCCATCCAATTTTCTTAACCTCAGACTGTGATAGTTTTCAAGGAATCTATGAATTTGTTCTTTTAGTTTTAATAACTAAATACAGTAAGTTTCCTTTGTAATCTTATGTATTTTACTTTTTGCATTTCAAAAAATTATTTTGATATGGGGTCTCTAGCACAAAAAAGATTAAGAAGTCTGACCTAACAAGAGTCTCACTTTGTCTTTTATTAGTGCCATCCAGTAGAGCTTCATGCTTCTCCTTTGTCCTATAAAACAGGATTAATTTCCTAATGCTTTCTCTAGCTGTGTGTGACTTTTTAGATTATTCACATCCTGCTTTCATCCATTAACATAGATAATCAAGGGTTGCCAGTAAAGAAGTTTACTTAATTTATATGTTTAATCTACATCTGTTCTCTATGTAAGGCTTGAAGAGGACACTTAAGTTTAAATGAAAAAATTACTATATTTACCCACTCAATCCCATTTTAAGTAGCTCTTTGTTACTAAAAACAGGGGGAATTAAGTGAATAAAGCTCTCTGCTGCTATTGTTTGTGACATTTTGGCATTGTTAACAACTCTCTTTAAGTGTTTTCCTTTTTACTTTCTACCAACATTTTTTCTGGGGCCTTGTTTCTCCCCGTTTTCCCATTAAATATTCTCTTTCTTGACCATTTAACTTCTCTGAACAAACTTTTAGAATAACTCCTGTTTTTGCTAACATCCAAAGAACCCACTGGTAGAAGAAAGACTTGATCATTTCCTCAAAATTGAAGGTAGGAAAGTACAGGAAAAAAAAGTAATATTTGAGTTAATGCTTTTTTAAAAAATTCACTTAGGATATACAAGACCAATTGGAAGATATGATGGAAGATGCAAATGAAATCCAAGAGGCACTAAGCAGGAGTTATGGAACTCCTGAAATTGATGAAGATGATTTAGAGGCAGGTGAGTAACAGAACTATGGTCCTTTACATACAATTCTTGGAGCTGCCAATTTTCCATTAACAAAAAAGGCAAACATTATGAGATAATTTAAGGGAAAGAGAATATAAAACAGTAATGTCAGGAATTTATCGCTTCCATTTAGCAGCTTTCTCATTAGCTGAAACTCAAGAAGAATAATTAAGGAGGCAAATGTCTCTGAGAACCTTCAGAGCACCTTTTTCATGCACCTTTCATGGTTAGTTTTTTCCTGCCTTTTCTGGAAAACACATTTTCTTTTTGCTGTCTCTTTTTGTTTGTTCAGTTCCCTTTTCTTTAGAATCAGTAAAACAGAAAGAAAAAAAAGAAATATTATGGAAAAAGGCCAGGATGACCAGCCTCAGTCAAAGGGATCCCTCTATTGGACAGATGGGAAAAACTGAAATTCTAGCCCTTTTGAATTCTATTATTTTGTGACTATTTTTCCTTTTCATTTCTTTGGATTCCCTTACCATCTACTTCCCACCTCATTCTTTCTTCTAACTTATTTTCCATAATTTTTTTTCACCCTTTCTTTATTCAAAACATGGGAAGTATGGACTCACGGAAGGAATGAATGCTATATCTGAAGGAAGGAAAGACCTGGATGTGCATCTCAATTCTAACATTCACTATGTGATCTTGGGCAAATCATTTTATCTAAGCTTCAGTTTCTTCACCATAAAACTATAAAATGGGGTGATAATAATACTTATGTTAACTGTTTCACAAGATTATATGAAGAAAATATTTTACAAAATTCAAAGCATCATACAAATATAATTTATAATCATAGTTACTGTTACTTTTTTTTCAAATGATGATTTTACATTTTCTTCATTCTCCTGAACCCTCCACCAGTTTCATGATCCCTTTTGCTGTCTCAGTTCATTTTGTTACCAGTAAACATGAAAATGTGAATTCTATTTAATCATATTTCAGTATTCAACCTTTTTAATTCTCTAAAACACAAATGAAGGAGAAGGTATTAAATCAATACATTTAGAATTTTACAGTTTTGAAAACAATTAGCAGAATTTGGTGCTGAAGACAAGAGATAATGCAAAGCTGAAATTACAGTAGGAGTTTATTCTCTTTTCTCTCTATATATAATATACCCATGTATATCTATAAATATAGCACCTTTTTTTCTGAACAAATAAAAAATTGTGATACGGGAGCCACCTCCTCTAACTCAGACCTGTAGAATGGATCTCTTGATGTGAGAGGATGATGATGATTCAAGGAGACTGAGGCAGTTGCATTCTGTAACCTCGCTCCTCTTCCCTCTTGCCTTCAATTTATTTCATTCCCAATCCACAAGGAACATCTGTGTTAGTAAAAGCTGCTTTGCAACTCCTTCAGGTGTTACAATTCACAGCTATGGAGGCTGTCTGAGAATTGACCTGCCCCTTCACTTAGGCATGGTCCTTAACAAAAAATAATCACCATAAAGGAAAAAAGACACTTTACTGATTGTTTTTTTCTCCTTTGGATTCAAATCTAAATCCAGTTCTAAAGAATAACAGTTGGCATGATGCCACATATATAATAGAAACAATGTTCAATGGACTACCTTCTTTTGGAAACCTTGTTTCCAAAGACTGTGTGTAATAAGTACCTTGAGGTGAATGACAATTTAATGGATGATAACAATCAACCTAGTACATGCATAAGTATTTGTTGTATTAAATTCACTTAAATACTTACTGTTTCTTAGCTTAATAGAGTTAAAGACCAAAAGGGGACTTTTAAATTCATCTAATTTGAAATTCATTTTATAGAAAAGGAAAGGTTATAGTCAGCACAGTGGTGTGCAAATTAGCTTGAACAATATAAAATATATTGATATACAATAAACCATATAATTTTAATTCTTAAAAACCCTTTCAAATGAAATTTAGCCTCCTTTTGCTGTAATTCCTTGTTTTACTTGATTTGGCATTAAATTCATAATATTTACATATTCATTAATTCTTTATCAATTTTAGCAGTTTTATAAACATATTGCATATTAAATTTCCCTTTGACAAACAAATCCATTTTTCAAAGTCTGACTTTGGTTTGAAGCCCAATGTTTTTTGTTTGTTTGCTTTTGAGGGGAATTTAACTTAATTAACCTTTTGTTTTAGATATAGTACCACATGATTGGTATAAACCAAAACTTTCTGACTTTATTCTTTTACGTTTTAGTGCTTCTTGCTTCTTTAACTTTTGTGCCTCCTGGAACATCTTAATACAAAAGGCCTTCTTAGCCACACTTTTGCTGTGTGGGCCCATAATAGAGAGGGGGAAAGGTATACTCGATTCCCAGTTTTTTACACATTTTCTCAAACACCTCTAAGTTGGTCTGCTGAAGTTTCTTCAGGAGCTTCTTTCTGTCATTTGTGGTAAGCAGGAATCACTTGTGAGCCTTGTCCTTGTGATGCTTCTGTCTGTATTCTTGATAGTTATCTTGACTCTCAATCTTATAACTCGGATGTGTTATGTTCTGGGTTTACTGTGATCTTGTTTAACAGCAACTGTCTTTTATCTTCATTTTCTCCTTCTGGTTGGCCATTTCCAGAGACAACAGTCATTTTATAATATCATCAACCTGGGATTCCTGGGAAATTTTGATAATCTTTCAGCAGTATGGAAAAAGGCAGGTCATTCATCTGGCTGGACTGGGTGACTGGTATCTTATCTGCTGCATAGGCTCAGGCTGCCTGCAGGAAGAGGCCATTTCCTGAGGGTTGAAAGAGTGCATGGAGGCTCTTCAGCAGACAGGCCAAGGCTGGGGCCTGAGCTCGGCCCTACAGAACTACCCTTTGTGCCATGCTCAGCATCTCGACCCCTGTCACTCCTGTTGTTGCTCTGTGGCCTAGCTTGGAGCCTCACTCCAGCCATTGCCAAGTGCCGTAGCCTTTATGTTTTCAAATTGATTTAAATGAGATAATTTTTTTAAGGTATTGAACTAAGTTTATCTCCATCTCTCAGTTACATTTCTTAACTTTTCCTGATGTGTAACATGCTTCAAGGCTGTTTAGCAGTATTTGGTCTCCCTTTGTGAATTTCTGTAACTCTTGGAGTTGTTTCCCAGTGCATCATCAACATATTATTTTCTCAGTAGAAATAAGATTTCTAAGTCCCATTGGAAATTTTTGTGGGAGTTGAAGATGAAAGTTGGATTTATATTTTAAAAGTTCCTTAAACAGCTGCTCAGATCTCATAGTTTTACCTGAACTTCTTTCCCACAACAGTTTTACTGTAGTCTTGAATTAAAAAGAATTTTAAAATTATCCTTTTTTTCCTTTCCTCTTCAAGATTTTGCTTTTTGTATTGTTTTGCTTACAACAAGTGTTTTTTTCTTCATAGAAGTGATTAGCACTTTTTTTTTCCAAACTGGTCACCTTACTCTTCTTCCAACTTCAAGAAGCTTATGCCGTACTTTAGAATTCCAGTTTTTAACCATTTTTGCATTTGGAGCTTTTTTGCAACATGATGAAGCTTATAAACTCAGAAAAGTGTTTTTAAATTCATAAAATAAGGAAACAAAATATATTAAAATAATTTTAATCAGATTTTAAAATAAAAATAATTTTTTAAATGAGATAATAGGCCTCAAATTAAGAAATTCTGCTATAGAGAAATTATCCTTTTAACTTCTAGACCTTCAGAAAGGCCTTACTAAGGTTTTCTAAGGATTAATTAGACTTTTCAGCAACTTTTTTATTAGGTTTTGACATTGTTTTTGTTTCTGATCACTTTCTTTGTATTTCAATGGTACTGTTTTCATCATAGGTTTGATCTTTGAAATATTTGACTTAATGTTGAAGCTATTTAAAGCTGCTGTAGAATCCTGCTACAGTATTGGCTAAAAGTTGGAATGTGCTCTTTAAATACTACAACTTTTATATGTTTCCTTAGCATGGTATTCATTCTTAAAGACTAGAATTTAAAAAACAACAAAAGACTAATGAAACACACGTGTATGGTACAAAATCCAACATTTGACTAAGAGCTAATTTTTTTTAAAATTTTATAATTATAACATTTTTTTTTGACAGTACATATGCATAGGTAATTTTTTTTTTTTAACAACATTATCCCTTGTACTCCTTTCTGTTCCGAGTTTTTCCTCTCCTTCCCTCCATCCCCTCCCCTAGATGGCAGGCATTCCATTCCCATACATATTAAATATCTTATAGTATATCCTAGGTACAATATATATGTGCAGAACCAAATTTTGTTGTTGTTGTTGCAAAGGAACAATTGTATTCGGAAGGTAAAAATAATCTGGGAAGAAAAACCAAAAGAAAAAAAAAAATGCTCACAGTTTACACTCATTTCCCAGTATTCCTTTTCTGGGTGTAGCTGATTCTATCCATCATTGATCAATTGGAATTGCATTAGCTCTTCTCTATGCTGAAGATATCCACTTCCATCAGAATACATCCTCATACAGTATCATTGTTGTAGTGTATAATGATCTCCTAGTTCTGCTTGTTTCACTCAGCATCAGTTGATGTAAGTCTCTCTCCAAGCCTCTCTGTATTCCTCTTGTTGGTCATTTCTCACAGAACAATAATATTCCATAACATTCATATACCATAATTTATCCAACTATTCTCTAATTGATGGACATCCTATATTCATTTTCCAGTTTCTGGCCACTACAAAAAGGGCTGCCACAAACATTTTGGCACATACAGGTCCCTTTCCCTTCTTTAGTATTTCCTTGGGATATAAGCCCAGTAGTAGCACTGCTGGGTCAAAGGGTATGCACAGTTTGATAACTTTTGGGGCATAATTCCAGATTGCTCTCCAGAATGGTTGCATTCTTTCACAACTCCACCAACAATGCATCAGTGTCCCAGTTTTCCCACAACCCTTCCAACATTCATCATTATTTGTTCCTGTCATCTTAGCCAATCTGACAGGTGTGTAGTGGTATCTCAGAGTTGACTAAGAGCAAATTAAGGTGGAGAAACCAGCTTAATGCAGTTTAAATTGGTTCAGCTATTAGAAGTGAGCCTCATGTCAATAGAAGCACACATATATGATCTTTGTCATCATAAAATGAAACTATCACCATTATTGCTTATTTCAAGCAATTCACACAGTACAGTAAGTGGCAGAGGTACATATTTAAATTAAAGTCCTGATTTTAAATTCCCAAGGTACTCATTATAAAAGATTACTAACTACTAGGGGGGAGGGGAAAATATACATGAAAAATAACCACAAGTGTAAAGATAGCATCACTGACAATAATGACATTAGTTGAAACAATACTACAATGATTATTACTTAGTTCCATAAGAAATGTTATAAACATGAAGTGCTTTCTTTAGATCAGTGATGTCAAACTCATACAGAAATGGAGGCTATTAAATCGTTTATAACAATCCTCTTGGGCTGTATATTAACAATTTTGAAACATAAAGTTATGTTTTACTGTATTTTTATTTTGTTAAATATTTTCCAGTTACATTTTAATTAATTAATATAGTACAGGCTGTATATTTGACAGTTTTGCTCAAGACTGTCCCACTCATCTCCTACCTTTGTACTGTGGTCCCTGGCTGGAAAAGTGAGCAATATCCAATATGGAACACTTTTTTCAGGTTCTCTTTACTCAGGCAAAGAACAGGAAGGATTTGTATTATAATTGTATTATAAATGCATCAGTTTGGAGTTTAGTCATAATATATGTAACATTGTGATTGGGCATACTATGTAACCTTCATGTCTTCAGTTTCCTCATTTGTAAAATGATTGGATTGAATTAGATGAATTCTGAGGTACTGCCAGCTGTAAAACTTAGGATCAACATGAATTATACTTTAATAGACTTAGAGCTGAAAGCAACCTCAGTTTGTCTAAGATAGTGGTTCTGAAACTTTTTGATCTCAAGACTCCCTTTATATTCTTAAAAATTATTAAAGAACTTCTTCTCCCCTCACCCCCAAGAGCTTTTGTTCATGTGAATTATATCCTGTGGTATTTACTGATTCAAAATGAAAACATCTTAGTATTATTATTAGGTTGGGTTTTTTTGGTGAGACAGTGGTGTCAAGTGACTTGCCCAAGATCACATAGCTAGGAAGTGTTAAGTGTCTGAAATTAGATTTGAACTCAGGTTCTCCAAGGCAGGTGCTCTATCCACTGTATCATCTAGCTGCCTCACCTTAGTATTATTATGAAAATAGTGTTGACCTCTCACACCTTCTTATAAATATCTCTTGTGCAGATCCTTCCCACTCTCCAGCATGGAGATCTCCACACTCCAATGATCCTACATCACTAATATTTACTCAACTCTATTTTTCCTGACATTCCCTCTCTTACACTACTATCTGAGAGGTATGTCCCAGGGGTTCCCACTCCTTGGTGCCATTAAATTTCCATTTTATCGATCTGTTTCACACCTCACACCCCATGATATGGCCCCAGTCTCCAAAGGCAATACTAGATAGTCTGAGTTCTTACCCTTGGTCTATGCATAGAGTTGTTTGCCTGCTACAGAACCTACTGTTTCTAATCTTTCCTGATTTCCTGGATTCATCAGTAGCCTTACCAACACAGTCCTAGGATTTTGGACAGTCTGTGAGCAGGGGATGCTGGAGCCAAGCTACAAGGCCATTGAAATCAATGGGATGTGCCCCCTTGTGCTTCACAGAGGCCACCATCAACTCATAATGTCTGGATCTCTGATAGAGTCCCCATTTGTAAGAAACAAAATATCTTACCAAGAATTCCACTAATTCACTGATGAATGCAGGAAAGACTTATTTTACATTTTCGCAAGAACAGGTGCCTAGGTTATTAGATTCCAAGTCTATCTCCATAGCAATCTGCTGCTGGCCTCTCCATGGTTTTTTAATTTTTCCTCCTAAGAAGATAGGTTCAACAAATTAATTGATGTATATGAGTCAAAGGAATTTCTTATAACTTTCCACACTTTACTTCACACTTGCCAAAATGTCATAATTTTCTTGGCATTGGTTGTCTAATTTCTCAAATATATTTTTCCTAGAAAACTGACTAGTTAATACAGAATTCAATGAGTTTTTTTTTTCCTTATTGTTTTCAGAATTGGATGCACTTGGGGATGAGCTCTTAGCTGATGAAGATAGCTCTTACTTAGATGAGGCAGCATCTGCACCAGCAATTCCTGAAGGTGTTCCTAGTGATGCAAAAAACAAGGTGGGAAGGTTGTTTTTTTATAGGAAAATAAGGTTTTATTCTTGACATTCAGCCATGAGAAAAGTACTTGGGGAATATATAAGCTCAGATTCAAATTAATCCAGTTTTCCTATAGTGAAATATAAATATAGTCTAATAGATAATAGCACATTGATATAGAAGTACTCCTATCCAGTAAACATTGCAGCCCATATTATCATAATGATTACATAAATTTTATAAGTTAACATAAAAGAGATGGCAATGACATTTATTTTTATATTTTTCTCCATCTATTGATAAAATTTATTTTAAAATACAATTGACTTTGCTTATTATTTCCCCACTATTCACTCATTTTTCTTAACTGCAAATCTTTTACATAGTAACATAGATTTAAAGTTGGAAGAAACCTTAGGGTATCATCTACTCCAATTTCCTCATTTTGTAGGTGAGGAAATTGAGAGTTTAAATGATTTTCCCAAGGACATACATGTAATAAGTGGGAGAATCAAATTTGAACCGAGGTTCTTTGTCTCCAAATCAATGCCTTTTCCATTATTCATTATTCTGCTTCTCATTTTATATTAGCCATTTATATTTACTGAATAGTGAAGAAATTCATTTAAGTATAAATGAATTGTCCATTAAAATGCTGTTTGTATGTGAAGTTTTTAATTTCTTACTGTATATTAAAAGGCTTTATTCCATATTGAAAGATTTCAAGGCATCACTCAGGTGGTGAAAATTGAGAAGGGGGTAGAACATAGGAGGAATTGTTTATTTTTTCTGAAGGAAAAGAGCCAAGAGGTCAGAAAGAAAAGTTTTTTGAAAACAGCTCATTCCTCCTCTTTAGATAGGATGAACTGGGGGGAGGGGGGGAACTGGCCCAGCTATGACTTCAAAAGACTTAATTCTTAATGAAGGAGAAGAAGCTCTGTCCTGGCATTTTCCAAAACCTAAAGCTTCCTGTGGTCTGGTATATGGATATCACATGCTTTCTTCCTCCTGACCTTTCCCCTGTTTCAACATTGTATACAAGTTGAATCACTGGAATCTATGCTCATTAATAGAAATAGCAACAATAATATTCTCTACTATAATGTGTCAATGAAGAGAGCTTCAGTTTGAGTCAAGTCACAATAATTCAAGTGACCCAAAATAGAATATGCTTCATTTTCGAGTGGGATGTGTGTGTGTGTACATACACAAAATATACTCATATTAATATATACACATATATTACATTAGGGAAAAAAGACTATATCTTTTCCTGGTTTTTTCTTTTATACTATTATACCCTCTTTTTAAACTATATCCCTCTTTTGTTTTCCTGCTTCCTTCTTTTTTCCTCTTTTCTCTATTCTCTTCTAGCTTTCTCCATTTTTTTCTCTTTTCTCCCTTGGTTCCTTTTTTTCATTTCTTATTTCATTAAAAGCTTTCTCTTTTGTATCCCTCTTTATTAATATTTGGAGATTGTTTTGTTTGATGAACTTTGGAAATAATTTTTTTTCAAATGATTGATTATACATTTTTTGTATATGTGATAAAGAAATCTTTTTTTCCCAACAGGATGGTGTACTGGTGGATGAGTTTGGATTGCCACAGATTCCAGCTACATAGAGCTGTCTTTAACAGTATGTTATGTATAATAAACACAAATTATGGAAAACTGGGAAATATTTTGCCTTTACAAAGTCATCATAATGAATTTGCATATCCTTGTTCCTTTCCGTGAAAAAAAGTTTAGTACACTATTTTTTTTTTTTTCATTTAGAGGACAGTTATTTAATAGGAACTTTCTTTACATAAGATTTTAAAATTCTTCTATCTTACAAAAAAAAAACTTGTAAAATTTTAGTGATCATATAGGACTTCTGCTTTCATTTATTTATATTATATTTCTGAAATAATTAAAACCAAGGATATGTGATTTCTTTAAATTCTTCAATTCCCTGATAGCTTGATAAAAGAAGTGATACATTTATAACACTTACTTCCTTATCAAGATTACTAAACTATTTTGGACCATTGTAATTCTTAAAATAGTTTAAATATATATACTATGTGAAATCTGACACTAATTTAAAATGTCTTTAATTGAGATGTAGGTTCTGTTGTGTCTTCATGTCAGTAAATCATCATTATCTTTAACATTTAAATTGGTTTTCTTTCTATGCTTTTTTGTCTTAAACCTGGATAAAGTTTTAATTCCAAGGTTTCCTCAGTATTACAGTGATTACAATGAGGTGTAATCATTAATGAAATTATATCCTAACACTAAAAGTATATTTATACTTAATAAATATTTTTCAAAAGGATATAATTTAATAACCTTTCCTTCAACCTAAAGACTCCAGTGAAATACAAAATTTGCCAATGGCAATGTGTCATGAACAGTGACAATATGGTAGAAAATGCACTAAGTTGGGTTCTAGAAGATGTAGACCTTAGGTCTGTGTCTTGCCAGTTGATTAGCTGGGTGACTTTGGATTAGTCATTTTATTTATACGGGCCTTTGTCATCTTATTTGTAGCATAGAGTTAATCATAGTTTTCTTGCCTGTCTTACAGGGTTGTTGCAAAGATTAAATGAATTAATATAGAATTGTAGGTTTTAAGCTGGAAGGGATCTTAGAGTTTTTTTAGTCTAACTGCATCATTTTACAGATGAGAAAACTGAGGCCTAGAGCAGTGAAGTGAGTTGCCCAAAGTCTCAGAGGTAATAATAAGCAGGAGAGTTGGAATTCAAATCTGAGTCTTCTAACCACAATCCAGTATTCTTTCCACTGTTCTATGCCACTTCACATTATGTTCAGTAACATATAGACATACTCTTTGTAAAATACTATATAAGCATTATGTTTTTACACATTATAGATGCTCAATAAATATTTGTTGAATAAATATTGCTGGTGCAAATTGCATGTAATGTTTATCATTGAGGTATTGGTTAAAGTTTTTACTATGGACTTCTATCTCATCTTATATATTATATAGTTATATTACCTTAATCTCATTTCTGTTGGTCTTTCCCTGATGCTTAGTAACAGAGACATGGGCAACAAAAAAATGACATTTTAGTTTTCTAGGCCTATATTTTGGAAAAGTAATTATAGTACAACATTAATAACTAGAACACGTGTATAGCAGCTTGCTTATTCTATTTCTTAATTTTTCAAGGTAGGTATTGTGTTCTGAAAACCTTGGATTAGCAGTGACTTTCAGACTGTCCTACATGTAAGTGGAGTTAAACTAAAATAGAAATTAATTGACTTTTAGTTGACTTAAAAAAATCACAAACTAACATTATATTGTGTTGTATTTATATATATATATATATATATATATATATATATAGTCTTTTTTTTTTTTTTTTTTTTTTTTTTTTTTTTTTTTTTTTTTAAATCGGGGCAGCTAGTTGGTGCAGTGGATAGAGCACTGGCCCTGAAGTCAGGAAAACCTGAGTTCAAATCTGGCCTCAAACATGTAATACTTCCTAGCTCTGTGACCCTGGACACGTCACTTAATCCCAGTTGCCTCAGCCAAAAAAAAAAATTATTTTAATCTCAGTTGAATCTAGCAGCAAATTTGACACTTCTGCTACACATAACCCAAAGAAGCCTTAGAATTAAATTCAAAATAGTTATTAAGTTTTTACTTATTATGTGCAATTTACTGTCTTAGGTGATTGAAGGTATACAAACAAGAATGAAACTCCATATTTTTAGGTCATTTATATTAATAGGGGGAAGAGGCAAGTATATAAATAATTATAACAATAAAAGGTCAAATACAATATACCATAAGGTGAGGTACAAATAAAATCTTAAGGACCTTCAAAGGGAAAGAGCCTACCTAGTTAGAGAATGGGTCAGGAAAGACTTCATGAAGGAGATGGCACTTGGCACAAAATAGCAGACACAGCAAAGAACAGCTCCATCAATATAGAGGCCCAATAATTCATTGAAGACTATCAAGAGAAAGGTCAGTAATAATACTTACAGTCTAAGCTACCTACCCAAAAAGAATACATTTATAAATGAGTAATAAGGCAAACTAATGCCCTCAATGCAAAAAGTTAATTCCACTTCATAGTTATTCCCAAAAGAGGGGAATATATCAATTACTTAAAAGAAATTGTGGGCCTTTTTATCAAAAGGAAAGTACCAAGAAAAAATATCAGTAATTACAAAGTTCTGTGCCTACTTTGCCATCTTTGTAAAGTCTTTATAAATTTGTATTCATATGACATCATCTTTGAAGCGAAATTGAAAATAAGCAAATTTTTGCATACAATGTTCTATAACAGACTATATCTTTATAGTCACAACTGACTGAAAAATAGAAGATAAAGTCCACTGCTTCTTGATGACTTTTTAAAAAAGTATTTGATTTACAGAGCCAATGTTAAGGCTTTCCCCCAACAAAGTGTCTCTCATTAATATAAAAAAAGAAATAAAAATTTCTTGAAACATTTTGACCTTTTAATTAAGTCAAGTGACATTAAATGGAGATGTATGTTTACCAGAGATGTTTGTAACTGTCATAGAAGCTATTCAGCACAAAATCCAAACAGAAAAGGATTCCTTGTGTAAATGATTAAATAGTTTTCTAAATGCTCCTTTTCACAAAATATCAGCACATCCTGAAACAGACTTCTTTTACCATTAATTGCCTTGCTTAGTTCTACCCACACTCTGGATGGCATCCTATCACTCCCCTCTCCCCTTCACCTTCTTTTTCTGTATTGTTTTCCATTAGATTGTAAGCTTCTTGAGAGCAGATTCTTTCTTTTTTGTAGGTGCTTTATAAATGTTTATTGACTACTATGGCTCATAAGCTCTCAGTCTAACTAGTCACATAAAAGAAATCTAATAATGAAGAATTGAACAAGCAATAAACATTTAATAAGCACTTATGAATATGCCAAGTGCTAAGCTATGTACTGAGGTTACAGAGACAAAAATAAAATAGTCTGCTGTCAAGAAATTTACACTCTGTTGGGAGAGACAGTGTATACACATATAAATATATACAAGTTATATTTTTTTATAAATCAGGAAAGGTCTCAGGTAAGAGACCTCCATCTGAACTGAGCTTTGAAGGAAACTAAGAATTCTAAAAAATGAAGGTGAGGAAAGAATGCATTCCAGGCTTGAGGAGCAGTCTGGAAAAGTACAAAGAAGAAGGATCAATGTCTCATTTGGGGAGATCAGTAGTCCTATGACTAGACAGAAGATGGCATGGAGAATAATGGATAATAATGACTAAAAAGAAATTTTAAGCCAGGTTATGAAGAGGAGGATTTCTAGTATCAAACAGAAAAGTTTATATTAAAGCCTAGAGATAATTGGGGGAAGCAAGGGAGCAAGGGAGAGATAAAGTCAGACCTTTGCCTTGGGAATATAACTTTCATAGCTATGTGGAGGATGGATTGGAGACGAGAGAGACCTGAGGCATAAAGAATAATAAGAAGGCTATTGCAATTGTCTAGTTGAGAGATGATGAGGACCTGAACTAGGGTGGTAGCCATGGGAATAGAGAATAGGGTTGGGAAAGATGTTGGGGAGGTGAAATCAAGAGATTGCATGGAAGCAATGAGGGGAACAGCCTGTGCAAAGACTGGGAGGCAGGAGTTAGATAAAAGGCATTTATTAAGCTCTTACTTTGTAACAAATACTGTGCCAGGTACTCAGAACACAAGATGTCAAAAGAATTCCTGGCCTCAAAGAGTTTTTAGTCTAAAGGAAAGACAACATGAAAGATGGTTTGGACAAGCCGTTAAATAAATGACTTGCAATGAAAAATTTCCATCAGAATGTCAGAATATAACTGGCACTTGTGACTCATGGAATTATAACAATGAAAGGGTATGCCTCATTCAGAAGCTACAAATTGGGTAAAAGGATTATTGGGAACATTCTACTGTACTACTGTATTGTATGCAAAAATAGATTATAGTTATATATCTGTCTACCTATAGATATCTATATTTGTATATATCCATTGTTTTAAGGAGATAGATAAATACCTGGGAGAGGAAAGGTATGAGTATTTCTCTTTCTCTCTGTGCTAATAAATTCTTGATTTGTGATGAAGACAAGTTCTTAAGGTTCTTCCATGTTCTTAAGGTGGAAGTGATAAGAACTATTGCTCTGAATCCAATTCTGACTAATATGAAGCAATCAGTAGCCAAAGAAATAATGAGACTCTTAAGAAGAGCATAAGAGTTCTTGGTAGAAAAGGAGAGGAAAAGCTAGACCTAGTTGAAGGATGAAAGATTTCAAAGGATCCTAGACTACCATGGGCTAAGGTTCTACAGGAGAAGATAGCTTAGGAGAATTGAGATACTCTTTAAATATCAGAATTTTGGTGACATAAACACAAACAATTCTAATGAAAAAAAGGGGGACCTTGTCAAAAAAGAAACACAGGGAACTTAACAACTTTTTTTTTTCCTCAGTAGTATTTCATTTCTTCAAATACATGCAGATAGTTTTCAAAATTCATTTCTGCAAGATCCTGTGTTCCAAATTTTCTTTTAATCCTCACCCCCCACACACAACAAGACAAGCAATCTCCTACAGGCTAAACATATACAATCCTTCCAAACTTGTCCCAACACTTGTCATATCATGCAAGAAAAATCAGACCAAAAAGGGAAAAAACACAAGAAAAAGCAAACAAACAATAAAGGTGAAAATACCATGCCTTGATCCACATTCAGTCCTCTTAATTATTTCTGACTGTGGCACCTTCCATCCCAAGTCTACTGGAATTTCAACTAACGGTTTTTAAAGGAAATACCAAAGAGATAGAAACAAGGACAGGTAAATGTCCCATAAAAATAATGCCAAGGTCATATATAAAGCAGCCAGAAAAAAAAGATAGTTAAATGAAAATTAATGTATGGGTCCTGTAAGAATAATATAAGAAACACTAAACCCCAAAATTAGGTGAGGTTTAGAATAAGAGCAAGAAAAAACCTTAAATATAATAGGGTCTAAGAGAAGATCATAAAGGAGAAAGAATCACTGATTGTGAAGAAAGTAAAACTACTTAACTTTTTTTTTTTTAAAAACCAAGAATGATCTTCATATTGGAAGTACAAAACAAAAAGAATTACAGGGACTTGAAATCTAAGAAAAATAAAATGCTAAGAAAGAATCTATTTGTAGGCAGCTAGATGGCTTATGGATAGAGTACTGGCACTGAAATTGGGAGAACAGAAGTTCAAATCTGACTAAAGACATTTAACACTTAGCAGTTGTGACCCTGGGCAAGTTACTTAACTTCAATTGCTTCACTAGAAAGACATATTTTAGAAAGTATCTACTTTCAAGTAATTGCCAGACAAAATATCTTTCAAAAACTAGCAAATTCTAAAAAAGTAAGGACAGGCAAATGTCCCATCTTTTTGTAAGGAGAAAAAAAGTTGGATGCTTTTAAATTTAACTTAATTCATAGCCAAAAAATCTCATTTATTCCCATAATTTATAAACACTGAGGAAAGTGGTATTCTATAGAACCAAAAATAGGTTTATCAATACAATATCAGATTGATAATTGTGGTCTTTTTTTATTACTAGGATTACAAACGAGTTATTTAGGCTAAGTAGTGGCAAATGCCCATAAAACATGTAAGCAAAGACAGAGTGGCACTTTTCCACTAATCTGACCTACGTTAACTATGTTAATAGTTAATGCTTACTATTTCTAATTGTGACCAATTGTGGTAGTCTCTTGAATCACATTTCTTCTTCTTTAGGGAAGTCAACCCAAGCCTTCTTCCAGATTTTAATCCCAATAAAGAAACTTCTCCTACCTAAGTCTTATTTAAGCTTGGTATAATCAGTGATCCCCCAAAAAACTTCACCACATGTCCCTCTCACATTTGACACTGATTATTCTCCACCAACCTCATTTTTAAGATATATAACTTCACTGCTTGAACTTCAACACTTAGTGTTTTCTCCCTGACACATCTTCTTTTCCCTTATGCTAGGTAACTTTTTTCCTTTGGGAGATGAACTTCTGTTTAATTGCCATGTAGTGTATGTGTGTGTGTGTGTGTGTGTGTGTGTGTGTGTGTGTGTATGTGTGTGTGTGTGTATTTTGCTTTCTTGTTGCACCACAGAATAATAAAGTATTCTTGGTTGTATCAGCTGAACATCCATTTCCCGTAAATTCCTGGAACTAAGTGAAAGATAAAGGTATAAGGATAAGATTCCATAGGCCTCGGCCCTCAACTTCCCTCCACGTCCATAGGATAATTATAGTACAGTGAACTATTATGTTTTGCAGCTGCTGAATAGCCCTGGAAACAAATCTAGTTTAAAGAACACTGTCCTGGGTGGATTCCGGCCAATTCCACCAAAGACCTGTTATCTGTATACTGGAACTAACCACTGCAGGAATAAAGCATCACTCTTGATAGACTCTAGCAGGACTGGCTTCCCTTCTGGATTCACTCAAGAAAGTGAAGTTAATATTGCTGGCATTTAGCCACCTTTGTTCCCTGGGCTAGATCAGTACCCAAACTGGAATCTCACCCATAAAGAGAACACTCTGCATGGGACCCTCCCAGTCAGGACTTGCAGGACTGTGATCTAGGATTCTCCAGCCTGAGGTCTACAATGTTGGTGCTTCCTCAAATCGGTGATACATTCTTGTGTCTTCCTCTAGTCTATCTCTTTGTATTGTACTAGTTATTTAAGTGCTTTTGTTGTAAGAACTGCACTGTTCAGTCTTGTTTTCCTTTTTTATAATTCATTGTTATTAAACATTTACATATAATCTGGAATCTCAGGTCTTATGGGAGCAAACCATTCTGTAGGAGCAAATCACAAATCTTAACCTGAGACAAGGTCTTTGCTTTAACCCAAAAGATTGAAGCCAAATAAAGCACAGGGCAATTTTTTTCTCTCTATTGAGTGACAGAGCAGGGAGGAGATGCCATAAATATAGTGTACTTGGAATTCATCAAGGCATAATGACAATCTTGTAGTAAGTAATCTTGGTAGACAAGATAGAGAAATCAAAGCTAGATAATGGCATAGTTAAGTGAATTTAGAACTGGTTAAGTGACCAAATCCAAAGGGTGGTTGAAATTAACCTGTAAAGAAAGAACTTAATACACTATCACAAGTACTTTGTCACTGACCCTATTTTATTTGGAAATTTTTTTTTATCATTGACTTGAATAAAGAGATAGGTGTTATGATTACCATATCTATTTATTTTTAATTAATTTTTACAAAAATTTTATGCATAAGTAATTTTCTAGCATTGAAAATTGCAAAGCCTTTTGTTTCAACTTTTCCCCTCCTTCCCCTTATCCTTCCCCCAGATGATAGGTTGACCAATACATTAAAAATGTTTAAGTATAAGTTAAATACAATATATGTATCCATATCCAAACAGTTATTTTGCTGTACAAAAGGAATTGGATTTTGAAACAGTATACAATTAGCCTGTGAAGGAAATGTAGGCAGACAAAAATATGGGAATTGGGAATTCTATGTAGTGGTTCATCATCAACTCCCAGAGTTCTTTTGCTGGGTGTAGCTGGTTCAGTTCATTACTGCTCCATTGGAACTGATTAGGTTCATCTCGTTGAAAATGGCCACATCAATCAGAATTGATCATCATATAGTATTGTTGTTGAAGTATACAACGATCTCCTGGTCCTGCTCATTTCACTCAGCATCAGTTCATGTAAGTCTAGGCAGGCCTTTCTGAAATCATCCTGTAGGTCATTTCTTACAGAATAATAATATTCCATAATATTCATATACCACAATTTATTCAGCCATTCTCCAATTGATGAACATTCATTCAGTTTCTAGTTTCTGGCCATTACAAAAAGAGTTGCCACAAACATTTTTGCACATATGGGTCCCTTTTCCTTCTTTAAAATCTCTTTGAGATATAAGCCCAGTAGTAATGCTGCTGGATCAAAGGGAATGCACAGTCTGATAATTCTTTGAGCATAGTTCTAAATTGCTCTCCAGAATGGCTGGATGTATTCACAATTCCACCAACAATGTATCAGTGTCCCAATTTTCCCATATTCCCTCCAACATTCTGCATTATCTTTCCCTGTCATTCTAGCCAATCTGACAGGTGTGTAGTGATTACCAAATTTATTGATGACATAAAGTAGAATAAATAACATTGAGTAACTAATACATTGGACAAAAGAATTATGGTCCAGAAGGACCCTACTGACTAAAATCCTAGGCTGAATCTAAAATGCCATTTTATATGGATAAATATAAATTTGTATACTTTGGTTCAAAAATTAATCTCACAACTACAAGATAGGACTGGTGTGGCTAGATAACATCTTGCTCATTTAAAAAGATCCAAGAGGTTTTAGTTAAATTACAAGCTCAATATGAGTCAACAATATGACATGGAATCCAAAAGTCATGTAATCCCAAAATGCATGAATGGAAATAAAGTATCCACAACAAGCAACCTATATGCTTAAAATAATAAAATAAAATAGCACTATTTTAAGTGTTGGATAATAAACTCAAGTATTCAAATATGTCTATAATCTCATTGATTCGGAAATTTCTCCTAACAATACAATTTGCATCCCTCTGTGTCTATCATTGCTGCATGATTCTGTCTTACATTCTCCCATAAAATTGCTACAGAGGCCTCACCCAATATGCCAAAGATCTTCTATTCTTCAGAGTACCAGTGAAATACTCACTCTGGCTGTCAACTTGTCATCCCTCACCATGTGATTAAGACATATTCTCTTCCTAGCATAAATTTCCCTGATATTTCTTAGTCTTACTCAGAAGTTCCTCATTGGTAATATGTTATAATCTTCTTACATCAAGTACTTCTTTCTTATTCTCTGTATGATATTTAATTCAAGAATTAATGAATCATGAAAGCATGTGCTTTTCTTATTCTTTAAAAAAAGAATTCACACTTACTTGTTTAAAGTACACAAAAATCTCACATGAAGTCTTTTTAAAGCACCAGGCCTTTATCTCTTCCCTCTGTCCCTCATTATGGTCCAGATGGCAAATCTGAGTGAAGCTTGAATATTCTGGTGAAAACATTAATGGTGTTATTTATGAATACTTTTTATAACATTTTACCACTTGTGGGTTTTATGCCTGGGCGATGGGAAACAGCTTCTTTAATGGAAACTTGGAAAATAATAAAAATGTCTTTATGAATAGCTTTGCTCTGTCAGTAAAAGTTGAAGAGGCTGACAGAATTTTAAAAACAATGACACATTTGCATATGCCTAAAGTTTTCTGAGTTCTTGGCACTTGGTCAGAATCTTCTCAATGTATAAATAATTCCATGTGTCACCACCATACAGTAATACTGGTAGAATGTTAGTGAAAAAAGGATGCAGTAAAATTGCATGACTTTTAAGTATCTAGGTCTGTTTCCATGGGAAGCTTGGTATCATTAAAGGAATTTTGCAATATTCATAAGATAATCTAGAGATCTCTCTTCCTATTCAACTTTAGGCTTAAGTCATTGTCCATTTATCTGTATTGCATGTTTCAAATATACCGACTGATAGACAAACTTCATAAATTGTCCACAGATTTTCCTGTCATAACTAGACCACAGATATTTTTCCATCTACTTGAGGTCTCCTATGTAGATGGTTATTTTTTTGAGTGTTTCTCACCTAGGAGGCTCTGCAACATTTCAGGGCTGCTTTTAACCTGCATAATATCCACAAATAGAGGTATGGGGAGGACATTACAAAATAACCCTCTTCAACTTATATTCTGTACTATATCCTCTCTAAAAAAGTGGCAAGCTTGATTGAAAAGTATTTCCTTATTATATACCTTGCCTCATGTTTATGTTATTACCAGAAAGGATTATTTCTAATCATGTGTCTTTCAAGGAATTTTGAATGATATTGACATATGACTGACACATTTTGTTGGAAAAGTATTTAAAGGCAATATTTTGTTAAATATTTTATCATAGTCAACAAAAAATTAAGTACAATGAGATTATATATTCTCTATCTTTCAGTTTATTGTGAATCACTTGAGATATGAAGTAAAAAAAGCAAGGTAACTTATGCCACAGTTTTCTTTGATTGTTCTACCTTAGTTTCCCTAATTGTTCTACTTCAATTTCCCTGAATTGTTCTGCCTCAGTCCCCCTGGTTGCAACACACACATCCCCTCCTGACCTTTAGGATTGATATAACTTAGGGCTGGCTACTCTAAGGTTATAAACTGTAAATGTTTAATCCCAGATAAGGAGAAGACCTTCTACCTTAGACATCATGACTCCAGACCTTCCCAATTTATCAGAATGACCAGTGTTCTTCTTTATCACTAAAACTCTATAAAGAATCTCTGGAATCTCATATTTAATACTGGATACTTGGAGATGAGAGTCTGAGCTAGTCAATTAATTAAGCTCTTCAATAAATAAAATATTATAAATCTATCTTGCCTCAGTTTCTCCCGCATTACAGTAACAGGTGTTTATTAAATGTTTACTATTTGCCAGGTATTGTGCTTAGTGTTGGGGATATAAACACAAGCCAAAAAAAGAGACAGTTCTGCCCTCAAAAAGGTTAAATTCTAATGGGGGAAGATAACATACAAAAGGGAGCTGAATACAAAAGGAAGAAGGGGTGGGATGGGGGTGAGGGTGGAAAAATACCTACATAGGAACTTAGGATCAAAGAGTTATGAGTAGAACTTTGGAGGGGAAATGAAGAAAAGCTGCCTGGATCTCTCCCTGAAATAAAGGCCCAAAAGGAAATCACTGTTAGAAGTAACCAGCTTGTTAAAGAAGATCATAGGCACTTAGGAAAATTCCAGCATGATATGACATCTGAGGCAAAGTTTGGAGTGTCAGAAGAGGAGATACTATGAGAACTAGCCTAGGCCCCTCCACAAAATGGAAGCCCCAGAAGGAACTCACCAATGGAAGAAGAGAAGTACCATGGTGATATGGCAGCAATGAGAGAAAAGAACTATGAGAAGTAAAATTGTGAGGTTTTGTTTCCACAGTTGAAAAGTTTCAGAGTCTTACAACTTCACTCTCTGTTGCCATGGTAGAAAAGAATATGATATAAATTTTAGGATTAGTACATCCTGACTGAGGAGAATTTTAAAATGTCTTAAAAGAAGTCAACAGAAGTAGCTAAAAGTGCTGGTTGAGTGCAAATGATCTGGGTTTATGCCCTGCAAGCAAAATTTTTAATAGAGCATGTTTAATAAGCCTCATGTATATTAACTTCTCCCTAAAGGAGACATCCACCATTTTTGAATATATGATGATATGGCAAAGGTAGGGGGGACCATGGAAACATATCAAAGAGTATAGAGGGAGTGTCATGAAATACTAGATTTTGGAAAAAATCTTCAATGAAAATTCTGAGGAAGGAGATAAGGAGGCAGGGTAAGATTATGGAATATAACTGTAGGTTCTGGTTTCTGTAAACTGAGTGTGTGCTGAAAAGTTTTTCAAGGCTGAAGGGTGCCCTCAGAGAGCTTATATTCCAAAGAGAAAGATAATATGTCATATATATATATATATATATATATATATATACACACACACACACACATACACACACACGGTATATACATGTGTGTGTACACACATAAATGTATATGTGATATGAATAATTTTGGAGGGAAGACACTAGCAGTTGGAGATATCAGTAATAAGTTAGTAAGATACCTCTTTCAGGAGATGTCCTGAAATTAAAGAAACTAAGAATTCTGATTAGAAAAAGTGAAGATAGAAATGCATTTGGACTTAGGGAACCTAGGTTCTAAGTGGGAATCTACTACCAAGTACCAATTGTGACTCTGAGAAAGTTACTTAACCTTTCTGGGCTTCATTTTCCTTATTTTGAAAAGTGCAGGGCCACATAAATCATCCACATTTCTATATATTATCAACAAAGTCCAACAAGAAAAAATAAAAAGAGAAATTCTATTTAGAATTGCTTCAGACAATAGGAAATACTTAGGAATCTTCCTGCTGGTCAAACCAGGAACTATATGAACCCAGATATAAAATACTTTTCACGCAAATAGATATAAACAATAGACATATTTCAAGGGTAAACCAAACCAATGTAATAAAGATGACAATTCTACCTACATTTATTTATTCTGGTACCACACTACCAAAAATTATTTTGTATGTTTAGAAAAAAATAATAAAATTAATCTGGAAAAACAAAACAAGAATATCAAGGGAATTTAGTGGATTCCCTGGTACTGGCTAAGAAAAAAAGTAATGAATCAGTGGAATAGATTAGGTACACAAGACATAGTAAATGACCATAGTAATCTAGTGTTTGATAAACTCAAGGATGCCAGCTTCTGAGAGAAGAACACACTATTTGACAAAAACTTCTGGGAAAACTGGAAAAAAAGTATGGCAGAAACTAAATGTAGAGCAATCACTTATACCATATACCAAGATAAGTTCAAAATGAGTGCAGGATTACACATAAAGGATGATATCCTAAGCAAATTAAGAGAAGCAAGGAATAAGTTACCTGTCAGATCTATGGTGAAAGGAAGAATTTATGACAGACGAGCTAGAGAGCATTATAAGACATAAAATGGATAATCTTAATTATATTAACTTTAAAAGATTTTGTACAAACAAAACAATGCAACCCAAAGAGATTTGGGGAAAGAAAGGAAAAGGACCTATTTGTACAAAAATATAGCAATTCTTGGGGCAGCTAGGTGGTGTAGTGGCTAGAGTGCCAGCCCTGGAGTCAGGAGGACCTAAGTTCCAATCTGGTCTCAGACACTTAACACTTTCTAGCTGTGTGACCCTGGCCAAGTCACTTAACCCCAATTGCCTCAGCAAAAAAAAAAAATCAACAATAAAAATATAGCAACTTTTTTTGTGGTGGTAACTAGAAAATTGAGAGGATATTCACCAATTGGAGAATGGCTAAATAAGTTGATGTGCAATTATAATGGAATACTATTGTGTTATAAGAAGAAACAGGCAGATGGGTTTCAGAAAAATCTGGAAAGACTTATACGAACTGATGCAAAATAGAGAACACAGTAAAAACAACAATGTGCAATGATAAACTATGACTTCATATTTTCAGCAATGCAGGGATTCAACAAAATTTCAAAGGACTTGTAATGAAAAATACTATTCACATACAGAGAAACAACAATCTAGATGCTGATTGAAGCATAATTTTTTCACAAATATTTTTCTTTTGGTCTGCTGCTTGCTTCCACAACAGGACTAATTCAGAAATATGTTTTACATCTTCTTCTTCTTCTTTTTGTTTGTCTTTTGCTCTTGAAGAAGACCATGGAATCAGGGAGATGATGCCATGACATACAAGTCAATTGGATTTAAGTGGGGGAGGGCTGTGCAAGGTCATCTGCTTCACTTTCCTCTCCAGAGTCATCTGGGTCCAGTGGCCAGATATAGATCAAGACCATTAGAGATGGCTCTGGATGCAATGAGAGAACCCGGCCTTTTTAAGCTAAAGTCTTCACCAGGTCTCAGTTTGACTGAGGCCACACCCTTCAATTATTAAGGAAATTTGAAATTTAAATTTTTTTTTAATGAATCTCAAATTTTGCTTTTACATGTAATTGAAAAAAAACTTTAAAAAGAAATCAAAGCTAACTATAGTCATATAAAATTATCTATATTGCTACTGATTAGAGAAATGCAAATTAAGACAATTCTGAGATGCTTCACAGCTATCATATTCACTAATATGACAAAAAAAAAAGTTGACTATGATTGAAGAAATGTGGAAAAACAGACATTAATACATTGTTGGTAGAGTTGTAAACTGATCCAACCATTCGGGAGAGTGATTTGGAACTGTACAAAGGGTTATAAAACTGCATACCTTTTGAGTTGGCAATATTATTACTAAATCTATATTCCAAAGAGACCAAAAATAAAAGGGGGTAAAGGACTTAAATCTACAAAAATAGTTATAGTGGCTTTTTTTTTTTAAGTGGCAAACTGGAAATTGAGAGGATATTCATCAACTCAGGACTGGCTAAGTTGTACTTTATGATTGTGATAGAATACTATTGTGCTATAAAAAAATGATAAGCAGGGAGGTTTTAGAAAAACCTGGGAAGACTTATGTGAACTGATACAAATGAAGTAAACAGAACCAGAACACTGTACATAGTAACAACAATACTATAAGGAAGATCAACTGTGAATGAGCTAGTTAGCTATTCTGATCAATATAATAATCCATGACAATTCTGAAGAATTCATGATGAAAAATGCAATCTATCTTCAGAGAAAGATCTAATGGTATATGAATGTAGATTGAAGTATGTTTTTCACTTTATTTTTCTTGTTTTTTTTAAAACATGATTAAAATGTGTTTTGCATGATTTTATAGGTGTTACTATCACAATTCTTTGCTTTGTAGACAAGAAAATTAGGTTTAGTATACATTATAAAACTGAATCATGACATTATATGTCATAACTTGATGTTTTATGTTTTTATCTCAAGTTTGGTAATATCCATGACAAAACTTCACCAAATATCACTACTATTTTTATTTATTTATTTATTTTATTATAGTTTTTATTTACCAGATATATGCATGGGTAATTTTACAGCATTGGCAATTGCCAAACCTTTTGTTCTAATTTTTCCCCTCCTCCATCCCCCCCATGGCAGGTTGACCAATACATGTTAAATATGTTAAAGTATAAATTACATACAATATGTACGTATACATGTCCAAACAGTTGTTTTGCTGTACAAAAAGAATCGGACTTTGAAATATATCACTATTATTCTTTTGGTGATGTTGTTATGGCTGTGACTCATAGTTGAGGATCACTCAAAGGGCAATAGAGAGATATATCATGGGTATAAGTAGGCTCTAATACATTAGAAAGAGAGAATAATGCAAAAATGATAAAGAGGCCATCAGAAAAATAAAAACTCAAAAAAGTGCTTGGACATCTGGCAAGAGGGAAGAATAAAATATGAATAGCTTGTGTTCTCCATTGCTATCCTTAAGATACAAGCAGAACTTAATCAAGGCCAGCGTAGAATGAATAGATCTGTTGTGGCAACAACATTATTGTAGTGTTGAGAGTTCAAGGGAGATCCCCAAAATATTGGGATTCTGGACCTGCATCACAAGGTGTCACAAAAACAATTGCAGGCTTGGGCATATCTACAAATCATGGGACAAAATTTATTACAATTGTAATACCAATTAAAGCAGGCTAAGCTCCAAAAGAAATTAGCAAAGAACCAGGAGTGAGAAGATACATTTATAGGGAAAAGTTAAAGAAACCAGGTGCTTCATGTAAGTGATAAATTAATTTTATGACTTAGAGGTAGAGCTGAAGAATGGTCTGGTTCTGACTTTGTGTACAGGTGCAGTACCCATAATTCTCTAGGCAGAGCTGGAGGGTGGGTGGGGGAGAAGAGGACTTTTCAGAGGTATGTTTTTAGGTTTGAAACACTAGGTCAAGTGGCGGGCACCCAATTTTGTTCTGTGCCTGTATCAACTTTAAGCACCTTATTATTATTGCTCTTTAGTCTCAGAAAATTTTTTTTTTATTACTGACCAACAGGTTGTTATCTGACAGGTAGCAATATTTGTGGCCTTAGAATCCTGGTCATATAGAGTAAACTAAAGCAGGATATATTGCCTAAGGGAAGAAATACATTATTTCTAACTACATCATTCCCAAGGCCTTAGGATTATTGCTCCCTAGAAGCTGCATCATATCACTAGGGCATAAACAAGTGTTGCATGGGCTTGGGTGATCTATTATATGCATTATTGGAAGGGATACCTACCTTAACAAGATGATCCACCAAGATATTGGAAGACATTAAACACTTAGAACAAAATGTTACATCAATGGGGTAAAAAACGCTCAAGATGTACCAAGGCATATAGTAGTATATAATTTGGCACTTAAATTTTCTTTAATTGGCCTCTGTATTTAATTCAACAAACACTCGGCTCTACCAAATTCAAGACACTGGGGTAAAATGCTGGAATTAAGAAGATGAAAAATTATATAGAGCCCTCTTCTAAAAGAGCCTAAAATTTATTGGGAGTATTAGATATAACAATGAGACTAGTTTGTGTATATATAGTAACATCTTACAAAGTAAGTCTTTCACGGCATTTTGTGAGGTCAGTAGTGCAATATTACTATTCCCATGTCAGAGAAAAGGCCACAATCTCTGAAAGTAATTTGTCCCTGGTCAACAGACTAGTTAAATCTTTGGTCTTCCAACTGTTGAAGTTCATCATGGAATGCTGAGCAGGGCATTGGACTTAATACAAATTAGGAAGTTCTGCACCTGGGCAAGCAATTTAACCTTTCTGAGCCTCAGATTCCTCAAATGTAAAATGGAAGGGCTGCATTCTTTGTTCTTTAAGATCTCTTCCAGCTCTAGATCTATGATCCTATGATTCAATGATTGATGTGTTTTATATAAAACTACACTATTCTTGCACATACAAAAACGTTAACATTATACTTGCTCTACTATATTATACAAGTATAGACTTGCAAAGGCACAGTCAAAGGGAATTATATGAGATTCAAGAAAGATGGGGTCCCTTCTCAGGAAAGGGAATCAAAGATGGCTTCATGGAAGCTTTTGCCTTAAAGGAAGTGAAGGATTTGCCTTAAAAGGTGAAGAGACAGGGAACAGTCTGCACAAATATCTATGTGAGGAGAAAGGAAGCAAGAAAAGTAAATATTTGGAGCTAGATTGTGGAAGGCTACCTGCTAATTAGATGAACCTGGGCAACTCATTTTACTCCTTTAAATTTGTTTTCTCCTCTGTGTAAAAGAGTCTTATGTGGAATTTGTATTTTATTGAGCATGTTGATTCTCTTAGTTCCAGGGAATAAAACTTAGAACAGTAGGTAGTAAGGGCAAAGAGATAGATTAGATTTGATGTAATTGATAAAGATTAGTGTTCTTTTTTTTTTTTTTTTTAATATTAAAGCCTTTTATTTTCAAACTATATACATAGATAATTTTTGACATTCATCCCTACAAAAACTGTGTTCAATTTTTTCCCTCCCTTCTCTCACCCAGTCCACAAGTGATCCAATATATGTTGAACATGTGCAGTTCCTCTATACATATTCCCACAAATACTGAGAAAGAGTGTGTTATAGAGGATACAATGGGCTATCCTGCAAAAAGTGAGATACCCTAGGGTTGAGGTCTTCACAAAAAGGCTGAGGACGGTGCTGCATTTGTTGGAGATGTAGAGGAAATTCTACTCTAATAATCACTTCTGCAACGATAATTCCTGGAATATTCAGCGTTAGTCTCGCTCCTGACCTCCGGTTACAGATCACCAAGTGCTTTATTGGATATTTCAAACTGTGTCCTGTAAACCACTCAAACTTAACCATGTACAAAACAGCGGCATTATCTTTCCCTTCAGATCTATCCCACTTCCAAACTTCTCATCTTTCCAGTCTTCCCCTAGACTCTCCATATTCTCTCCTCCTACGTGTCCAGGCAATTTCCGACTTTTGGTTTTATCTTTACAGCATCTCCTTTTCTCCTCTCCCGCAGTTACTACCCTAGTTCAAGCCCCCGCCATCACTTACCTGGACTAGTGTAAGGGCCTGCTCTTTGTTATCCTTTCTTTTTTCCCTTCCTCATCCATCCTTCACAAGCTGCTAGTGGTACTCCTAAAGCACACATCTGACCCTATCATTATCTTACACAAGCAGCTCCCTTTATTACCTGCAGGTTAAGTAGAAATTCCTCTTTGTTATTTATGGCTCTTCATAATCTACCTCAACCTCTCTTTCTGGTCACCTCACTACAAGTCACGGACTCTGTCCTGGCCACTCATTCCTCACACGTAACGTTTTATCTCTTGCCTCCGTGCCTTTGCCCAAGCTGTTCCTCCCTCCTCCCCCGCCGTGGTTGGTTGGTAGGAACTTCTTCGTCACTTCCACCATTCAGTTTCTTTCCGATCTCAGCCCCAACATTACCTCATCTTTTCCAGCTTCCTTCAATTTCAGCTAAGTCTCACCTCCTAAGAAGGCTTTCCCAATCTATTTAACCTTAATGTCTTTGTTTTAACATACTCTTCAGTTTATACCATGTTACCTAGGTGTTTGCATGTTGTCTCTCCATTAAACTCTGAGTCACTGAGGCTGGGTTTTTTTCCCCTTTTTTTGCATCTCTAGCAATGCCTGACAAATCATCCGCGTTTAATAAATCCTTAACGACGAGCTTCTACATGGTACTCTTTCGCGAATCGCTATTAATTGATTTTGTACATGCTTCTATATAAAATCGGTCTCACCCGAACGGAATGTAGCTACATTAAGAACAGGAATTGTTCATTTCTGTCCGGCGCCTTCCAAGGAGCAGGCGTTTAATAAATGCTTCGTTCCCCCCGAAGTGTATTAGTTAGGTTTTTGTTTTTGTTTTTGTTTTTTTTTTAATCCAGCTTTATTCAGGAATCTATGAGCCCCAAGGGCAGAGACGGCCAAGCGCCACTTCGTTCCGAGCCTGGGAATTCCAAATCAATTTCGTATCCCTAAATCTCTGAATGGAACCAGACAGGGGCAGAAAGGGCCGGGAGAGGTATGACGTCATACCACGCTTCGTCCTCATTGGTCGGCAGCCTCCTTCCCTGCCTCCCTTCCGTTCGCTAAGCCCGCCCCGCTCCGGAAACTTGGAGCCACGTGACGGGACACTGCCTCGCTCCGCCGTCGTCGTGTCCGCTCGCGAGAGGGAATGGCGGAGGCACCGCCTGTTTCAGGTAGAGTTCTGCCCGGGTCCGCGAACTTTTCCTTTCCCACTCTTATTCCTCCCTCCCCCCGCCTCAGGCTGACCTCGAGAGCGTGGGGCTGCCCTGTTTGTGCTTCTCTCCCGAGAGCGCAAGTTGGGTCGCAGAACCTGACCGAATTTCTCGCTCCGCTCGCGCTGGCTCCAGCGGTTAATGTCGCGAGAGGGGCTGGCTGGGTCCCGGGGGCAGCTCGCGCTGGACTGGGGTGGGGGCTGGGGGCTGGGGGCGGAGGCTCGAGTCGGGAAGCAGAGCGAGGGTGGGCTTTCCTTAGTGTCCTCCTCTCCCTACCTGCAAATCCGGGACTTCTGTCACAGCTCAAGCTTCTCAGCCCCAACTCCTAATGCTGCCTCCTCCACGGAGCCCTCGCAGATGTTTCCTTTCCTCACCCCACCCCCCACCCCCGAATGCTCTTTCCCGTTCTCTGAGCCCTTTTGGAATTTTCGCGCGGTACAGCTTTGTTTCTATTAGCGTTAGCCAGAGTGCAGAGGCTGTCTTATTCTTTTAGTAACTACTGTGCTCGTCACCAGCTTAGACTTAGCGGGTGGAGGAAAGGAGAGATACTTAGTCAGTAATATCCTGCAGAGATACGGCGTGTACATGATACGTGTGTGCTTTTTAAATTAATGCCCCTTTGCCTAGAATAGACGTCCCCATTCAATCCCATCCCAGCTCCCGGAGAGCAGATAAGGTCCCTTCCCTTACGGTACCTTTTGTTTTCATTGCCTTTCGTGTAGCTGCTTAATATTTGTGGAATCGAATCTGAATTCCCTCCCTTAAATTCCCCAGTGTGGATGCTTTCTCCATGACAACTTTTTCTGATCTTTCTTTTCTCCTACCTGAAAGGGATCTCTTTCTAAAGCCCAGACCTTTGCGTCTTTCACTTCAGTTGCCTCCAAATTTTGTCTATGTCTTAACCCTTGTCCTCATCCCCATCAGAGTAGAAGCACTTTGAAAGCAAGGCCTTGTATGCGTCACTAGCCCTTACTAAATATTTAATTGAATTGAATCCTAATGAGTATTTCTTTTTCTGAATCTGCGCTTTGAGGCAGACCATGAACATCCTCTCCAGTGAGGATGATTTTGTTGTTGGATCACTTTACAAAATTATGTCCTTCTACCTGATTTTCCCTTAATCAGGTAATTCTGTTCAATACCCTTTGACCCAAAACACTCATGGATTTTGTCAGCCCATTTCTGTCTCAGGCTAAACTTGACATCATTCTTTGGCTGCATCCCGGGTCTTGTTCTGGCAGCTCCTGGAATCTACCCTTGTAAAATCTTTCATTACCTCTCAAGGCAGCCCATTGGAACAAACTCTTGAGTAAAAATCTTCCTCCATGGAGTAGCTTTTATTATTATTATTATCTGGCATTTTTCTTTGGAATCACACAGAAGGGATTTGATACCTTTCTATTTGACAGACCTTCAGATATTAGGAAATAGCTTTCATGTCCCCCAGTAAGCTGTCTCTTCTCCAGGCTAATAATTTATATGTTCCCTACATAACATAATTCTGAGTTTCTCATTCCCATGTCACCTTTCTTTATCCCCACTCCCCAATCTGTACTCCACTATGTTAATCTCTTTCTCAATTGTGATGTCCAGAATTGGGCATGGAACTAGAGACTTGATCATTTTGAGGATTGAGTGCAGCAAGACCATTGCTTTTCTTGTTTGGGATACTAGTCATAAGGCTGCCCAAGATTTCAATAGGTCTCTGGCTGCTGCATTTCCCTGATGATTCATTCAATTGGCAATATACTAAAACTCCTGTATTTCTTTAATGTGAACTGCTTTCTAGATGTCTTCATATTGTGCAGTGAGGTTTTTTTACTTGTATGCTAGCTATCCCTATAAATTTGATCATATTTGCTTCAGTTCACTATTCTAACCTGTTAGGATCTTTTGGAAGCCTAATTCTGGCATGCCATCTAATTCAGCTTTGTGTTACCTGACATTTCCTTCTTCAGTCAGATGTCTTTATCCAAGTCAGTAATTTTTATTAAATGCTTACCAAGTGGAAGACATTAGAATGGAGATACAAAGGCAGATACAAAGAAAAACAGTCCTTCCTATTGAGGAATTTGCATTCTACTGGAAGATTTACCATGCACATAGATGAATAAATATAAAATAATTTAAGGAGAAGTCATAGGGTTTTGATTTAGAGATGGCCATTGAATCCAACTCTCTAATTTTCACATGAGGAAACAGAACCTCAGAGAGGTTAAATATCTTGCCCAGGCTCACAAGCTAATAAATGCCTGAGGACTGGAGCAGGTTTTCCTTATTTGAAGTCCAGCACTCTAATTACTTATACTTAGATTACCTCTCTTATAGGAAGAAAGCACTGATGACTGAGTAAAATGAGAATTATGAGAGGTGGAGTTGAGGAAGAAGTGTATTCCAGAATGGAAAGTATTCTTATATAAAACAAAGAGCCAAGAAATTGAATCCTAAGTTCAAGGAATAAACAGCTCATTATTCATTTTGGTACAAAGGTAATATGTGTAAAGAGGATTTACCCAAAATAAATTGGGAAAGGTATCTGGAGCCAGTTTGTGGATGACTTTAAATTTTAGACTGAAGAATTTGTATTTTATAGTTGGGACAAGAAGAAGCTTTTAATTTGATCCAACAGGACCAAAAACAAGCCTTTGGAATTCAATGAAAGGCCTCTCTCCTCATGACATCTATTAATTGATCAATAATCTTAGAGTTAGAGGTTCAACTATTTCAAAATAACTTTATTGCATTATCATCCATTTTGTATTTCTTCATCTTCTTTATGAGGAGTTTTTGCTAGATACTATTCTGAAATTTAGGTTTATCATGTTCCTGACATTTCCTTGATTCACCACTATTTGGCAACAGGAGAGACTAAAAGGTTAGAACAGACAAGAATGGGATAAGCTACAAATGGCACTGAGGCACTATTACATGATAAATATAGTTGAGGGACTACAAAATGACTTCCTAGAAGAGGTAGACTTTAAAGAGGTGAGTATTAAGCAAGCAGAGGTGTTGAGGAAGGATATTTCAGACATAGAATACAGTCTAAATCTTAGGGTTAGAAGCATGTAGACATTTGCATAATGGAGGTCTTGGAATATAGAATGCATAGAAACTATGGAAAGGCATTTGGAAACCACTGAGGACTTTTGATAACATAATAGAGAGGAGAATAATAGTCTGATTTTTGATTTGTTGACAAGGCAGACAAGGTACCATCCATCAGACTGGATATTCAGAGAATGTTGTGGCAGTTCTTAAGAAATACTGAATAATAGTATATACATGTGCATTCATTTATTAGGACCTCAAAAAAAATACCTGCCTTATTAGTTCACAGAGATTTTGTACTCAAAATATGACTTGTGTACAAGTATAGCCTGTTACCATGCTCTTAAATTCAACAAATGTATCTTAATCCTTTCCAGTGACCTGCTGCTCTTGTTGCCAAGGGAGTGAGGCAAGTCCTACCTCCCATCTCTGCCCCAAAACCTAATGTTTGCCCATCAGCTCTCCCATTTTTCCCTACTCTACCCTCCACCCTCTCTCCAGAATGGAAAAAGGTAATAGCTGAGAAGGTATCCCCAGGAATCTTCATCTGGAAAAAGTGTGTACTTTGTCTTTGAGCTCAGGGTCTGGTGTACACTTTTAAATAGCCAGCTTCTTAGAGCTTGATGTCATGGAGGAAAAAAGGCAGCAGAAAAAGAGACTAATCTGATAAATCCTAGCAGTAAGATGTTTTTCCAAACAATCATCCTGTGAGGAGCTGCCTAGAAATTGATTGAGAGAAAGAGGTAGGGGGGTAAATGGAAGTTGTTAATCTATTCCCTATCCTTGGGGGAAGGATTTAATTGATTAGTTATTCTAAAATTTCTTACTTTCATAGTTCCCTTTAATTCATTCTAATGCCCTACATTATTGTTTAGCATTTATTTATTTTTTGGTGGGAAGAATCATACAGTAATATTGTGTAATTATTTTTCAGTTTATACATATATATATATATTTTTTCCTTTCAGAGACATCTCATTTTAGGGGTATGGCCTATATTCAGACCAGTATGGCCTGGCTCAGATTCTCCTGGACCTTCACTGGTAACTAATTTAGTGACTGACATGTCAATTTTTCATCTAATAGGTACTTTAAGTGTCAGTACAGACACAGCTGATTTCATTCCACATGAAAGACAAAATCCTGAGCTAAATTGCAGAATTCAAAGAAGACTGGAATCTAGTAGAATTCACAGTAGAAGTAATAATTCATCACCTTTTTGTCAGCTTTCTAGTCAAGATCTTCACCATGATGATTCACCAAATCAACATAATTACAATAATCAAGGAAACAAGTATAAGAGCAAGCAAAATTCTTTTCAGACTTCTAGTAAAACACCAAAGAACCATGGCTTTCAAAACCAACAGTGGCATAAATGGAGAAGTGACAGGAATTATACCAGAGCCCAGGCAGTCCAGGTCTCCTCTGACCAAGGAATAGGAAGAGGAGTCTTAGAAACAGCAGGGTCAGAATGCGAAGCAAATCCTAGTGAACCCAGCAATGTATACTCTTCAGAGAGTGAGAAAGAAGTAGCTAGTATGGATCACAAAGGTGCAAAGCCAAAGAAAATGGCATATATGACATCTGTTTCAGGACGGGGCCCAAAATCAAAGGGAGGGAAACCAAGGTATGAAGGTACTAACAGAATGACACCTAAACAGAAAGATAGGGTATCTGAGAACATGAGACCTGTAGGTGCTATCCAGGCTGACTCTTCAGAAACAGTCACAGAAAAATTGGCCTTTGATGTATCTAGAAACAATGAACATAAAAGATATATAAATAGAAGTTATCCCTGGGAGACTGTATGGAATAAGCCACAGCCAGACAGAGAGAATCAGAAAATACATGAGAGTCAGAAGAATAAAAATACAAGACTTAGAAATTCTCTTTCCTATATTGCAAAAGACAAGCTTAATGAAAGACCTAAAAAATCTGGTGGTGATGATCGGAACTTGGCAAGCACAAGCAAATCTCATAAAAGGTTTGAAATGGAGAAATGCTCTGGAAGACGGCTCCAGAAAGAATCTAAAGCAGCCTCTCCAGTCATTTGGAACAAGCAGAATGATGTGCCAAAAAATAAAGAAACACATACAGGTAATTCAAATAAAGGAAGTGTTTTTTATGTTTTTTTTTTTAATTAAATTTTATTTTTTCCAATTTAAAAAGTCTATTTAATCCTTTTTCCATCCTTCCCAAATAGAACAAAAGATCAGTTTAGACATTTGGCCTACAGTCTTTATAGGACCTGAATTATAGTGGCCATAGAGGAACAGGACAAGCAGATAAGTCCATCAGGAGATGTAAAGGCAACAAAAGGGAGGGGGGACAGGGAAATGGGTGAATCATTATATTCTTACATTTACATAGTATTTATAAAACACTTAACATGAAATTATTATTAGTCTCATTTCATAGGCAATGAAACAGCCTCAGAGAAAGTTATTTATACAAGGTAACATGACTGACAAATGGAAGAACTAGAACTCAAACAGAAACCTAAAATCTCTTGAGATTGGAAAGTCCTCAGAGGTCATCTAGTCCATCATTTGCCTAAACAAAAATTCCTTATAGAGTATCTCTGTCCAATAGCCCTTCCCAGTCAAGTGAACAAGCATTTATTAAGCACTTACTACAGTTATTGCCACAGTACTAAGAGCTGGAAATACAAATATAAATAGAACTAAGAGGTTTACCTTCAATGAACTTAGTTACTATTGGGGCAAGATAACACAAGAAGGGAAAGAGAAGGTATCTACCTCTGGGCATGGTAGAGGGCAGTGCAGCATGAAGAAGATTGAAGATGTGTTTGGCCTGAGCCTCTGTAATGGAGGTTTTAAAAGAAATCAATCAGAGGGAGAGGTAATAAGGAAAAAAGAGTATTTCCAATGTGAGAAGTAGTCCCTTCGTTTTCACTGGTAGAGAACTTTATATTTCCAGAGACAGCTCACTCTCTTTGTACAGTTCTGTTTATCAGTAGATTTATCCTTAAACTGAGCCTAAATTGACTTCTTTGTAACCTCTGATTGACCTTTATACTCTCCTCCCTATAATTAAAATCAGTGAGAGGCTTTCAAAGGTATGACTAGCCCTTAGCTTGAAAGATAAGATGTTCAGTAACTCCTCACACCTGATAGTTCTCACAATAAAAAATTGCCATTCATTGTAACCCAAAGTCTTCCATTTTCTAATTTTATTGTTATATGTAACAAATTTTGACTTTGGCATTCCTGACTGCTAAGTTCTTTTTAGTAAATATAAAGTGCTTTCTATGTACAAGGCACTAGTGCTAGGTGCTAGGAATACCAAAGAAAAAAAAATTCCCCAGCTCAGAAAGTAAATCTTTCTTACCCTTCTAGAGGTGCTCTAGATGTCTGGCTGAGAAGGCCTCTTGAAGTCCACCAAGCCAATCTCTTCTAGAGCAGGACTCCTTAAAACTTTTTCTAATCCCCACCCTTTTCTACCTGAGAAATTTTTATATGATCCCATGTATATAAAATAGGTATACAAGTCAAATATTTACTGATAATCATAATTTTACAACCCCCCACATTCAGTTACAAGACCTCATATGAGGTCATGACCCATAGTTTAAGAAGCTGGGCTCTGAGGACCTATAATTTTAGGGTATTCTCCTGAGATGGGGGCGGGGAATCCCTAAAGTAAGTTATAATAAATGTTCTTTTGCTGCAGGAATCATGCATTTACCGCTTTAGCCTTGCCACTAAATATAAAAAGTGATTGGTTACTAGGCAACCTCTAGGCAATGTTCATTTAGCCATGAAAATATATACCTGTGAGTGTCCTTTTTCTAAAAGCTCCATTTCAAAATATTCCTTGGCTTCATATTCTTGCCCCCAAATTTGGAATCATTTCATTTTCAAAATACCTTAAATTTATCTGTTAATACCTTCAGATTGAATTTTATGTAACTTAATGTTTGCAACTAAGATACATTTAATAACTTGCTCCCTATATGTTTTTTAAGGGTCTTTAATAGAACAGTTAACGACAGAGAAATACGAATGTATGGTATGTTGTGAAGTTGTTCGAATGATGGCACCAGTTTGGAGTTGTCAGAGCTGTTATCATGTATTTCATTTGAACTGCATTAAGAAATGGGCAAGATCACCAGCTTCACAAGCAGAAGGTCTGTTTTCTACTATAACATTGATTTCACCACTTTGTTTATATTTGCAAGTCTGAAATTCAAACTACTTTATTTCCTCTTAGGTATTTTACTTGCAAATAAGAGTATACCTGGTGGTTGTCCTTCATTCTCCGAGAGGACCAAAATGACATCACTATGTTAGAGTCAATTTACAGTTGCCCAACTTGGCTCATCAGATCAATATGAGCTTGGAATACTGTGCCACAGGTCGCACCCAAATAGTCATCATAAATGTTTGGTGTAGAGTCTCTTCATTTGCACATCTTGCGTTTCTTCTGAAGTATTGATATAAATTTTGATTAAAATGGTTAAACATAGTAACATTAGCAAGTATTTTATTAAAAGATGAGACTAATAGAAGGAGATTTAAGGAAACTAAAGTCTTGCCTAGGTATTTGGTACCTTTCTGATTGATCCACAATTGGAAAATTCCATTTTAATGTAATCCCTGGTCCTGTTCCCAGAACTGATTAGATACTTCTTTATAATTCACTTCAAATCTTTATTTTGAAGTTAGATTCCTTCTGGGACTTAGCAAAAGCTACCAAAGTTTTAGGTTTCAAAAGCTCTTGAGCTTTATTAACTGCTAGTGTTTTTCCTATTTCTGGTAGCAGCTGAAATGGTTGTTAGATTGTTAGAATTAAAGGGATAGCCTTCTAATTTTCATATTGAATAAAGTTGTTTTTCTTCCAAATGCTGAAGAGAGAGATCTGCAATTCTTGTAGTCAGATCTCCATTTCAGCAGTATGAAATACGCATAAATGTCTTCCAACAGAAGTCTTTTCTGTTGTTTATTAACAAATTGAGAAACTCCTCCAAACATCTTTCCAGTTGTATTTAGCACTTGTTTAAATTTAAATTGGTGGTAATTTAAACTTACAAACCTGATTCAGAATCTGCTTTCTTTTACAAAATTTCCAGATATACTTGAACAGATTTCAAATGGTTTTATGACATGGATCACATCTATAGGAAATTAAATTTAATTATTCTTAGAAGAAAAAAAGTTGATTTTCAGTCATATAGAATTGAATTATCCCTATAGCAGATGATTATTATAGAACCTGGCTTTTTAATTAGAAAAGGCCTTTAAAAGATGATTATTTTTCCATACTTTCAGGAAAAACAATCAAGACCAGGTAGAGAACATATTTACTTAGATTATTGCTTTTTTTTTATAATCAATATTTTAAAGATTGTATTTTGTTTATGATTTTATTTAGTACATTGTCATTTAAAAAATAAGAAAGATTTTCCCCCTACAGTCTTAACTACAAAGGGACACAGATCCTTTTTTTCTGAATATGTATATGAGATTTTGTGATGTGTTTGTAAATGGAAAGAATAGACAAAAACATCAGTGCTTTGAAATGTCCCTTGCCATTGAATGAAATAAAAAAGATGTAGATATGCATGCATACACATATACATACACACATACATGTGTGCTTATAAATTACCCAGTGCCACTTTTTACCTTCTCTTAGTTTCACACTAAGAGGGCTAACAGTTTTTAGTGCTAAACCCAATCTTAAGTGACAAGTTAGGGTCAGAGATATGAGAATATATATTCAATCTTAAAAGCAAACTTAATTCACCCATGGATTGTGCCTCAAGGTTAGGGTACTGGACAAACATGGTGTATAACATTTAGGAAAGAGTTATCATGCTTTTATAACAAACTAGGTGGGGGACTTTTGAGTCATATGAACAACAAAATGGAAGTTAAATATTTTCTCTGATCTCTATAACCTCACAAACCAGAAACAGAAATTATGCACCGAAACTACTTTAGATGTCTGGACAGCCAGAATCCAAAAAAGGTTTAAAAAACAAGTCCCCAAACCCATGAATTAACACTCAATTTATCCTGAATTCACTTAGCACCCAAATCCCTAGCCTCCCAGGCTATCAGTAGACTGCATATTGAACTCAAGGACTGGATGCATGCAACAAAACCCATTCCTACATCTGGGTTCCCCTTCCAGTTTCCAATGAATCTCCAGTCATCTTGATCTTCATCTGGCCACTAGACCTAGATGGTTCGGGAGGGAAAAGTGAGACAGGTGACCTTGCACAGTCTTCCCTCACTTAATTCCAATTCATTTGCATCACCTCCTTGGTGTCATGAGCCTCTTCAAGAAAGAAAACAAGGGATAATACAGTTTGTGCAAAATTTTACTCACCTCAGAAGTAATATATTTACTTGGTATTTCATCATGGAGGGTGACTTACATGAGCCAGAACTAGAAGGAAGCAGATTATTTCTCATGGGCTTAAAGTACTACTTCAGTGCCTCATAGTCAGGAGGTAACCCTGGATTTCTAAAGCCTAAATTATCAGAGTGGAAGTTCTCTTAGTCAGAAGAAGCTTCAAGTAAGGACCTAGAATATCTGTTCATTTTCTAAGAACCAATTTAGTTAGGAGGGTTTTATTTTGAGGTTGACTACAAGAAGATTGTCTTTTTTTTTTTTTTTTTAGCTTATTATTTTCAAAATATATGCATAGATAGTTTTCGACACTCACCCTTGCCAAAACCTTGTGTTCCAAATTTTTTCTCCCTCTCTTTCTCCACTCCCTCCCTTAGGTAGCAAGTAATCCAAAATATGTTAAACATGTATAATTCTTCTATTCATATTTCCAATTATGCTGCACAAGAAAAAACAGACCAAAAGTCAGATCTAATTAATTGGGAAAATATCAAGTGCTCATGGGTAGGTGAGCAAATATAAAAAAGACAAAACTACCTAAATTAATCTATTTATTTAGTGCCATACCAATCAAACTTCCAAGAAATTATTTTACAGATCTAGAAAAAAATAATAACAAAGTTCATCTGGAAGTACAAAAGGCCAAGAATTTCAAGGGAATTAATGAAAAAAAAAAATGCCAATGAAGATGGCCTAACTGTACCAGACCTAAAACTATATTATAAAGCAGCATTCATCAACTGATACTAGCTAAGAAAGAGTAGTCAATCCAATGGAATAGATTGGGTTCACAGGACAGGGATAAGAACTGACTATTTGACAAATCTGTTGGGAAAATTGGAAGCTAGTATGGCAAAAACTAGGCATTGAACCACAACTAACACCATATACCAAGATAAGGTTGAAATGGGTTCATGATTATAAAGAGTGATGATATAAGCAAATTAGAAAAACATAGGATAGTTTTAATCTCTCAGATCTG
Organism: Sminthopsis crassicaudata; assembly: GCF_048593235.1. Classification (NCBI taxonomy): domain Eukaryota; kingdom Metazoa; phylum Chordata; class Mammalia; order Dasyuromorphia; family Dasyuridae; genus Sminthopsis; species Sminthopsis crassicaudata. The sequence goes on from NC_133617.1 coordinate 512,311,429, forward strand.
TGGAGAAGAAAGGAATTTGTAACCAAAGAAGTACTGAAGCTCATTATTGAACACAAAATAGATAATTTTGATTATATTAAGTTAAAAAGTTTTTGTACAAACAAAACATACAGACAAGATTAGAAGGGAAGCAGTAAATTGGGAAAACATTTTTACATTCAAGGATTCTGATAAAAGCCTCATTTCTAAAATATATAGAGAATTGACTTAAATTTATAAAAATTCAAGTCATTCTCCAATTGGTCAAAGAATATGAACAGACTTTTCAGATGAAGAAATTGAAACCATCTCTAGTTATACAAAAAGGTGCTCTGAATCACTATTGATCAGAGAATTGCAAATTTAAGACAACTCTGAGATACTAGTAGAAATCTCTGAGATTGACTAAGACGACAGGAAAAGATAATTATGAATGTTGAAAGGGATGTGGGAAAACTGGGACGCTACTGCGTTGTTGGTGGAATTGTGAATTGATCCAACCATTCTGGAAAGCAATATGGAACTGTGTCCAAAAGGCAATTAACTGTGCATTCCCTTTGACCCACCAGTGTTTCTACCCCAAAGAGATCATAAAAGAGGGAAAAGGACCCACATGTGCAAAAATGTTTGGGGCAGCCCTTTTTGTAGTGGCAAGAAATTGGAAGATGAGTAGATGCTCATCAGTTGGAGAATGGCTGAATAAGTTATGGTATATGAATGTTATAAAATATTATTCTATAAGAAATGATCAGCAGCATGATTTCAGAGAGGCCTGGAAAGACTTACATGAACTGATGCTAAATGAAATGAGCAGAACCAGGAGATCATTATATATGGCAACAGCAAGATTATATGATGATCAATTCTGATGGACGTAGTTCTTCTCAAAAATGAGATTATTCAGGTCAATCTTAATAGACTTGTGATGGAGAGAGCCATCTATACCCAGAGCAAGGACTGGGGACTGAGTGGATTACAACATAAGCATTTTCACTTTTTTTGTTGTTTTTTGCTTGAATTTTATTTTCTTATTTTTCTTCCTTTTTTCACCTGATATTTCTTGTGCAGCAAGATAATTATATACATATAGATGCCTATATTCTATTTACATATGTGAGGGGAAGAGGAGGAAAATTGGAACACAAGGTTTTGCAAAGGTCAATGTTGAAAAATTTTACCTACATATGTTTTGAAAACAAAAAGCTGAAAAAAAAGAAAAGAAAAATCAAATCAAAAAGAAAAAATGAGAAAGAACAAAAAACAAGCAAACAACAAAAAAAGGTCAAAGTACTATATTGTGATACATATTCAGTCCCCACAGTCCCCTCTCTGGATTACAGCAATTCTCAAAAATCATTTACTGAGTACAGAAGGGGTGCAGTTGTTACTAGTGGAAGTTGTATTCATACTAAGGAAATTATTGTTCCTTGAAGTACTGTGATATTCTGTATAAAGGATTCATTATAACCAGATCAGGAGATGCTGTTGTCAAAGAAAGAATCCACATAGCTAGGGCAGGTAATGTTTCTTTTATTGGTTATATTAGTTATATAGGAGAGAGACCCACTGAAGTTGGGGAATGGGAGGCTTAGCATTTACATAGTTCCTACTATATGCCAGGTCACTTGATTCTCCAATCCTGTGGAATAGGTATTATTATCCCCAATTTACAGTTATAGAGATTGAGGCAAACAACAGTTAAGTGACTTATCTAGGGTCACATAGCTAGTGTCTGTAGTTGGATTTGGATTTCAGTCTTTTTGACTCCAGATCCAGGGCTCTATGCAGTATAGCCAAATCTTATCTGTATAGAACTCTCTTAATAAATGCTGTAAAGTAGAATTTTTTATATTCTTGGAGAAACAGAATCAAATGATAGATATAGTACAAAAAAGGAAAAGTACTGGAATTATGGAAGATTGGTGAATCTGTAGAACTATATATGAATCAGTGAGATTTTTAGCAGACTTTTCCAGCATATTCAGAGAAAGGAAAAATATTGATAACTTTTTTTTAAAAAAAACATCTAAAGCAGTATCACAAGGCTTTCATTTTTCTACATTAAAGTGAAAAGATTTTCCATAGGTTCTTCAGGTGAACAATACTCAAATCTAATCATGGACTTGTTATTGGATTTTTTGGTAGGAAAGGGAAAAGGTTTGATGAGGTACTCAGGGTTAAGTGAGTTGTCCAGAATCACACAGCTAGTACGTGTCAACTGTGTCAAGTATCTGAGACAGAATTTGAATTCAGGTCCTTCTGACTTCAGGGCCACAACACTTAGGAAATTCTAACCATAAACTTTTTCTGTAAATGTCAAAGCTCTCTAGATGTACAACAGAAGTGAGCTTAACTACTGGAATTTTGGAATTCCCTTGTTTTATTAGAATGCTTTATTGTAATTAAAAGTTATAAAATATAGGGGGCAGCTAGGTGGCGCAGTGGATAGAGCACCAGCCTTGAATTCAGGAGGACCCGAGTTCAAATCTGGTCTCAGACTCTTAAACTTCCTAGCTGTGTGACCCTGGGCAAGTCACTTAACCCCAGCCTCAAAAAAAAAAAAAAAAGTTATAAAATATTTTCTCAAAGTTTGTTCACTTTTGTGCATAAAGCAAATATTGTTGGTGTTTGAACTGTATGTCTCCAACCACGAATTTTAACTTTTCTAGCTAATTATTCAATTGCATTCTTTCTATTTCCATGGTATCCATAGATTGTTCTTGTTTTTTTACTTTGATAGTAAAAGTAAGATAGAAATTGATGCTTACTTTGCATTTTTACTGTTCATCTGAAAAGATAAATATATCCTCTCCAAATATTTGTATATTATATTTTATGAATATTTAAAATAAAACACATTTAATGGGGAAAATGTTTTAATTAGTCACAGTTCAATTTTGTGATTTATTATATACTTTTGAAAGAAAAGAAATTAATTTTACTTAATACTTTCTTTGACAGATGCTCATAGAGGCTGGCGATGTCCAGCTTGTCAGAATGTTTCAGCACAAGTTCCTAGTACATATACTTGCTTCTGTGGTGAGTATTGATTATATATAATACAAGCCTTTGAATAAGTTATAGCTAAGCCAATTTTGTAGCCCAGACTATTGAACAATATCCTCACATTATCCAATCAAAGGAAGTTTATGGACTTAAACTTTTTTGGTCTTTGGGATCCCTACAGTTCTTTTCAAGATAGACCTGAAGTATGAGGAAGTGGTCCCAGTGGGCCAACCTAGATTTTGTTCTGGTTATTAAACACATGCAACTTCTTGCCTCTTAGTTACTATTTTTATTTCTAATCATTGGCCCAGTTCTGAACTGGGTTCTAGAGGGTGATCAGGTTTGTTTACCCACAGTGCTAGCCTATATCCTGAAATTAAAGAATTCTGGTTGTTGTCATAGTTCTTCAACTCATCAATATTTAGGACTAATGATAGACTGCCTTGAAAATTCAGGAATGATTAATTAGCCATTGTAATGAAGAAAAATTATACCTACTTTGATGCTACAAAACCAAAACTTTATTTTCTTTTTAAAAAAATCAAAACTTTCAAAGGTGACCAGTTACTTAATTGGCATTGTCTACTCTCTCCATCTTAATAGTTCCATCTTCTTTTTCTTCAGCAGTATCAAACTCATTGATTCTCTTCCAACTGCTTCTTCTCTAGTCTATTGTCTACTTCCTGATCTAATATGGCTATTCTTATACATAATCATCTTTTCTCCTTAAACAATCTCATTCCCTCCCATGGTTTCAGCCATCATCTTGATGTAGCTTTTTAAATATAAACCATATTTGGAAGCAAAGGAAGTACTTTACTGTTTTACTTACAGTTCACCTTACTTTCTTTTTTCCTGAGAAATTAAGAAAAGTTAACTGAGCAACTACTATGTAGTAAGCATTGGGCTTGGGGTATAAAATTATAGCCTCAAGGAACCTACCTGTAATATAGGAAACCTTGTATTGTTTGTAAGTGATTAAAAAAAGTACTAAACATAGAATATTACTTCCACCTGGGATGGTCAGGGAATGCTTTGTGGAGGAGCTAACACTTGAGTAAGACTTTGAAGAACAGGTATAAATTTGGGAGATGAGGAAGAGAGAACATGAACAAAGTACAGAGGTAGGAAAATTTGAGGCATGCTTGGGGAATTAGCAAGAAGCTTAATGTGATTGGAGTGTTTGTAATATAAGTTAAGGCTACAGTAGGAGAAAAAATTAGAAAGATATACGGGCCATAGATGTTGAGGGCCTTGCTTACCAGATCCAATACTGAATGTACTTGGAAAGAAGAGTACTTCAAACAGCAAAAGGACATCATAACACCTTTGCCTTTTAAAAAAGATTAATTTAGCTGTGTTGTCCAAATGAAATGACAGGCAGGGAGAGTGTTAAAAGCTGCTAAGGTAATCTTGGCATGAGATGGTACTAGGGTTGGGAGAATGGAGGGATAGAATGAAACTTTAAAAAGTTTAAAAGAAAGAAATGGGAGTGCCCTGGTGACTCATGGCAGAGTGGAAAGGAGGAACTGGTTCAGGAAAGAAGATTCATTTTGAATTTGTTTTATGTCAGGTTATGGTCCAGGTAGAGAAGTACAGGTAACTCAAGAAACCTAGTCTATATAATAAACTAATACCTAGTATACATTAGGGTGAAGATGTGTTGACTTTTTATAATAGCAATCTAATTAATTGACTATTAAAATTCACAGCTATGAATAGGTAATAGGTTCCTAGAAATTTAAAAAGAGAAATTCCTCAATCCAAATGAATCTCTAATTTGTAAGCTGTGTTTAGGAGATATGATTATCATTTTTAGGATCTTCCCCAAAGTCTCTTTGCCACTGGGCAGTGCTTTGGGACTCTATCACTTGCCTGGATTTTCCTAAGAGAACAAAGCTCCTTTTTTTCTTTTTTCTTTTTATTTTAAAAGATCTTTGATTTTTGTTCACCCACAGCTTTGTTTCATTCCTAAAAACTTCCCAGCACCTTGAGCCACCATACCATTTCACAATTAAATTTCTAGAACATTGATTCTTCCATATCATTTCAACTGCTTATAAATTTGGCTTCTTCCTTGCTCATTCTTTTGAAACTGCTTTTTCATAGTTCATGTAATTGTCAGTGTATTTGGCCTCTGTTTCCAGTTTTAACCTTGACCTTTCTATAACACTTGATATTTAGAGACCACTTTATAAAAATCTCTCTCCTTGACTTTCCAGCCTATTACTCAACCTTGTTCTCTCTCTCTCTCTTTTTCCCTGAGACAATTGCTCAGGGTCACACAGCTAGACTGTGTTAAATGTCTGAGATCAAATTTGAACTCAGGTCCTCCTGACTTCTGGGCTGGTGTTCAGGGTGCCACAGAGCTGCCCCACTCAACCTTGTTCTCAACTTGCTTCAGACTGGCTCCTCTGTTAGCTCTTTTTGCTGCTACTAAATATTGCTATTTGCCAAAGTTCTCTGTTCCTTTCTTTATCTGTGCTCTTTAATCTCATTAGCTATCATGGCATTGACTATTGAGTCCAAGAAGAGTACTTCTAGTTATTTTTATTATTAACAACTCCATTTCTTTCCTGTGTGTGTGTGTGTGTGTGTGTGTGTGTGTGTGTGTGTGTGTGTGTGTGTGTGTGTGTTAGAGTTAAGTGACTTGCCCAGGGTCACACAGCTAAGACATGTTAAGTGTCTGAGGATAGATTTGAATTGAGGTCCTCCTGACTCTAGGGCTGGTGCTTTATCCGCTGAACCATCTAGCTGCCTCTATTTAACTCCATTTCTAATCTCTCACTCAAGTACCAGGTACATATTTTTAATCTGTATACTAGACTGCTTCATTGAGATTCCCCACTAGAAATTCAACCTCAGTGTATTTAAAACCAAATTTGTTGTCTTCTTTGTGCTCTCTCTTACTATTCCTACCAAACCACCATCTTTTAATTTCCCATTATGCCACTTCTTTTCATGCCTGCTGCTATCACATTGATCTTCCTCATAAAATATTTTTCATTGGATCACTTCTCAAAAGTTGAATTCCATTTTGAAATTTATTTTCTTACGACTTTAATAAACACAAATATTTCTTTATACAAATAAAATAAGCCAAAAGGAATGGCATACAAAATGGTGAGTCTCTATGATAGCTAGTTTTGTTTAAAGTATTTAATAAATTGGACATGATAATACCAATACTGTTTTGCTTGTCTGTGTCCTTTTCTGAATTTTCTTCTCTGTATTTTTAAAATACTTCATTGGCATACTTTTCTTTCTTGCATATCTCTTCTGTATTTCTTTCATGCAAGAAAACTTTTTTGTTTCCAGTTTTTCAGTCCCCAAATAATGATCTGAGTTTCAAGGAGGACATATCCTTTTCCAAGTATTCCTTTTTTTTCTCCCTTATTCAAATATTTCCTTTCCTATAAATTTGTACCTTCCTTCCTTCTTTGACTCATGTCTTTTTTTTTCTTGGAAGCAGTTGCAATGGAAGGAGCATTGAACCACTTTAATGTAGATCCCTCCTCAAGCCTGTATGTTTTTGGCCAAGTTAATGGGCCTCACTTTCTTTATCTGTTAAATTCTGAGGAAGGAGTAGGCTCAGTGGCTTCAGAGGATCTTAGGGTCTTAGGATAAATAAAATTGGTGGTGAATTATGTAGGAAAAAGTTGTGGGATGTATTAAATTAAATACTGTTTTAAGTTTTTAAATCAAATAATCGTTATTCAAAGATGACTGTTGCCTGAATAAATATATTGTCCTAGTCAAGGGACTTTATTTCATGAATATAATTGCATTAATCTACTTTTGAATCTTAGATGCAAAAGTTTTTAATCAATGAAAGCAATGCTAATGCTTCTCATTGTTTCCATAACTGCTTTGTGATGTTAAAAATGAAAATGTTTAATTTCTGTAATTTATTTTATGATCTTTGATTTATAGGTAAAGTAAAGAATCCTGAATGGAACAGAAATGAAATACCACATAGTTGTGGTGAGGTTTGTAGAAGGAAGCAACCTGGCCAGGACTGTCCACATTCATGTAATCTGTAAGTTTAAATTACAGAATTCCAAAGAATATTAAGGAGTATTTGTGGTTGTTAATCTTAGATCCTTGTGTCTTATTGAAATTGGTGGAGGAAATAGAAGTCTTCTATTAAGTAAAATCAAGCTTTTAACTTTTGATTTGCAGATGCTATTGGTGTTTTTGTTTTTGTTTTTAAATGAAGGCATTTGTCCTTTTCTAGCAGTACCACTCTCATTATTTTGCTGTATTCCTTCCAGCAACTCATAAACCTTCGAGCCAGGATATTCTTTTTTTTTTTTTTTTTAAGCTATATTTGTATTTATTGTAGTGTTATTCTCTTCTGTATTTACCTCTTGGATTTTATTTAACACAGTTTTCTTTTTTTGTAGTTGAACTTTTCTCCACTCAACTTATATTTCTAGTCTTGGTTCTTGAATTAGGATTTTGTCCTAGGACTAGGTTATGTCTTCTCTTCTACACATGGAGGTTGAAGTTGCTAGGCCTTGATCTTATTTCTTCTGCAGTCTAGATGCTTCTATGACTATAATTTTGGAAGGGACTGGCTGGTTCTAGAAATCAATGGACCACCTACATCCCTACCTGTCTTCTGCTTCCATGTTCTTTTGTCTTAACAAAGCTGCTAGGCCCTGCCCTATCTTTCTTTCTCTCAGCTGTCCCCAACTTAGAATTTGCCTTTTCTCCTTTGTCTCCTGACAGGTATAGGACTGGATACTGAACAGCTAGATGGTTTCAGGTCTCTTGGAGGACTGCTGGGCATATCTGGCTCACTTGTCTTCTTGATCCTTTGCTTTAGTCAAATATCACAAATGGCCCTGCCTTCAGACAAATGCTCCTATCATAGCATGAGCTGCTTTTGAGAATGGATTATTTCCTTTTCTTTATATCCCCAGGGTCTAGCATAGTGCTTGACAAATAGGCCTTTAATATTGTTGATTAAGTACTTGTGCCCTGTTTCTTTTTCAGACTCCTGTTAAGAACTGATTTTTGTCTCCTTCTGGATTTTTGACAGATGGGCATTAAACTCTTGTTGGCTTCAGACTCTTTACTAGTGATTGCCTTGGTTTTGGACCAATTATCATTTAACTATCTTGTACAACTCTGGATGGATATACAAATGGAGGAACTTCTTAGTTCCTCCATTTTATTGATCATTGTTTGGTCTGGCACTCTTTAAAATTTATAGTGTAATGTTTTGATTCTTAAAAGAAATGGACTTGACTTTTATAACCCTTCCTATCTTCATCTTTATTGGAAGTCTGCTTTCATCCTTCAGGCTGAAGATTTCACCCTGAGTGGCACCGTGATTACATTTGCTTAGTAGTCACATCTATGACGATTTTCAGAAACCAAAGATGTCATTTTCTGGTCCTGGGATTGTGAATTCATCAAGGCTGTTTTCTGTTTTTCTCCTTACCCATTATGGATTATCAACTTCTTAGTAGTCTCTTTTGTTCTCTTTCTCTTTCTAATGTAAATATCATTCTTGATAGATAAAACAGAAGCAGTATAAGAATTGGACAGCTCCTCTCTTTTTCCATTCCATCCATTTTTTCCATTCCATCTTCTCCAGGGATTTCAATTCTTCTTTTTTCCCCTCAAGAAACTTTTTTGAAAAATAAATTTTTTTTCTTTATCTTTCCTCTCCAGCTCCATGTCATTTAGGTCTTTAGCGTTCAAGAATTGCTTATTATGGGATAGTGCCACCCTAAGGTCTTTATCCTCCTGACTCCCACCTTTTGTATCTTTCAAAAATCTAAATTGGTTGGTTAGTTTCCTATGTATAGACTTTATTCTTTTTAAAAGAGTTGCCCTTTTTTTCTCATGGAAATTATTTTTCTTTTTGTTTTCATAATGTCATTCTTGAGAATTTCCCTTCCTTCCTGATGTGATCTCCCTAATAGAATTTTTTTCATTGCATCCTACTCCATTGCATCATACTATGCCTTTGAAATTTGTTTTCCTAACATTTAGGCAGCATGTCTATCATTAGCTTATTCCATTTTCATTAATTTCAAAATGTGTAGCCACTATCATTCTGACTTCTCACCATTTCCAACATAACATCTGATTTATCCTTGTTGATGAGAATTTAATTTGGAAGTCCACTTCAGTTGTTTCTTTGCCTTTTGAAGGAGGGAAGTATTAGCAAAATGATTATTTACTTTTGTGTTTTAGCAAAGCACCAGCATTTCTTCTAGATAATAAAAGTCCCTATTTCTGTTTTGCTATGATTCTGTATCAGTGGTCAATAGTATGCTCTCTTCTTTCTACAGCTTTTATCTGTCACATATAATTTATCTTGTTTACCTCATTTTGATTTCTGTCTTCCTCACATTAATGCTACTTACTCCTCCTTTTTTAACCTCTTCTGTTGATAAAGAAATATCCTGCAGTAATATGTCCTATCCCAGAAAGCCTCAGGTAACTATAAAATCAAATTTGCTTCCCATTATCAGGATGCTTAGTTTATCTTGTTTGTCATTCATACTTTGTGCATTTTGTACATTGACATGAGTTTTATTTTTATTTCTTGGATTTGTTTCCTATGAACTTCTGGGGATCTATATTGGTATTCTTCTTACATTGTAGCTAGTCTCTATGGTATCTGACTGACTTGGATATATGTGGGAAGCTTTTTCTCTCCTCCTTCCTTTTTAGTTTAAAGCTCTTTTAATTAGTTTTTCAAGATATCAGGCAAATATATTTTTAGATATACTTCATCTTTACCCAGAAGCCTGCCATTTCTATATTTGTCTAGAATAGGAGTTCTTAACCTAGGGCCTCTAAACTTTGGGGGGGGGGGTATTTTAATGGCTGTATTTCAGTATAATCAATTTTTTCTGTAATCCTATTTATTTCATATTATGCATTTACAAACACTATTCTGAGAAGGGTTCCATAGGCATCACCAGATTATGCAAAAAATCCATGACATAAAAATGCTTAAGAATCCCTGTTCCAGGACAAGCTCCACACCCAGACATCAGTTTCTAAACTAAGCTGTTCAGTTCCCAAATTTGCGTTTATATTTTGAACTTTAGACTTTGTGTGACAATAGTGAATTAATTTTTAGTTGAACATCATATTTTTAAGCAAAAAAAAGACTATTAGGCAGATTCAGTTCTTATGGCCTGTTTATAAAAATCAAAGTCACCTTCAGAGGACAAAGATCCTCCTATTTGGAGGATATGCAGAATAAATATTCCAAGACCAATTCCAAAAAATGTGTTTTGAATAATTATAATCTTGCTGGTTCCTATTTATAAGAAGAAAGCATATCCTTGAGCATATTAATTTAAAAAATCATTCTCATTTAGTATCATATCTCATATATAAAATAATTAAACTAGAGGTCAAAATTTTGATATTATAATAGTACTTCTTTCCTTGAGCTTTTTTACCACTATGACCCACCTGTTATTGACCACTGTTGTCACCTCAACTATAATCCCTTTTTTTTGGTCTTAACATCTGTGGTAACAACTCATCTGTTAAGTCTTCCCTTCACTTCCTGATTGAGTAAATGACCAGTAAGAGGTTTTATGTTGTATAAAGTATCCCCAATTTTGAGCAGGCCTAAAATGCTTCATTGATCACCCAGAAAGCTGAGAGAATCTTATTTTTATGATCATGGACCTCTGTGATATTGACAGTGCATTTCTTGCTTAAACAGAAATCCACAATAGACAAATTCTGATTGATTTGTGTGATTTGCTGTATCACTATTTTATAGTAAAATATATTGGGGGAGAGAGAATTGTTAATTGAATTAATTATATGTATATAATCCTTTATTCATTGTAGTATTTCTGTTTAAGTCTTTGCCATCCAGGACCTTGTCCATCATGCCCTGCCTTTATGACTAAGACGTGTGAATGTGGCCGAACAAGGTAAGATTAGAACTTTGCTTTATGGGGAAAAAAATTATTACTTGTGCAAAATCACACTATATAGCCTAAAATGGCTATTAATAGGTAATAAGGGCAGTCTGCTTATAAAGAGTAAATTGCTTATTTGTTTCACTCTTAATTTTTATAGCAGCAAAACATACTTTGGATGTTTTTGAGCACTGGTTCAGTAAGCCAGCAAAAATATGTGGACAAATATACATATTCATATGTAGTCAGTAAGTTGGTCTATTTTTATCTCTTTACACTCTTGTTCACAAATCACTTGAGTATGTTTAGGGTCTGTGATTTTATAGTTACAGGAACTTTTGGTTAGGTAATTGTCTCCAATATTACACCTTTAACCATGAGAATAACTCACTAAAGGCTTGGAGATTTTAAGTGGCTTATCTGTAACTGTTAAGTGGTAGAGGAGTATTTGAAACCAGAGCTTTCTGACTTCATGTACTACACTTTTCTTCCAAGACCATACTATAAACCATTCATGTGTAGTACTTTTTAAAATGTCCCCAGTGTTAAAAACCAGTAATAGTTGATTTTTGAATATAATATGTTGCCAGAATGATAGATCATTTTCCTATGCATATAACTCACATTTATATGACATTTTCTGGTTGTATTATCTGACTCAGTACTCTTGTGGGTGAGTGGTACAATTTTTATCTACATTTTACAGATGAAAAAATAGGCTCAGATAAGAGACTTGTCTAGGTAAATGGCAGGACTTGGTCTCAATCTCAGGTATTCCAAGTTCAAATCAAAGGAAAAGTTTTTTTCCCATGAAACTATGTTATCTCTAATAACTATTATTTGATTTTAACAAAAACCATGGACACAAGTATGGTTTGCTGAGGGTTTTTTTTTTTTTTCCCCCTTTATCAATAGACATTAAGTAGTTGACAGATATTTGCTATAAGACACATTAAATGATGTGGAGGCCTGAAGGACATTAAATGCCAGTTTACTCTTTATTCAGTAAAAGGATACATCCCTATGATCCTGGTCTGCATAAGTTTAATCCAGCAACATCTATAACAGATTTAATTGAGGGTATCTTCGAGATCTATAAGGATATGTATTCTTTATAACTTTGTTGAGAGTGAGTACATATCATTCAAATTTAGAAGAATAATTAAATCTTTGAATGAGCACTTACTTTTTTAGCTCTTTGAAGCTAGGTGAGTCATTAAATCTCTGTGGGCTTCACACATCCTGAGATTTATATGTTATGTCCTGTTATATAAGCATTATGTAAGCCTTATACAATGTAACATCCTTACATGATATGTTATAAAGGGATTTCTTTACAAAAGGGTAATAACAAATAGTTCACCAGGGAGGTTAGATAATAATGTGAAGATGGAATTCCAGGAATTGAAAATAAATAAGAGCTAAAGTATCTGCAGTCTCTATAGAGTATTTCATACAAACAGCATTCAGATAATTGGTACTCACAATCCTGTCTCTTTTATTGCTTCAATTTTCTCAAAGATTATATATCACAAAGAAACTGTGACTCAGAATTGAGTAAGGACAAGGTATCATCAATGTAAATAATATAGAGGAGCTGCCACAAGCATCTGCATTCTTTGAGCCTGAAGAATTTGGACTGGCTAAAGGAACAGTTTGCTATAAGACATCCTTCCTAGGAATCCAGGCTTGACTTGTGATTCCATTGATATAGAGAATTTTTGTATATGGAAATCTCCTGTAGTAATACAGGTCAGCACTTTCTCTACAACTTATAGTTTTAAGATAATTGTTCACTGAGAGGTTAATTGACTTGCCTAGGGTCAGTCAGCCAGTATTATGTCAGAGGTCAGACTTGAACCCAGCTCTTCTCTGGCATTTCTCCTTTTACTGCACCACACTGCCTCTTCACCTTCACACAAGATATTTTAAATACATGTGGCTTAATTTAAGCAAAATTGATACACAAAAATCCAAACATGAGATAGATTGATTAGGGAGTTATTACTTTAAAAGAATTATTTATTTCTCTGAAGAATCAGAAAATCCCAGAATTGGAAAGGGCATTTGGATCTGTCTCTTAGCAACTCTACACTTCAGTATCTTTGCCAAATTGTCCAGCTTCTACTTAAACACTTTCATTGATGGGGGTATATATTAATGAAGAAATGTGTATCTTTTTATGACAACTCTAATTTCTATCTTATACTAAGCTGAAATCTGCTTTGTAATTTTTACCCATTGTTCCTACTTCTAGGAACTAAAGATATTGTTACTCTTCTAAATAATATTTCTTCATATATTGGAAGTCAACTATTAAATTTCCTGTAAGACTTTTTTTTTTTTTTTTTAAAGCTTAACATCCCTATTTCCTCTAACTATTCCTTATATGATATGGTTTTAAGCTCCTTACTATTCTGATGGGCCTCCCAGATAACACTTACAGAACTGAAAAATAATATATATTATACAATATAATGGTATTATTACTTTCCTTTTGGTGTGGATAGTATGTCATTTAATGTGGCCTCATTATCCCTTTTTAGCAGCTACTTCATACTGCTGACTTTTTAAGATTGCTATCAAGTCAACAACACACATACAACCTTTTCTATATAAATAGCTTTCTAGTTATATCTCCCCTTCCCTGTGCTTTATTTAGTTTTTTTTTTTTTTAAATCTAAGGAAACTTTTTTTTTTTTTTTTTTTTTTTTTTTTTTTTAAGTTTAGAGATATTCTGTATCTTAACAGTTATACTTTCTAGCAGGACCAAACCAGGACTATTTAATTGGGAAGTATGTAGTCAGTACCTTCATTTATTAAACTGAACATTTAATAGGGTCAAAACCAGCATCTTATATCATGGTTACTAGAAATCTCTGTCCAGATGGACATCAGTTTTCTAATAAGTACAAATCAATCATTTTCACTCACTTTTCTTACCTGTGCCCATGAAGATATAAAAGACTTGTCAGATGCTTTGCTCCAATACAGGCATTATAAGCATGTGGGATGCTCACCCTGATTATCATCTAGCTTAGAACTTAAGGATGGACCTGCTTTGGGCAGGGTAGACTTCCCTTAACCAGAACAAATCACATCCTTTATATCTTTTCTAAGCTTTTCATCTCTATTGTTGTATCTTCTTCCAAATGGGAACCATCTATCATCCTGGTTCTGTTAACATCTTAGGAAAACCCCTCAGGCTATCTATTTGGTACCATGCAACCAACTAGCCTCCTTTTCTAATCATACATGTTCTTGACTTAGGCCACTTTTAAAACACATATTCTTGTTAGAACAGTCTGCTGCCTGCTTTCCCCCATGATGGACTGACCTTTCTTCTAGTAACTCTTGGTTCACCCGCAACTGTTAGGCTCTAGAGCCTCATTTTCCATCATTCAAGTTCATATAGCTTTCCTTGAAAACTAAGGCAGCAAATGTTTACTTAGGTTATGTGCTGGCCATTACATACTAGTTGCTTCCCTCCTTGGGAATGCTATGCTACCATGGTTACAAGCATGGAAAAGGTATACTTTTGTAGGTGCAATTAGTATTTAGTGTAAAAACAAAACAAAAAAAAATACAATTTAAAGAAGTATATATTATGTAAATTCCAAGTTCACCAAGAGATAGTTGGTGCTATGGGGAAAGTACCATGTTTGTTGTCAGAGGCTTTGATCCAGTTCTATTATTTAATAACCTTGTGTTTCTGGCATATCACTAAAGTCTCTTGGTCTTAAAATTGATGAACTCTCAGGTTCCTTTGAGTTCTCTATCTGTGGTGTATTGATCTTTTATGTTGAATTATGAGATGATAGTTAAGGTAAGATGGTAAGGAGAGAAAATGCAGACGTGGCAGGACCCTAAAGACAGGATTAGGAAGGGAGCTGCAAAGATTTTTGATAAATGCTACATCTTGTTCACTTTGTAATTCTTAAGTGGTATCAATCAGATATGAGTGTCTGCTAATGTGATGTTTGTTATATATCCACAGTCATTCAGTTCGTTGTGGTCAATCTAACTCAATTCACTGTTCTAATGTGTGTGGCAATATTTTGAATTGTGGTAAGCACAACTGTGCCGAACTTTGCCATGCAGGTGAATGCCAGCCATGCCATCTTATAGTACGTCAGGGTAAGTATTTTTATTCTCTTCTTATCTTAATAGCACATAATTTTCTGAAAATGCCACATTATCATTGTTCTGTTAAGGTTTTTCCATTACTTTCTCTCAAAAATTTGTAAGGATTACAAAATAGAATGAATTCTGTTTATCCAGAAAATGCTATTTGTGATTTCTTTTTATTTTTATCATATCGAATAGCATCTGTACTTTTTATTAAACCCAAAGAATGAAATTAAAAGTATTTTTAGTTCTTAAAGTCCTAATAGCCACATTTCTTTAAAAAGACATATAAGCTGTTATTATAAACTAGTATATTAAATTTTAAAAATATTAATATTTAGGATCAGAACTTTTCAGGTTCATGTACTTTTTGTTGAGACAGCTAGATTGAAAAGGTAGATAAGTTGATGGAACAGATAATTCCCAGTAGAATCACATAGCTTTATATCATGTCACTATGTATAATATCAGGAGTATAAGTCCTTTAACATGAAAAAATTAATTGCTAGATTCAGGAAACTGAACTTTAATTTCTTGAGCCTTTAGCATTAAAAATAATTTTAAACTGGATTCATATTATATGCAAGTAGGAGCATTTTTAATTTTTTTTAATTCATTGGAAACTCACATGTGACTATATGAAATTATGATTTAGTAAAGTAGAAATGAATGAGATTTTATATCAGGGTTTAGTATATTTATTACCATGATAAGATGATTAGAACAATATTATCATGAGTGATATGTTAGCCTTTTACTGTATTGCTGTCCTTGAGAACTCTTTTATTGATGAAAGTATTATTTAGCATGGCCAATTTAATATGCTAGTAATTTTGTTCTTAAACTAGGCCAGTGAGTATACATTGTAGGAAGTTACTAAAAAGTAACTTTCTCTACAAAGTACCTTCTGTGCAACTTAAATTGTATTTCTAGTTGTGAACACAGGGTCTAAGATAACTCTTTATAGTTCTACTGTAAAAAAGAAAAAAACAATTTTTTTTAATGTGTTTTTCTGGGTAACGAGATTTTCTGCATCTGCTTTAAAAATGTTTTTTTCTTGTTCTATTTGTTATATTGGAACTTATTTTTGAAATCATTTTATTAGTGTGCTACTGTGGGGCCACTTCTCAAGATGTATTATGTGGAACTGATGTAGGACAGTCTGATGGATTCGGAGACTTCAGCTGTTTAAAGATATGTGGCAAGTAAGGCTTTATTTCATCTTATATGTAAGTAGTAGGAATATATCTTATTAATAGTCTTGTAACATTTTGTTCTTTTTCTTAACAGGAAATTGAAATGTGGGAACCATACATGTTCACAATTATGCCACCCCCAGGCCTGCCAGTTATGTCCACGACTTCCACAGTTAGTGCAAACTTGCCCTTGTGGTCAGACTCCACTTAGCAAATTACTAGAACTTGGATGTGTTGAACGCAAAACATGTTTGGATCCTATACCATCGTGTGGAAAAATATGTGGCAAACCTCTGTCTTGTGGCTCCTTTGGTAACTAAATGAAATTTATTTAAATATATGGCAATATGAAATATCCAGGGGAGATAACACATTTTAGTAGATAGATGTTTCTATAAGTATTTGAAAGAAATAGTCAAGGTATCATTTTCTTTCCAAACACACTTTTCTAAGTTGTATCCCATTTACTTTTTTATTCATAAATGTTTTACCTATAAAATTGAGTACTTATGGTATGATAATGTTCCAGGTGGAACCAAAATTTCTCTCAGCAAACTACATTGTTATAAGTTCTTCTGATTACAAGACCTCAAGTTTCCTTGGATAATTAGTGTTTTAGAAGATTAAAGATAATTGAATTGTGGGCAGGATGGCTCTGGACATCTTGTGAACAATTGTAAATCCCAGAAACAGTCTGCTTCCAGCAAAGACATTGTAAAAAGATTCTCAAAGTCAAGGTTGATATAGTTTGTGTTCTGTAAATCATAGAAAAGATAGATAAGAGATACAGAGTCTCATAGCCTTAGATTTCAGCAAAGAACCACATGTTTTTTGGGCATTTCCAAGGGAGGTGAAAGAAACTGAATTGGGAGAAATAACTGAAGTGTTATCCCAACTCTTGTTTACGTGTCATCCTCATAGGGAAATAGAACAGGTTTGGGATGGCTATAGGTAAGTAAATTTGTGGGTGTGTGAATAGGATTTATTTTTAATTATAGGGTAAGGATTTGGGGAATTACTGTATCCTATAGGATTATAAAATTATAGATTTTGAGCTAGAAGAAATCTTGTAGTCCTACTTTGATTTTCAGATATGAAAACTGAAACCCAATGAGAGAAAGTGATTGTCTTAGGTTCACGCGCATAAGATTTATTTTATTCCTAATGTCTTATTTATTTCCTATGTCTACATGTTGTATCTCTTCCATAAGAACCTTTTTCTTGGTAAAGAAAAAGATAAGCAAAAAAAAAAAAAAAATGCAGTGATTGTATCTACCAATGAAGACAGTATCATTTTCTAATAATCCCTCTTATCACTATGAAGGAATAAGCATTTTTTCTCTTTTTTTTTTTTGAAAAAACAGTTTGACTTCTATACATAGCACTTAGATGACTAAACTAATAGTTTAAAAAATTTTAATGTGGGATTTTAATTTTTATTAGATTTCATTCATACATGTGAAAATCTTTGCCATGAAGGAGAATGTGGACCTTGTTCTCGCACATCCATTATTTCCTGCAGATGTACTTTCAGAACAAAGGTAAATTCAAAAGCACTAATTTCAGATTATTGCTGCAGGTTTGTTTTCAGTCTTTGAACCCAAGGTAGTGAATTATTTATTATTTTTTAAAATGTCATTTTAAAATAGAGTTTTTAAGATATCTTATCAGCAAAATTTATTATCTTTTGTTTTTTAACTATATCAAAAAGGAATAGGTTTTGAAAAGTCCTGTCAGAATTTTCAGATAATCAAGTCAGTGTTCTTTATTATTGAATTTTTACTTTTTAGTGTTCTTTTCCAAGGGAAATATAGTAGTTTTTATTTTGTATATAGAAAAGAAGGTAAAGGTTGTTTTCTCATTTTGCTATATGGTCAAAATATGTGGGACATCTCAGATATGGTGAATTATTATAGGAGATGCTCTATCCAGTTTGGGCAGGCCTCTTAAGTTCTTCCTGCTACTTACTATCAGACTTACAGAGGTGAAGACACAATTTAAATCTGTTGACTTTGTCTTGTTCAAAAGATTTCTGCAGGTGGAACTATTAATTAAAAAATTACTAGTTGATACTAAAAGTCTAGGCTTATAAGATCATAGATTTAGAATTGAAGAGAAGAACCTCAGAAACTCACATTACATAAGGAAATAAGGACCGAAGAGATCAAATAGTTTATTGGAATGTCAGAGATGGCAAAATCAGGATTTACATTTAGACCCTCTCTCTGTTCCAGCTTTTTAGCAGCCCTGAGTTATTCCTTGTTACCATCACTAAGTACTTTTTTTTTTTTTTTTTTTTTTAATGTCCAGATCTTTGTTTTTATTGCTGTCTGGACCACATCAATAAAGTACTTTTTGTTCCTGTGGAAATTCTCTGCAGTGATGCAGACTGGCAGTTCATCTATAATTTATAATCTTAGAGAATCAACTGGGAACATTTGCATTATATTGTCCTTGCAATTACCAAGGTTCAAAACCTTTGTGTAAATCCTCAATGTTTCTTCCCTTTTTTCCCCATTATCATTCAGTCCATAAATATTGTATTCTATTCCTATGATGTCTCCTGTTTACTCCTTTCCTCCACTTATGTTGTCACCACCCTAACTGGGGCCCTTACTACCTCTCAAAACAAGATGGCACGGAGCTTAGAATACTAAACCTGGAAGATGTGAGTTCAAATTCAGCTGTCTTCAGTTATGGGCATAATAATAGGAATATAATAGCACCTACCTCCCAGAATTATTGTAATGGTCAAATGAGATCATATTTATAAAGCACTTAGCATTTGTAAAGCACCTGGTATGTAGTCGAGAGGTAGCTTAGGTGACTCAAAGGATAGAACACTGGCCTAGAATCAAGAGAAACTGAATTCAAATCCAGTCTCAAACATTAGCTGTCACCCTGTGTCACCCTTGGCAAGTCACTTATCCTTTGTTTGCCTTAATGCACTGGAGAAGGAAATGACAAGCCCCACTGGTATTGCCAAGAAAACCCCATGGATAGTATTGGCCTGCTAGGGTCCAAAAATTGGACACATTTGGATGACTGAATGACTGAATAGCAATAACACATGATTAATATAATATAATATAGTTGATGTAATAGATGCTTAATAACTGCTTGTTTCCTTTCTCCAGGCACCTCTATACATCTTTGTGAGTCAACATTCTTTATCATTAGACTGTTCTTGTAGGCAGGGACTGACTTGCCTTTCTTTGTGTCTCTATTGTTTGACATTGCCTAATGTATAGTAGATGCTTAATTATTGTTTTCTGACTGGCTGTGTATTATAATTATCTTCTAATTAACCTCCCTGTCTTACATCTCTTCTTCATGGAATTTCATCTTTCACATTTTTGAAATCCACCTTTGTCCATGTCACTCCTGCTCAGGAAGCTTCTGTGATTCTCTTTTTTCCTCTGACTTAAATGCAAAATCTCTTTTCATTTAAGGCTCTTCCTGACCTGGCTATAGCTTGTTTTTCTAGCCTTTTTTTATATTCTTCCCTTTCACATACTTGATACCATGAGAATCCATTGTTTTTGTTTAGATTGTCTCCATGTGTGGGGAGCACTGCTTCCTTACTTCTCTCCCATAGAATTCCTAATTTCCCACAAAATTCATTGCTGATGTCATTTCCTATATGAGATGTTTTCCTGATCACCCTCCTCGATTCTGCCAGCTCTCAGTTTCTCCCATATCCTGTATGCTTATAAATTTTCTGGGATGTGAGAAAATAGGAACACTAATGCACTGTTAGTGAAGTTATGTACAGGTCCAATCCCTCTGAAGAAAAATATGAAACTGTGCCTACAGATCTAATAAACTGCATTTAGATTTATAGTTCAAGGAGATGAAAGAAAAAGGAAAAGGATTCCTATGTAAAAAAATATTTTAACAGTTCTTTTTATGGTGTAAAAGAAATGAAAACTTGAGGGAATGTCCGTCAATTGGAGAATGACTAAACAAGTTAATGGTATATGAATGTGATAGAATACTGTATTGTAATGAGTAAGTACTGATGAGGGTGATGCTTTCAAAAAAAGACATGAACTGATACAAAGAGTAAAGTGAGCAGAACCAGGAGAACATTGTACGTAGTAGCAGTAATATTGTTAGGATAATTAATTGTGATCATCATAGTGATCCATTTAACTCTAAAGGATTTATAAGTCTCAAAGTAACAATTGAAGCACACTTTTTCCCTTTTTAATATTTTCTTTGTTTTTTTCTTTTCTTATATTATGGACCATGGCTAATGTAGAAATCTGTTTGCATGACTTCATATGTATATTGAATACCATTTCTTGTCTTCTCAGTGGATAGGAGAGGGGGTGGAAGGAACATGGAACTGAAGAAAAACTTAAATTAAATTTTTAAAAACTTGCCTTCTCTGGACCTCCTGGGGCCTCCCTCATTTTACTCAGTGTAAGCTTTTTGAAGGGAGAGACTCTCCTTTTTTGTCTTTGTATCTCCATCAATCTAGCACAGAACTTGGCACATACTATGTTCTTAACAAATACTTGCTGACTGCCACCAAGAAAAAAGTTGCTATAGATATTTATGTGAATCCTTTTCTTTTTTTGATCTTGTACTGGTATTGTTGGATCAAAGAGTACACAGTTTAATGACCTTTGGGGCAAAGTTCTAAATTGTTTTCTAGACTGTCTGGACTGATTCAGCAATCTTATTAACCTTGCATTAATAATATACTATTTTCCCCACAGCTCTCAAACATTTATAATTTTCTCTTAAGAGATCTATCTTGGAGTCAAATACTTACAATAGCTTTCAGCCACTTTTTACTCTATTTTAAAATTTGTGGTAAGCTAACATATCAGAAAAACAAACTTTCGGAGCATATGTAAAGTATGATCAGTTGAATCTATGGAGGAGTCTCATTAGTAGCTAGGGTGCAAAGTCAAAAAGACTTGGGTTTGGATCCTGTCTCTGACATTTAACAGCTCTGTGAGATTGTAAACAAGTCAGTTAACCTCAGTTTTTATATGATATGCATAAATGGTGATAATACCTCCTTCCTTACAAGAGAGCCTTGACCAAAATAAAATATTGTACAAAAAGCATTTTTTAAGCTTTGAAATACTGTATGAATTATAACTGATGGTTAATAAAGTACATGAATTTTGTAATGTCTACTCTGGCCATTTTAGAAGGTTTTGGGGGGAGCTTATTTTCTGGTTTTTACCTATGTTCTTATTTATTGAAAGTTCACATATAGATAACATGTTTAGTATTATAGTTACCTTGTTTCAAATATGACTACCAATAATTATTATCTTTATTTTTTAGGAGCTGCCGTGTGCTAGTCTCAAAACAGAAGGTAAATAATATATTGAAACACTTTTTACTACCTGAATGAGCAGGAAAATTCTCTTTAGATTTAGAGGCTATTCTATTTAGATTGTGTCATTAATCAATCTGATCAATATCAATAATAATTAAAATTTAAAGTGAACTAAAAATTCTGTACCTAGGTGTTTGGATTTCTTGCAATCTTGTTTTAAATTGTCTTTTACTAACACATTTCTAAGAAAAGTTTGTAGTTAGATTCTAAAATGAATTTATCTTCTTTTCAAGTTCTTTTCATTGATACAATACATAAATACATAAACTATCCTTATCTTGTTCAGCTGTTGTTTAAGTTGTCCTTTAAGATCATCCAACATGACAGAATCCTTTCTCACTTTCTACTGCCATTCTGAAGGTACAAGAAAATGTGATGGCTGCTCTGTATGTGACAGTTTACCATTTGAGATATATGACCAACTTGTCTTTTCTTCCTTTGATATGTTGTTCTCCAAAGTTCTTCATTGGTTATGTTTCATTTCACTCATAGCCATCTTGTGCCTCTCCATTGTCCTATGTGTGATACTCATCTTAAATTCTTCAAAGACTACATAACTATGTTATGTTTCACCGTGATAGAGGAGCTCACTAAATCTTCTAGAATATCTTTTATTGCAACATAGATAGATTGTTAGTATTTAATAGATGGGCCTTTGTTTTCTTGAGAATTTGAGTCATTAAGAGAGCTTTCCAGTTTGCTAAAATGGTCAATCTGCTGTTTTTGTCCTACATTAACATACTTATGAAGAGATGATGTATAGGTTACATCCAAATGCATGTTGTAATCTGGGCAATATACAGTATTTTTTTCTAATTACATAGATAATTTTCTTTTTAAAAATTTTTGAGTTTCAGATTTTTTCCCCCTCTAAAACAGTAAGCAGTTTAATATAGATTTTATATATATCATGTTCATACAGTTTAATAGATTACATATATATACAGTCATGTAAAACATTTCCATGTTAGTCATGTTGTGAAAGAAGAAATAGCAAAAAAGGAAAAAAAATAGTGAAATAATTTGGAATTATAAAGTGAAAATAATTTGCTTCAATCTTCATTCAGAGTCCCATTGGTTCTTTCTCTGGATATGGATAGCATTTTCCATCATGAATCCTTTGGAATTCTCTTGAATCATTGTATTACTTAGAAGTACTACATTATTCACAATTAATCATCAAACAATGTTGCTGTTACTGTATTCAGTGTCTTACTGGTTCTGCTTATTTCACTTTGCATCAGTTCATTTAGGTCTAAGTTCTTCTGAAATCCTTGTGTTCTTCATGTTCATCATTTCTTATAACACAATAGTTTTCTATTACATTCATCTATCACAACTTCTTTAGCCATTCCCCAATTGATGGCCATCTCTTCAATTTCCTACCACAAAAAGAACTAGACAATATATGTTCTTCATCCACCTGACCACATTCATTTCCTGTGTGGATTGTCAGATCCATCTCTTTTGAGTAGGTATGAACTTCTTTCTGGAAACTCTGTAGTGTTCTGGGACTTACACACCAGCATACTGCTATTTGCAAACAGGGTGTATTGAATACTTCTCCAGCCAAAAGGAGTTTTTCTTTGTGTTAGATCTCCATCACAGTAGTGAATACCTTTTGTTTTTTAGCTCTCTTGATGTTTAGGGGGGTATCCTCCCTTCTTGTAGCTATCTTATGTATTGTTGTCTGAGCATCTTTGTTGTTGTCACCTCTAGCACGATTATACACTTAAGAGTAATCCAGTCTAGTTTTTTTTTTTTTAAATGTGTCACACTAGTGCCATTTCTGCCTCCCCTATAAGCAAGTCTAAACCAGTAAGATTAAGATGCAAACATGTTAGTTCTACTGTTCTTGATGCTGAGAAAAATTTTATTTAAATAATTGCTGCAAATCTTTTCCATGTGTCTTTTATTTGATTGTTCTAGTTGGACAAAAGTCATACCAGACTTTCCCTATCTGTGATTTTGCCCTTGCCCTTCATTGCTTCTCTCTGGTTTATCAGATAATACTGCTTATAGTCATATATATTATCATTTTCTGTATGATTTTACATATTTTAAATTGGTGTTGCCTTTGGTTTTCATCTTTCTCAGCTTGGCAAATAAGTCATAGGCTGACTAAAGTGTCTTTCAGGCATTTTTGTGGATTTATTTCAGTTGAGCTTGTGAATACAATTTGTAACAAATCAGGTTCATTTCATTTCTTGTGTCCATTTTCCATTTGTTTTAATAAAGTTAGTTTGTTAAATAGTTTAAGAATGAATTTCACTTGTGCTACCTGTCTTTTTCTGATTATTACTTTGCCTTCTCAAGTCAGTGATCTGATTATACAGTTAATTTTCAGTCATTTTAGCCAATTTGGATAGGTATGAATCAGAGTTGCTTTAATTTGCATTTCTCTAATAGCAATTTAGAGCATTTTTCACATTTCTATAGGTAGCTTTATTTTCTTCATCTGAAAACTTTTTTCATATCAATTGGGGAATGTCTTGTATTCTTATAAATTTGACTCCGTTTTCTAAATATTTTGGAAATGAGATCTTTATCAGAAACACTTTTATATCTTTTTACTTTCCTTCTAATTTTGGTTGTCATTGGTTTTGTTGGTGCAAAACCTTTTTAATTTAATGTAATCAAAATTACCCATTTTGCATTTCATGATGTTCTCTATTTCATGTTTGGTCATAAATTCTCTTCTCAATAGATCAGATAGGTAAACTATTTAATTTGCTTATGGTATCAGTATTTATGTCTAAATCATGTATACATTTTGACCTTATCTTGCTATAGGCTGTGAGATGTTGGTCTTTGCCTAGTTCCCCCATACTATTTTCCAGTTTTCTCAGAAGTTTTCATCAAATAGTGAATTCTTAACTTATGATCATTTTTTAGAAGTGTTTCAATTGCCTTTTTATTTTTGGCATCACTGTTATAAAATCTCTTTCTAAACATCCCTACCTCCCACTGAAAACCAAGGGAAATGTTTTTTGGGTTTTTTTAAACAAATAAGAATAGTCAAACAGAATGAATATATACATTAATGACAATATATGTCACTTGTTGCACCTTCTGTCCACTATTTTTTATCAGGTGTAAGTAACATAATTCATTGTAAGAAGTCATGGTTAATTGGTCATTATGTTCTGAGTTCTCAAGTGTTTCAAAGTTGTTGTGTTTTTTTTCATGTGTTGCTATCCTTAAATTGATATCCTGGTTTTACTCACTTCAATTTACATTTCTTCATAGTGCCAGAGATCTTCCAAGTCATCTTCTAATTTCTTGCTGCATAATAATATTACAAAAGTCACAGTTTATTCATCCATTTCCTGGTTGTCTTGAGGTTTAAAATCAATCCAAGGCTTCCTGTTTAGAGATTTGTTAATTTCTTTTATTCCCTTTTTACTCTTCAGTATTGGGAAGTTTTTTTTGCTTGTAATTATTTTCTTTCTTTATTTCCCTTCTTTACCCTATTACTTATCTATTGAATTTTTATGTATTTTAACATCAAACTGTGTTGCTTGTGTTTGATCCTTCTTTGTTCATTTCAAATAAGAGCGAGTTGTTTGATATCCCTTCCCTATTCCTTTCTTAATGTCTGCATGCTTTTTTTGCACATTCTGATTATGAAAAATATGAAGTAAATCAATATATATGGTGGGAAATTATGAAAAATACCAAATTCCATATACTGTCTATACTTATACATAACTTTCCCTTCTCTTCCTTTCATTTTTGTCTTTCTTTTTCTTGTATTCACACTCTCAAAACAGAACCAATCCACCTGCAGGACCTTGGTTTTTCTTAATTTCCTCAGTACCCTTTGAAGACATTGGGTTCTGAAAGGATCCTTGTTTCTTCTCTTCTTATTAGAATACTAATTTTATATCATTTCACAGCTCCTTCCCATTGCTGAAATAATTTAGTTTTCTGATTTTCCCTGGACCTCTTATATTTTTCAAATTCCCCACTGAGTTCTGATCTTTTCATTACAATGGCTTGAAAGTTCTCTGTTTCATTCTGTTTTTCTCCTAGAACATTATACTAAGCCTTGCAAGGTGAGAGTGATTATAAATCTATTTCTTTTGCCTTTTAGGATATTGTCTTCCACAGTTGCTTCTCATTCTTAGTAGAAAGTTTCAGTTACATACTGCTTCAGTTTCTGGTTCTTTCTGGATGTTTAGTAGTACCCCCACCCCAAACTTGGGAACTCTAGTTTTTGGCTATTAATTTCCTAAGATTTTTTTTTTTTTCTTTTTTTGCAATTTGGAATTTCTTTGAGGATGTAATTGGTAGTCTGTCTTCACTTTGTTCTCTGGTTCTTATTGATTTGGGCAGTTTTAATTTCTAATTTTGTAAAATATAGTGTCCAGGCTTTTTATTTTTTTTAAACCATGGTTTTCAGGAATCTGACAATTCTTTTAATTATCTATTCTTCACCTCTTTTCCACATCAATTTTTAAAATATCAAGTTTATTATTTTTTTTTCAGTCTTTTGATCTTATTCTTTTCTTTTTTTTCCCCCCTGAGGCTGGGGTTAAGTGACTTGCCCAGGGTTTCACAGCTAGGAAGTGTTAAGTGTCTGAGACCAGATTTGAACTCCTGAATTCAAGGCTGGTGCTCTATCCACTGTGCCACCAACTGCCCCCCCCCCCCGCCCTTTTGATCCTATTCTAATACTTGTTGCTGTCTCCTAGAGAAAATTGATTTCTATTTAGTCTGTTCTATTTAATAGGGATTCCATCACTTGGGTAAAGTTTGCCACTTACTCACTTACAAACTATTCTTCCAATTCTTCCCTATATAGATTTTTTAAAAGAGGTTTTATTTTTTAATCTCTTGTTCCATTTCTTCTAGGTTTATGCAGTTATTATGGAAAATCCATTTTTTTTTTTTTCTTTTGAGTCACTGCTTGTAGTTCTGACAGTTATATTTTCCTTTTGGGGATCTCTAGATTTGCAGTAATTTTTGATACTAGTTTGTGAGTTTGTGTTTTCTTCAATTTATTTATGTCCCAAAGTGGAGCTTTCTGTGAGGGCCAGGTTTTACCTCCTACTATAATTTTGAGTTAGGTGAACTGTCCTACTTTTCTCTCCTTGGATCACTTAGATTTTTGTTCTGGCTTCCCACATGCCAAATTAGGCCCCTCCTGGATTTTTGAAGTTCCGAGGGCTTTTCAGGACCCTTTCTGGTTTCTTAGGACAGAGTGTTAAGGGTCCTTGAAGTGCTCTGGGGTGCTCTGGTCTCATCACTGAAAACTAGTTAATCATTGTGACCTTGCTTGCCTGGCTGCACTTACAAGATACTCATCCTAGGACTTTCTCTTAGACTCTTTGTTTTTACTTCCTCAGGACACTTAACCTTACAGATTATGCATGTCTCCTATCAGTTTCTGGTCATTCTGATAGTCTGGGCTTGTTTGCTAGAGGCAAGATAAGCCCTTTCTTTTTTAGCAAGTTACTTTTGCTATGGCCTTTGAGTTTTTGGCTGACCTCTTGTGTTGTCCTGGGGTAGAAGAGATTTTTAATGAATTAGCCACTGAGAAGTTACTGGTAATAAGATTCTTTGTATTTAACAAGACTGGTCTCCAGGACCCATACATAGCTTTCCATAATGACAAACCTGCCAAGGCCTCTGTTCTGGCATCCAGGGTCATTTCCAACTACAGTGAGACATTAGAGTAAGATTTTGTGGGGTAAGGGGTATTTGTCATAATAGAACATTATTATAAACCACATAAAGAAATAATTTAATAATAATATTAATAAATAAATGTATGTTTTATATAAAGAGCATAATAGACTTTTATGTTAACTTCTCTAACTTAGGAGAAGCCGTTTTCTGGACATTACATAAACATATATCTGTTCATGAGTTTGCTAGATAGAGCACCAGTCTTAGAGTAAAGAAGACCTGGCCCCAGACGGGTATTATCTATGTGATCCTGGACAAGTCATTTAACAGCTATTTGCCTCAGTTTCCTCATATGTAAAATGGAAATAATAAAGCACTTATCTCCCAGGGTGGTTGTGAGAATCAAACAGAATAATAATTGCAAAGTACTTCCCACAGTGTCTGGTCCATAAATAAGTGCTAGCTATAATTTTTAAATGCTTGGTGGTAGCCACTAAAATTGCAGGAAAAGGACACAGAGGAGATAATCGCTAGATCAGAAATTTCAGACCATCTGGTCCAACACCCTCATTTTACAGATGAGGCTCAGGACAACTAACTGACTTGTCCAGTGTCACAATAGCTAATAAGAATCAGAGAATGGATTTAAGCACACGTCTTCCAGAGCTCTTTACTACTCCACTCTGCATCTAATCAAATGCTATAGTGCTATCCTGTTTATTTGTATATATAACTTAATGTTAATCACTATCTAAATGTAGCATTTTAAGTATTAATAAGTGATTTCTTTTTTCTTTTTAATTTGACAATAGCTGACGCTACATTTTTGTGTGACAAGCGATGTAATAAGAAACGATTGTGTGGAAGACACAAGTGTAATGAAATATGTTGTGTGGTAAGTTTACATAATTGTAAAGTATGATAAACATTTTACTAGGAGGTCATAGACTTAATGTTCTATGCTGTATTAATTATTATCCATTCCAATAAACATTGCACCTTCTATATGTTAGGCACTGTGCTAAGTGCTGGGAATCCAGTTAAAAATAACAACAGTCCCTGTCCTCAAACAGCTTAGAATCTAAGGGGTGGGTGGAAGATAACACACAAAAGGAGGCAGGAAACTAGATGGAGGGAAGGAGTGACTAGGAGGTACCCTGGATGGAGGCCTCATCTTCCTTGGAGTTGAAACAAGGCAACAGATGCAAAGTAGAACGAGCTGAGAATTTAGTTTTTCCCCCTTTATAAAGGAAGACATTGGGAGTAATTTAGTACTTTACCCTATAGCCCTCTAATCTGAAGGGAAGTGGTGGTGAAAGTGATGCTGTCAGTCAAAGCTTAGTTCAGCAGTATGGTGGTAAGATTAGAGGTGAAGTGCTATCTTCTTTGTAGTTGAAACCAGAATCAGCAGCAGATGCAGACTGGAATGAGCAGATAAAGTAATTGATACATTGGCCTTTTTTTGAAGACCTGTCTTCACTCTTATTTTTCATCTATGCTTCTTTGTCAATAAATAGAAACTGTATTTTACCCACAATGGACAGTGATAATGATTGCTGCATTAAGCAAAATTCTGAAGTTTTTAGTGTTTTCCCTTATTACAGACTCTGTGTAAAATGTTTTTGTTCTACTTCTATTTGATAAATTTACAGAAATTTGCCCATATTTTTAAAAATTCTTCATATTTATCTATTTTTCTGAGGTTACATTTATTAGATACCACAATTTGTTTAGTTCTTCTATTAATTGACAATTGGTTTCTAGTTTTTTTTTAAAAAGATCTAGATTATTTATAATAAAATTAGGTTTGTTCATTAAACATTTATAATAACAATGACAACTTTTGCTCAAAAAGATCTATAAATTAAAATTTACATTATATAATTATAAATTACATTTTATTCTTTTGATAATTATGAAAATTCTAAGTATAAAATTATAAAACCAATGATAAATACCTTTGAAATTTTATTTTGGATAGTCTGTATCCAAATTTGAATAAATGTTCATTTGAATCAAGATTTATAATTTATGGTGCAATCACCAAATATCATTAAATCTGGTTCTGTATCAAGCTTATGTAAAACAAGAATAAAGCAAAAATGCTCATTTGCACAAATATGTCATAGAAAATAGTATTTTGTAAATTCTTTTGAGAATGAGGATATATGTGTATGTCTGATCATCCATTGAGAAATGCTTTGTACTCAAATATTGAACTTTTGGTTTTAGTTTGTAAACATTTGATGATAGGTTGAGAAACTACACAAATGTTACAATTACTAAAAAAGTGGTTAATTGGTTATAATTTCTGCATGAACATCAGAATTATGCATATGATCATGGCTGTCTTGAATTGCTGCAGAAACAAACTTGCAGTTTTTCAATCATGTATGTGCTTTAAAAATATTTATATCTAGGCAACTTTTTTTTTTTTCTTAAGGTGCCAGTAAAGAATTTTTAGTGGAATCCCACCATTAAGTTAAGTGATATAATCAGACTGCAGAGGGCTGAAATGTGAGTTAGGGAAAAGTGGAGGCAACTAGTGTAGATAAATTTTTCAAGGTATTTGGCAAGGAAAAGAAGAATTTAAGAGGATAGATTGAGAGAATGGCAAAGGAAAAATGATTTTTTTTTTCCTTTTAAAAAAAATTTCTGATCTTAGCCCAAGACCAAATAAGATGGAGCATTTTCATACAAAGCAGAATAAAAGAAAGAATTTTATGTGAAGCCACTTACCTGTATTATGAACAGCTTGCTTTTCTCTTTAAATATGTGATATCTTCAACCTGTTTTCCCCATGGCTGTTATGGTTGTCTGTTCTATCACTATCATTAACCCTGTAACAACAAGTTCTCTGTTAGTGAGAACTAGAAGCAAAATAGAAATTCTTTTTGGTCCTTTTCCCATTTTAAGAATGAAATTTTTGCTAATGTAAGTCAGGAAGATACTAACAATTCTCTTTTAGGCAAAGAGAGAGCTCTAGCAGACATCTGAATAATTAAAGTCCACCATTACAGTTAAATCTTTGCTTTGAATTGCACATGTCTGATCTACATTGGATTACTTGCTGTCTAGGGGAGAAGGGAGAAGGGAAAAAGGGAAAAAGTTTTGAACACAAGGTTATAAAAGGGTAAATGTTGAAAATTATCTTTGCAGGTATTTTTGAAAAATAAAAAGCTATTATTATTTTTAAAAAATCATATCTTTGCAAGTCTATTCCCCCTCCTTTTTTAAAAAAAAATCTTTTGTATAAGATGTACCCATCTAGAGTCACATTCCAAGCATAGTTTTAATCCCACCAAGTCTTAGTGAAACCTCTAAGATCAAATTTTGTTTTTGTAGTTGAATCATTTCTGTTTTGTCTGGTTGAATCATTTCTTGTTTTGTCTGACTCTTTATGACCCCATTTGGGGTATTCTTGGCAAAGACATTGAACTACCTTTTTATTAATTGCAACATGTTCTTGCTGTTCCATCAAATGTTTATAAGCTATCACCCAGGATTTAGTATTTGAGTATAAAACATTTCCTAATGGGTGGTCAAGCACATGCATGTACCCTCATTTTCTTTTTTCTTTTCTTTTTTTTTTTTTTATTAATTTTATAATTATAACATTTTTTACAACATTATTCCTTGTACTCCCTTCTGTTCCAAATTTTCCCCTACTTCCCTCCACCCCCTCCCCTAGATGGCAGGCATTCCCTTACATATTAAATATGTTATAGTATATCCTAGGTACAATATATATGTGCAGAACCGAATTTTGTTGTTGTTGTTATTGTTGTTGCAAAGGAAGAATTGGATTTGGAAGGTAAAAAATAACCTGGGGAGAAAAACAAAAAAATACTAATAGTTTACACTCATTTCCCAGTGTTCCTTTTCTGGGTATAGCTGATACTGTCCATCATTGATCAATTGGAATTGGATTAGCTCTTCTCTATGTTAAAGATATCCACTTCCATCAGAATACATCCTCATACAGTATCATTGTTGAAGTGAATAATGATCTCCTAGTTCTGCTCATTTCACTCAGCATCAGTTGATGTAAGTCTCTCCAAGCCTCTCTCTATTCATCCTGTTGATATACCCTCATTTTCAAAAGAACTTATAAAATCTTTTTCTTGCCATTTTCTTTGATATTTTTGTGCAAGTAAGTGTTTTTACTTTATTCTTGTTTTACATAAACTTAATGTAGAACCAGATTTAACTGTGTTTGTCTGGTATTGCCCAAAACATTGCAGTTTCCTTCTCCAGTTTATTTTATAAATAAAGAACTGAGGCAGAAAGGGTTAAGTGACTTTTCCCAGGTCATATAACTAGAAGTATCTCAGGCCATATTTGAACTCCGGAAGATGAGTTTTCTTAATTCCAGGCCTGGTGCTCCATCCACTGCATTACTTATCTCTCAAGATCAAATTTGCTTCCTTGCATATTAGGACTCTAAAGGTTTATGTTGCTTTTTATGCTTTTTATTTGCCATGGATTTTACTATTTATTTTTTATTGGAATTTATTTTTTGTGTTTTCTGGTCTGTTCACTTTTTTTTCCCCTTTGTTTTAATTACCCTCTATTGTATCTAATTTAAGCAGTTTTTTCCTTCTCCCATCCTCTTTAAGTGTTCCTTGATTAAGGATACAATGCAACAGGTATTACTGATTTTTGCTATGTGCACTCCATCTATGGTTAGGAGCATTTTATTACTCTGATGCCTAAAAAAAAGTCTCAGTCTCAGATACCTTTGTTTATTTCCTTCTGTATCCCTTAACTTTCAATAACCAACAGTGAGAAAAATACTACTTGTGCACTTGTGGTTCCTTACATAAGGCTTTGTAATCTTGAGAACTACTTTCTAGGTTCCTTCTGATACCATCCACTGTTAGTTACAGAGTGTAAGTAGTAGTCTTTTGTTTTTATAAGTCTTGGGAGTTCTCTGTTATATCTTGAATATATGAACTCAGAAGACAACAAACCTCTTATTTTTTATTTTTATTTTGGTAAATATCTTTAAGTAGAAATTTACTAATTACTGCTTATTTACTTTTACCTTTATTGTGTATTTTCTCACCTGACAATTTCTGTAGCTCTGCTTTATTGCTTTTTTAAGTATATTGAGTTAACGAGGTGCTTCTCAATCTCATGGCTGTCTGTGCTTTGGCCATGCCAATCTCAATTCTAAGTACCAATGCCAATTCATATAAACAGTAAATTTGTACCCCACAATATATAGTATTTCTTAAAGTTCTTCAATAATTTTATATAAGAAATAGAATTTTCTCATTTCTTTTTGTGCACTTAAAGCCCTTTACAATCATTCTCTAGCCTATTTTTCTAGACTGATTTAGGTTATTCCATATCACATGCTGTGAACTCCAAGAGCCAAATTGGCCTATTGTTCCCATATTTAATGTTTCACATTTTTGCCCTATGCCTTGGCATGTGCCTGAAATACTTTCCTTCCTTTCTTTTTCCCCCCTCAAGGCTCAGTTCAAATATTCCCTCCTTCCTATCAGTATGTATTTATTTTGTATGTATCTAGAATTGGCTTATCTATTATTTTTATTAAAGGTTTTTATTTTTCAAAACATATGCATACATAATTCTGTAACATTAGCCCTTGTAAAACCTTGTGTTTCAGTTTTGCCCCCCTTTCTCCCACCCCTCTCCCCTAGATGGTAAGTAGTCCAATATATGTTAAATATGGTAGAAATAAATGCTAAATCTAATATATGCATACATATTTATACAATTATCTTATGTACAAGAAAAATCAAATCAAACCAGAAAAGAAGACATGAAGAAAATAAAGTGCAAGCAAACAACAATAAAAAGAGTGAGAATGCTATGTTGTGAACCACACTCAGTTCCCACAGTCCTCTCTCTGGGTATAAATGGCTCTTTTGATCACAAGACTATTGGAAATGGTCTGTATCATCTCATTGTTGAAGAGAGCCATGTCCATCACAATTGATTGTCATATAGTCTTGTTGCTGTATGCAATGATCTCTTGGTCCTGCTCATTTCACTCAGCACCAGTTTATGCAAGTCTCTCCAGGCCTCTCTGAAATCATCCTCTTGATCATTTCTTATAGAACAATATTCCGTATGGTTTCATATACCATAACTTATTTAACCATTCTCCAACTGATGGGTATCCACTCAGTTTCCATTTCTAGCCACTACAAAAAGGGCTGCTACAAACATTTTTTCATATGTGGTTCTCTTTTCCTATTTTAAGATCCCAGTAGTAACACTGCTAGATCAAAGGGTATGCATAGTTTGATAACTCTTTGGGCATAGTTCCAATTGCTCTCCAGAATGATTGGATCCATTCACAATTCCCCCAACAATGTATCAGTGTCCCAGTTTTCCCTCTGGGTATCTGTTTTATGCTCTAGGAAAATGTAAACCACTTTAAGACAAGTATTGTCTCATTTTTGTCTTCATATCCTTAGTACTTAGCATAGTATTTCCACAGATTAGGTATATAATAAAAGCTTGTTGATTGCCCTGTGGAAAGTATCAGTTGGTTAATTTTGTTCATTAGACCTAATTCTGTCTTTCCTAGGACAAAGAGCATAGGTGTTCCTTAATTTGTGGACGAAAACTTAACTGTGGCCTTCATAGATGTGAAGAGCCTTGTCACCGAGGAAACTGTCAGACATGCTGGCAAACAAGTGAGTGCTGCACTAACATTTCTAATACACCATCTTTATAAGTAGTTTACTTGCATGTAGACATTGGAAATTTGATTTTTGACTTACATATTTATTTAGTTCCCATTCCATTAGATTGAATCTTGCTGCTGCTACTGTGTGTGTGTGTGTGAGTGTGTGTGTGTGTGTGTGTGTGTATGTGTGTACATGTGTTTATTTTCACTTTTCAAGGTAAGCTGCTTTTTTAATAACAAATAACTTGTCTTTAAAATATTTCAGGGTTTTTTGGGGGTTTTTTTGTTCAATTGTTTCTTATTGTCTCATGGAATCATTGAGCTCCAATTGTACCTTACTGTTTTTCAATGAATCCCCAACTTGGTGAAAGTTTCATCTTTTGTTCTAGGCTCTCTCTGATTCTTTCTTTGAGTACTCTAACTTTATTTTTGTATCTCTTATTAATTTCTTCAGGGTTAGGAGGAAGAAGAAAAACACTTATTAAGTCCCTACTATGTATCAGTTATTGTGCTAATTGCTTTATAAATATTATTTCATTTATCTCCAGCCTTAATTCCTAAATAGGAATTTTGTGCCAGGGTTATATTCTATCTTTTCGTAGAGGAGTATACATGTTCTTTGCAGTCCTGTCCTCCTTAGTCTAAAAGTTTCTGAATAGCATTATTGAATGAGGTGGCTGGTATTAAGGACTGCCTACCCGCTGATACCATTCCTGATTTTTGACTTCCTCTTCCGGTAACCTGACTTGTTTGTTGGCCTGGGCCTTATTTCCATCTGCTTCTTCTTGCATGATCCCCAGTCACAGTTGATTCCATTCTTTGCTCTGGCTCTGACTTCCCTTAATTCTAATTCTGGTATTTCCTTGGCTCTGTTGGCCAGAGACCTGGGTTCTGAATGTAAGTCACTTTGGACTAGTTTCATGTTTCTTTGGTGTCTTCCTGTTCAGAGTTTCCGTAGTTGTTAGATCCCATTTATTAGATATCACCTGTCTTTGACCTTCCCTAGCATGAACTTTCTCCAAATCTCTACAGCAGTGGTCCTCAAACTTTTTAAATAGGGGGCCAGTTTACTGTCCCTCAGACTGTTTGAGGGCCGGACTATAGTAAAAACAAAAACTCACACTCTGTCTCCACCTCTCAGCCCATTTGCCATAACCTGGCAGGCCACATAAACATCCTTAGTGGGACGCATCTGGCCCTTGGGCTGTAGTTTGAGAATTCCTGCTCTGCAGGGTTTTGACCATCATCTTTTTCTCCCGCCTACCCCCTACTCTGGGATAATTGGAGTTAAGTGACTTGCCCTGGGTCACAGAGCCAAGACATGTTAAGTGTCTGAGGTCACATTTGAACTCAGGTCCTTTGGACTTCAGGACTGGTGCTCTATCCATTGCACCAACTAGCTGCCCCTTAGCTAAGTAGAGGAGCTTACTGCTGTTTTTCTCTTTGATCTTCTCAATCATTGCTCCATCTGAGACTCTTTTAGATCTTTGCAGGGACTTTTGTTAGAGAGTTGGGCTTCTCTAGGACTTTTCATGTCACTGTACTATATCAAACATTCTATATTTATTGTTAATAATACCATCATTCTTTGATTCTCGGTCATCCTTGACTTTTTTCTTCCTCTTGTCCCCTACATTCATTCAGTTGCCAAGACCTCTCAATTTCTATCTAGTAAATGTATCTGGTCTCCTTCTTTCCTCCACTATCCCAATTCAGACCATCTTTTTCTTTTTTATGAGCCATTTCATTATTCTCTTTACCTATGGTCTTATACTTGCCTGTATATCTAATACTAGTAATTTTTCTAAGACAGTTGATTGTGACTGTTTTGTTCAAAAACTTTCAGTAGCTCACTAAATAAAGTCCATATGTCTTAGTCTGGCACTCAAAGCCAGGCTTTGGAATATCCATACTTGCTCTATTTACAGAGTTCTTCATGTCTCTAATTTTTTATTCCACTTATTTTAAATAGTTAGGTCAAAATACTTAATAAATATTTATGTCTTAAAAACTTAGTGTTGTTGTTCAGTTGTTTCAATCTTGTCCAGTTCTTATTGACCCCTTTGGGGTTTTCTTGGCAATAATAGTAGGGTCATTTCCTTCTCAAGCTTATTTACAAATGAGAAAACTGAGGCAAATAGAAATAAGTGACTTATCCAGGGTTACATAGCTAGCAAATGTCTTGAGTTTTGATTTGAACTCAGGTCTTCATGATTATAGGCCAGGCATACTATCTTTGTGCCACTTAGCTGCCAACAATTTAGTATCCACTTTAAAAATAATATAAATTGAAAAGGAAGAAAAAGATTTTTATTTCATTATCAATCAGTTATTTATGCATAAAATATGTCTATCTTTTGGGCACTGCTTTTTTTTTTATCATCACAGCAACAATTGAAAACCCAGGTTTGCAGTATTATGAGAGAACTTAAACCAGAGTGTTACTCATATTCAAGGGTATCCTTCAAAAGCATACAGTGGAAGCTAATGTCGATTTTGTTAACTCCCTAAACCTGGTGATTCTCTAGGCATTTTACTGATGTTGAGTGTCACTACTTCCTCCCAAAATTTAAGCTGTCTCTAGAACATCTCATTGTGCAGCCCAGGAACTATAGCCCTGTGCCTTCATTGCTGCTGTTGAAATCATGGAGGATTGAGAGTAAAAAGAGATTTCATGATCATCTAGTCCAACCTCATTATGTGGAGGAAATTGTAGTCTATAGTAGTGGAGTGGCTTGATCAAAGTCACAGAGAAAGGCTCTGGATCTTCTCATGTGAAGCTTCAAGTTCTTCCTGCTATGCCATGTTTCTTCTTCGTAGATCTTCCAGCTGGATATTTTTCTCTGTATTTTCATAGCATTTTGTTCATACCTCTCATGATGTCTTTTATTTTGTGCTTTTGCTATTTATGTGTATCTTATTTATCATTCCTATTAGATAATATGCTCTTCTATGCTAAGAACTCTTTTATCTATTTTTAACTGTATCTCAAGAAAAATTTGGATGAATGAATATAAGAAATTTCACAAAGCTTATAAATGCTTAATTAATTTACAGATGAATGGTATAGAGAGAAGTACATGATTAGAGAGGACAGTGATTACATTGAGTTAGAATAGTAAAAGAAGGCTGTATGAAGAAGGAGCAGTTTTAATGTTGTGCTGATATATCTTCTTTTTCCTGCATGTGCTTCTAATTTGATTTTTCCTAGACAATATCATGCATGGATTGTTTAAATTTTTTGCCATTTTTAATGTCAAATATTAAGTTTTTGATCCAAAGCACGTCAATTTAAGGTAGATCACATTTTCCTGTTTTGTAAAGTTCCATGAGTTGGGCTAAAACACGAACAGGTTATATTTATAAAATATTGTATTCAACTTTTGTAGTATTATGTGGTAGAATAATTTTGGCATGGGTCCTTGCTTCTGTAGCTCTAGTAGGTTCTCCTACCAATTTAATTAAAGACTTTACTGAGGCCATGAATTAGAGAACTGACCTTCCCTAAGTTGAGAAACCCCATTCATTCTATAACTCTTCAAAAGAAGAAAAGGCTTAAGTGGGTGCTGTTACAGGCAGATAACAGCTTTACAATTTGGCAATAATGCTTCTTGAAACATATGTGTATTTTGATATGGAATATACTAAATTAAAATGTCATTAAAACTGAGAAATATGGTTATACTTCTCATTTCTGTTATATAAAAGTATCTTTTATATTTCAAAATTTAAATTGATACAAAAGTCCAATCTCAAATGTATGACTCCTTTATTAACTACTTGTCAAAGACAACAATATTAATTCATGTACTCCAGGCAAAAGTTTTCCAAGAACAAATTTTTTTACTTAACATTCTAAATCTTAGAGAGAAAATATCCAAGCTGGCATAGTCTTTCCTGATGCCCTCAAACATCTCTCTACCCCAAGACAATTTGAGATAACACTTAGAGAAATCTTAAACAAGGAAAAGGTCACAATATATTAAAATACAGTTTTGGGATCATCATTCTTGAATAATATTCATTTAATCTCCTACTAAAATAATTCTACCTACTGAATTTCCTTTGTATTTAATAGAACTTCCTCTTTGTGAACCATATTCTAATCATTTCTGAATATGGAAGAGTATTGCCCTTAGGTAGGTTATAAGTATATTCCCAAAGGGATGATAAAGGTATTAATCTTTTTTATTTTTTTTATTTTTTTAATTTTTATTTTTTTTATTCATTTTTCCAAATTATCCCCTCCACTCCCTCCCCCCGATGGCAGGTAATCCCATACATTTTACATGTGTTACAATATAACCTAGATACAATATATGTGTGTAAATAAAAGGTATTAATCTTAATAAACAAAATAATACTTTTGGTTCCAAGTTTGGTTACCTCCTAAAATCCATTTTTCTAAAGATTTCATTTGTTTTTTCATTCTTGATCTACAGTTTTGTAAACTCTATATACTTTCACTGGAAAAGACTTATTTCTTAATGTTTTCAGTTAAACAAAGGAAGTTTTTAAAAATGCTTCTGTAGTATGATTTTAATTAATTACTCATCCATTTTTGTGGAGGCCTTGTTTTATTGTATTTATGAAATACTTTAGGCATACATTTATTTTTGCCAATTACATTGGAAAGAATGATTAAATTACCTGGAAAAATTTATGATAGAACACATTTTTTAACTCAGTCTGCTGGTTGATTTACTCCCTTAACATTCAGAACGCCCTTTTAAAAAAAATTACCACAAACTATATGAATTACACTGTCATAATAGTTGTTTTATTTTTCTGCTGCTTCAGGTTTTGATGAATTAACATGCTATTGTGGAGAGTCTGTGATTTTCCCTCCAGTTCCTTGTGGTACTAAGCCCCCAGAGTGTAAAAACACATGTACAAGACTACATGAATGTGATCATCCTGGTGAGTTCCTGTAAATTTATTTTTATTTGAACTTTATGAATTACATTTTTCCCTATTGCCTTTATGTATTAATTGCTCTTGACAATTGCCACTTACCATAGAATGACAGATTGTGTAGTCTATTCCACATTAGACATATTTAAACGTTGTTTACTTTAGAACTCTAAAATTTTGTTATTGGAATATATTGCAATTTATTTCTCTAACTCTTAGGCTGTCTTGAGTTCTACTGGAAAAAAAATTGTCAGTCCTTAAAATGCAACATTACAAGTTGGTCTATGCTGCTATAGTTTCTCAATGGACTGTTCCTTTGCTATGATGTTTTTAAAAGATGGTCACCTTTAAAACGTTTTTGTTATCTCTAACAATACTTAACTTCTTTCAGGTAAATTTATAGAGCAGCATTTGGTATATCAGTGATACTGGTTTGGGAGTGAAAACACCTGTTTCAGATCCTAGCTAGTTTTTTAGTTACTCTAAATAGTCATGTAGCCTCTCTTTATCCTCAGTTTCCTCATCTGTAAAATAGAGTTGATAATACTTAAACTACCTACTTTGTAGAGAAGAATATGCTTAGTAATGATGAGCTACTATTATCTGTTCTTGTCCCTCAAAGCTACCCTTGAGAAACATTTATATAAGATGCATTTCTAAACCTTGAACATACAGCCCTGCTCATAGGTTCACATTAATTTTTTTTTCCACATTAATTTTCCACATTAATCTTCCTAGTTAATTTACATGGTAAGAGAAGAATACTTTGTGATTTGTTTTGATTTACTCTTTTTTCTTCAACCATTCAATAAGATATTGAGTGAAATACCTAATCTTATAGTAGGTGTACTTAGTGCATACCTAGACTTATGATGGGCATTGAATTGGAAAACTTAAAAAGATACTATGGCCCTTCCCCTGAAGCCAGGTCAGTCTTCCTTGGGTAGAGGGGTACAAAATATATACATATCATATGACAAGATATAATAGCATGGTACAGTAAAGAAGAATAACAGATATGGAGTTAGGAGTTCATTTTGGAATTTATCTCCATACTGACCTATTTGATTTTGAATAAGAGGACACTTTCCTTTCCTCACCTATAAAATGAGGCATTTGAACTCTGAGGTCCCTTCCAGATCTGAATATATGATTTTTTGAATACATTAAGACAATCTATATGTAGCTGAGAATTCATGGGGCAAAGCTAATAAGAATACTCAAGCAAACAGCAAACATTTATTAAGTGCCCACTGTATATTAAGCACTGTGGACATAAAAATATCGTTTCCTTTCCCTTCCTTTACTCCCCATATCCTGGAAACCATCACCAACTAAATTCCCTGTTACTGTTGAGTCTCTCAACCAACAAGTCATTCTCACTCACCACTCTCTCTTACCTTGCCAGTGTAGCCCATTGGTTAAGCCCTATTATTTTACCTTCATAAGATCTCTCACATAGCCTCCTTCACTCCTTTGAATCTGCCACCACCTTTGTATAGACAAGCCCTTGTCACTTCATGCCTAGATTATTGCAGTATTCTCTGGCTGGTCTCCTTGCCTCAGATCTTCCCCCACTCTAATCCATCCAACTGGCCTGTCAGATTGATCTTCCTAAAATGCTGGGTTGGCCCTCTTGCCTCTCCTATTTGGTAAATTCTAATGGCTCCCTATTATATCCTCAGAATAAAATCTGTGTGGTTTTCAAAACCCTTCCTAATCTGATTTCATACTATCTTTTCAGGCTTTTTATTATTCTCTGTTTAGTAACCCAATAGAGAGTTGGAATATCCTTCATTTCCTTATTTCTTCATCTTTACAGAGAAATTAGGGTGGGATGTTGTTTTTCTCTGTACTCCTTTCCCCCTTAAAGTAAGCTTTTTTATTACTTATGTGATATTTATTGGTAGCTTTATATAATTATTCTTTTATGAGAAAATAACTTAAGACCTGTTTTTAAAAGCTATAAAACTATGTACAGGATTTATATGTGTAATTCTTTTTATAAAAATCTTTCCTTATTTTATCTTTATTTTACTACAGTTTTCCATTCTTGTCACAATGAGGTGAAATGCCCCCCTTGTACTTATCTTACTCAGAAGTGGTGCATGGGCAAACATGAGGTAAGTTTTATATTCCCTGTTGTTAATAGTAGTTAATAATGGTCGTTGCCAGAAACACTGATCTAAAGTCCAATTATTTGTTCTAGCTCAACTACTTAAAACTGTGTGGTTTTGAACAATTCATTTTTATGGGCTTCGGTTTTTGTTTTTTGTTTTTATTTTTGTTTTTGTTTTTGTTTTTTAATTTTAAAAAAGCATGACTTCTGAGGTTCTTTTCAGCTATAAATCTATGATTCTTTGATTTATTCATATTCTGTATTTATCTTCTGATAGTTCAGTGTTATGGCTGCTTTTAGGTTCTCTCTTCATAATGTTTGCTGTTCCTTCTAGCTTATGTCATCTGCAAATTTGATAAACATGCCACCATCTGTGATTTTTTTCCTAAGTCAGCAACAAAATGGTAATGTAACTCATGGCTAAAGACATATAGGTGTCTTTCTATTGTTGGTGCAAAGCATAAGAAAAAAGTATATTATTCCTAAGCACCTTAGGTCTAGTGCTGAATTGGGAGTCAGGAAGATCTAAGTTCAAATACTGCCTAACACACTTCTTAGGTGTGTGAATCTTGACAAGTCACTTAACCTCTCTTAGCCTTGGTTTCTTCAACTCCAAAGTGAGAGTAAGAGTAGCACCTACCTCGGGTTGTTGGAAGATCAAATAAAAATAACATGTAAAGCATTTAGCAAACCTTAAAATGCTTTATAAATTATCACTATTCGTAACCTTTCCAAAAAAAGTTACGAGGTTGTTTTGGTATATTCCTTTTTTATTATTATTAATTTTTATAATTATAAATTTTTTGACAGTATATATGCATGAGTACTTTTTTTTTTTTTTAATAACATTATCCCTTGTATTCATTTTTCCAAATTATCCCCTCCCTCTCTCCCCTTGATGACAGGCAATCCCATATATTTTACATGTGTTACAATATAACCTAGATACAATATATGTGTGCAAATGCCATTTTCTTGTTGTATGCACATTAAGTATTAGATTCCGAAGGTATAAGTAACCTGGGTAGATATATAGTAGTTCTAACAATTTACATTCACTTCCCAGTGTTCCTTCTCTTAATCCCATACATTTTACATGTGTTACAGTATAATCTAGATACAATATGTGTGTGTAAATCCAATTTTCTTGTTGCACGTTAAGTATTGGATTCCGAAGGTATAAGTAACCTGGGTAGATAGGCAGTAGTGCTAACAGTTTACATTCAATTCCCAGTGTTCCTTCTCTGGGTGTAGTTGTTTCTGTCCATCATTGATCTTCATTATGTTGAAGATAACCACTTCCATCAGAACATGTCCTCATACAGTATTGTTGTTGAAGTGTATAATGATCTTCTGGTTCTGCTCATTTCACTCAGCATCAGTTCATGTAAGTCTCTCCAAACTTTTCTGAAATCTTCCTACTGGTCATTTCTTACAGAGCAATAATATTCCATAACCTTCATATACCATAATATACCCAACCATTCTCCAGTTGATGGACATCCATTCATCTTCTAGTTTCTAGCCACTACGAAAAGAGCTGCCACAAACATTTTGGCACATGCAGGTCCCTTTCCCCTCTTTATTTCTTTGGGGTATAAGCCCAGTAGTAGCACTGCTGGATCAAAGGGTATGCACAATTTGATAACTTTTTGGGCATAGTTCCAAATTGCTCTCCAGAATGACCGGATTCTTTCACAACTCCACTAACAATGTATTAGTGTCCCAGTTTTCCCACATCCCCTCCAACATTCATCATTATTTGTTCCTGTCATCTTAGCCAATCTGACAGGTGTGTAGTGGTATCTCAGAGTTATCTTAATTTGCATTTCTCTGATCAATAGTGATTTGGAACACTCTTTCATATGAGTGGATATAGTTTCAATTTCTTCATCTGAGAATTCTCTGTTCATCTCCTTTGATCACTTATCAATTGGAG
Organism: Sminthopsis crassicaudata; assembly: GCF_048593235.1. NCBI lineage: Eukaryota > Metazoa > Chordata > Mammalia > Dasyuromorphia > Dasyuridae > Sminthopsis > Sminthopsis crassicaudata. The sequence goes on from NC_133617.1 coordinate 512,354,295, forward strand.
AATGGTTTGATTTCTTATAAATTAGGGTCAGTTCTCTATATATTTTGGAAATGTTTTGGTATTTTCTTGATGAAGCCATACTTACTCTTTTTGAATTTACCAGTTTCTTTTCAAACTTAGAATTCCCATAAAGTCTTGTCATAGCAGTCTTGATCTAGAAGAGAGAGCATTCTAAAATGTTCGGCCCTTGCTTTTGGTGACAAAATTTTTAAAAAAGCATTCTAAATAATGCTTCACTGCTGGTCACTTCTGCTACAACCATATGGATCAGACTACCACCACCACATCCCTCAAGACCTTAGTGGTATTACCTTGGATACTGTATCTAAGAGCCCTGTAAATAGCAGCTCTCCCCCAGCAAATGTCTATGTTTCAATCTTATGTCTACAGCTTTCATTCAAGGGAACTGCTCTTGTGGAAGTGTGACCTTGGTATCTGCCCTCTCAGCAGCCACAGCTTTGGGGGACCTGGAAAAACCCCCCCACAAAATTCTTTTAACATCGTCAAGCTTTTCAGCATCAGAAACTGATATGGTTTTTATCAGTAGTAAGTAATGATACCTATGAAGATGCATTATCTCATGCTTTGCCAGTGTCCCTTAAAGACCTTTCCATTTACCCTGAAGCTGAAGCCTCTATTACATATTGTCTTTCCATTGTGAGGAAGAAACTATCTTGTTTTTTCTTTTGATTTCTTTTATTACTTGCACATATGAAAATTTTAATAATTTTTTTTTTAATTTATCCATTGAAAAGGAATAGCTGTTCCTAAAAGGGGAGTGATAGAGCAGCATTATAATTTATTAAGAGGACAACTAGGGTAGTGGCAGTGGCAGCAGTGGATAGAGTGCCAGATCCAAAGTCAAGTCTAATTCAGCCTTAGGCTCTAGCTGTGTGAATCTGTGCAAGTCACTTAACTCTGTTTGCCTCAGTTTCCTCATCTTTAAAATGAGTTATTAAAAAAAAAAAAAATGGCAAACTATTCCCATATTTTTGCCAAGAAAACCCTAAATGGGGTCACAAAGAAGCGGACATGACTGAACAATAAATATTAAGAGGATATGCTCAGCTAAGGGCATCCAGGGACTTACTAAGCTTAATTTTGGCTTTAGCTTTCTGACACTCTTCTTATAGAACACTGCCATACTTCTCTGTTAATCTTCCGCTACTACCTACTACCCACACATGCTTCTGTTTTCTTTACATGTCCTTTTAAAGTGTAAGGCAAAATTTAGAGTGCATCAAAAGCAGTCTTTCTAGACAAATCTCTTCATCTTTGTGTCTTTGTAATTTTATATTTGAGAGGTTTCTATTCCTCCTGATCTGATTTTTTTTTCTTATAGAATTTTAGTTCTTAGCTTCTTGTTCTTCTGCCGAACCTTTTAAAATTTGCTTTCTTAAAATCAAGAATGCCCAGATTTCCTTCCTCCTATCACAATTTCTAAAATGGCATAGTAACTTTTTTTTAAGATTCCAATCATTTATTTTTCAACAACTAGATCTTCCTTGAATGTGAGAATCAGATCCAGAAGTATGAAGGACATTTTTAAGGCAAGCTTGCTTGTTCATCCTTTGGGTTTTATTGATGGCTTCTTAGATTTTGTCTTCTATGAATTACTGAGCATCTCTCGTTGTACATTTTAATTGTTCCCTATAGCTTGGTAGATATTTCTAATCAGTTTTCTCCTTTATTCTCCCTTTTCAGTTTTTTAAAGTACCTTCGTTTATTTTTGTCAGACTCGAAGCAAAAGTTATTAGATGCGTTCCCCTCCTTGAACTCATTATTCCTTTATTTTAAACTATGATTCCACTGTCTTTTCTTTTCCTGATCAAAACAGATTGATTTATTTCAGTGTGCTATACTATATTGAAAGATGGTTTATAGGTATCAGTTTGTTTATATATAAGTAATGGAAGGATAGGCACGTCACATAATAATGTTATAGGTAGTCTTGGAGATGGATATCTGTACTAACTTTAAATACCATAAAGTTGGCCTTTCTGAGTATTGGAGCTGTTGATCTGTCTTGGCAAATAGAAAAGAAAGAAAACATTAACCTGTTGTTTGTCTAGGTTTATATTAAAATGGGAGATTTGCTTTGGTAATGACAGTTCTTAGGTCTCAAAAAATAATTTCTTCATTCAGTATTGATAACTGGTCTACTTTTGAAAGATTATGACCCAAATTACATGGGCTTTTCTTTTTTAAGTAAATTTTCTATTTCAGCATAATTTTTGTGTCCTTTTTAGATACGCTACAACATTCCTTGTCATCTAACTGAAATCTCTTGTGGACTTCTCTGCAATCAAATGTTAAAATGTGGAATGCATAAATGTAAAAGGATTTGTCACAAAGGAGAATGTCTTATAGATGAAGTCTGCAAACAGCCTTGTACAATCGCTAGAATCGACTGTAATCATCCTTGTATGGCTTTGTGCCATCCGTCATCACCTTGCCCTATGAATTCTTGTAAAGCAAAGGTAGGTAAGCCAATTAATAGAAAAAACTTTGTTAACAGTTGCACTACTACTTTATTATCCTAAATTAGTTATCTACCATAACACTACTTGTTGTGGAGATGTTCTCCTGACCATTTGAAATTTGCTTCTGTTTGCCTACTTCCATCAGCACATTCTTATTTAGATTCTTCTCTTCCTCTTCTAGTGTGTAATTTTCCCGAACTGTTTTCTGTCAAATTTCAATGTCTTCCTGTCTTTTTCTCTGTATACCTGAATGAAGATCTTTTCTTTATACTTGATAGGCATGGAGATGGGAATGAGCAGGTTATATGGGAAAAGACACTAAAATGAATAAAATGAAAAGGATGCTTTGGTGAATGTCAAAAGATAAGTTAGAAAAACTATGGGGAAAAATTCTCCTCATCATAGGATTTTTATTTTTTTCTGCTAAACCACTTTCTGTCCGTGATACTACTATTTCAGTCTCGCAAACCAAACATTTGACTCATCTCTTCCAGAATTGTGGACCATTCTGTTGTTAGAACATCATCTAGGAAAACTTGCTATATCTAAAACAAATGGATGATCCATCCAGTTAACCAGTCTAAATTTTTTTCCGATTATAAATAAATTTCACTTCGGATTTGATGGAGGGACTAGATTAACTATCATTAGGACCTTTCAGCAGGCACAGGAAAGATCAGTATTTTATAGACTGAGGATCTAGTTTCTGAAATTTTTTAACATCTCTGCCTTCTAAAAGAAAAGAGGAAAGTGCTGAATAGGTTTGAACTGTAAATTATTTTTTAGGAAAATAATAAAATCATATTTTAGGGAAGAACAAAGATAACCAGGGTTAAGAATGCTGATTCTTACTATTTCCCCTTATAGTTTCTAGTTGTAAAAACCTTTAGAAAACTTAATTGAGAATTGTTGCTTCTTTAAGGTCAAGAGGGCTAGAAGAGAAGCAAAAAAAATTACTGGGCCTGGGAGAAGAACTTAGACAGGGATTGGATGATGATGGAAAAGAACGCATGGACCCAAGACTGATCATTGATCCATGGGCTCATCTCTCTTCCTTTTTTTATGTTGTTCTGATTTGGTCCTTTCCTTTTATTCTCAGTACTACCACACTAATCTAAACTTTGATGATTAGATCTTTCACTACTGTAACATCTCTAGCTAGTCTTACTACTTCTTGTGTCTCCTTTTTTCATCTTATTACTCTTCTGCCTAAGAACCTATGGTGGGTGACCTTCTATATCAAGTTCCAGTTCTTCCTGACTTTCAAAGTCTTTTATAACCTACTTATCTAACTTTATCTTGCATTCAGGTTTTTGTAGTTTTGTAACAGACCTTAAGTGTCATAAAATCCAGTTTCTTTACTTTATAAGTGAAGTAACTGAGGACTCAAGAGGTAAAGTTATTTTCCCAAGAATTTACAGCCAGTTAGTGGCAAGCTTTCAGATTTCTTATTCCCATTGTCTTTTCTACTACATCAGACTGCCTCCTTTTATTTTATTTATTGCATCTTCCAGGTCTTTTTGTAACTGTCAGGAGCACCACCATCCTTACAGTTAATTCATTTTTGCATCCTCTGATTCATCGTTATCTCCCTATCACTGTCCCTCACATCACATAGCTAATCGTTTACTAATTTTCACCAATTGTACCTCTTCATCATCTCATTCAACTCCTTCTCTCCTGAAGTATTGCTGTTTCCTCTGTATTCGCTTTTGTGACACAATTAAGGTTCTGTTTTCATCAATCTAGTCTCTACATATTTGCCAAAATGATATTTCTAAAGTACAAGCATGAGAATACCACTCCCTTTTTGAAGTAAACTTCAGTGGCTCCCTCTTGCCTCTAGGATCAAAAACAAATTATTGTTTAATATTTTATAGCTTTTACAACTATACATTTGTTACAGTCTAGATTTTAGCAAAACTGGCCTTGCTGTTCTTCATTTCTGGCATTTCATTGCCCATCCTTATACTGTTGCACAGACATTCCCTCTCCCTCTCCTTTTCCTTCCCCCTCCCCTCCCTCTTCTCCTTCCCCTCCCTCAATTATTTCTGGAGGGCACTTCTTCCTTAATGTACTTCTTCCTCACATTTGTGCTTCATATTTATATGTATTTCCCTTCCAAGCTTACATTCTGCTAAAAGCTACTAAAGATATAGCCACAAGTGCCTCCCAAGCTGAAATTAAGTTGCATTTATATTGTTTGTATTTTGAATTTGCTATTCTCTACATTGTTTTCCTTGTTAGATTGTAAGCAATTTGTGAGCAGGGGTAGTTTCATTTTTGTTTCTCTATCCCCAGATACCTAGCATTGTACCTTGGCTCATAGTAGGAATTTAATGCTTGTTGATTGATTTGTTTACATTTTTTCATCTTATCTTACCAGTTAAATGAGAGTTGGGGTCAGTTACTATCTTTTGTGTGTTTTCCATGTTCATTACACAATGTTGGGAATTACTCAGTATATATGTATAATGGGAGTTTCATTTACTGTTGTGGAATGAACTAAAGTTAAAATTTTATATCAAGGAGACTTTCTTAATCCAGTTATTTTTAAAGCAATTTAAAATCTTATAGGAAGTACAGTTTTCCTTAAAATCATCATCCCCATTTTGCAAGTGAAGAAACTGAAGACCCAGGACAAGGAGATTTTGCATGGTTAAAAACGACAAATGTAGTATCTTTAAAATTAAGCTAGAGAGGGGGTAAAGCTCCAAAAATTGATTAAAGTGTTCAGGCTGATGCTGATGTCAACTGTGGCTTTGTGCTGACAACTGATGAGTTGTAATATAATTATAGGTGGAACTACAGTGTGAATGTGGAAGAAGAAAAGAGACCATGGTTTGCTCTGAGGCATCTAGTAAATTAAGCTAGAGAGGGGGTAAAGCTCCAAAAACTGATTAAAGTGTTCAGGCTGATGCTGATGTCAACTGTGGCTTTGTGCTGACAACTGATGAGTTGTAATATAATTATAGGTGGAACTACAGTGTGAATGTGGAAGAAGAAAAGAAACCATGGTTTGCTCTGAGGCATCTAGTACCTATCAGAGGTTGGTGCTATTAAGCTTATCTTTCTCCCCAAATTTTCACTATCTGAATAATACTTCTCCAGTTTTCACAGTGGTTTCTATCATTTCATTTTATTCTCCTAAAACTGAAAAAGTCTATAGTATCCCACTTTACCAATGAGAGTGAAGGCTAGACAAAGTAATGACTTTAAAATCCCACTGCTCTTTGGTGACAGAGATGGGACTAAGACTTTGGCTTTTGGACTTCGCATTCAGTATTATCTGCCATATTAAAGCCCCAGCCAACCATGGATGAAGGGGAAGGGGCCTTCATTCTCTCTCTCAGGCTTTAGAAACCTTAATTTAAGCAAGGAAGATAAATATAATGAAAGTGAAGTCCTTGAGCAAAGCTGGAGAGATGAACGAAACAGGAGTGGGATTGGCTGGATGAGGCTTCAACATCTAACAATAGACACCAGTCTTTTTGGCTAATTTTTTTTAACTTAATAGTATTTTATTTTCCTAATTATGTGAAAAGATAGTTTTCAACATTTATTTTTGAAAGATTATGACTTTCAATTTTTTTTTTCCCTTCACTCTTCCCCAAGACAATAAGTAATCTTGCTTGGTTATAGGATATACATGTACAGTAATTTTAAACATATTTCCATTGTGAATGTGTGGAACAGAGTGGGTTTGTGGATGATTTTTGAGAGTTGAGATTAAAAATAATGTGCAATATAAGTTTGTAGTGTATTATCTTTGTTATTCCAATGAAAATGAATCATGACCTCTATGTATGAGACTGACTTGAAATGGTAAGATTTTCCTTAAGCCGACAACATTTTTTTTAGGTGTCCTTTACAAATACACAGTTACATATTACTAAATCTTTTTGCTTCTCTATCTGATTGTTGATACATAGAAAGTCTAGAAAGATAGAGAATTTTAGTATTAGAAGATGATTTTGAAATAACCTAGTCTACTTTTCTTGCTGTTACATGGATCTGTTACATCCCTAGCAGATCATCTCCAGCTTTTAAAAACTTCCAATGATGTTTTGCTCACTACCTTACAAAGTTGCTAATTTCATTGTTTCATAACTGTACTTTTTAGAAATTTGTTTTTTACTAATTCTTCCTTTGCCTTCTAGAAAATGTCTAATTCCACTACTGCATAAAACAGGAAGACCTGAGTTCAGATCTTCATTCAGACACTAACTAGTCATGCAGTCCTAGACAAGCCACATCACCTCTTGGCCTGAATTTCCTTATTTGTAAAATGGGGATAATAATAGCACTTACCTCAAAGAATTGTTGTGAGGATTCAGTGAGATAACATTATTTCATTCATTATATTAGCCATTCTTTTTAACTTAGTGGTATATGCAGATTTGATGGATATATCTTTAAGATCCATCCAAGTTAGTGATTTTAAAAATAAATAAATAAATAAAGGCTGAACAGGAAAGCATTAAGAACAGAACCTAGCAGCATACCCTAGTGCCTTTCCCCTAGAATAATATTGTTATTAATCAACATTCTTTGTTTATGGTTATTCAGTTAATCAAAAATCTCTCTGATTGTATTATCATCTGTTCTTTCCCCATCTCATTCACAAAGGTATTTTGGAAAACTATGTTACATAAGTTTTTAAAACAAGATTCAGTAGAGAGACAACATTTCCTTAATGTACTAAACAATATTTACTCTTAGTGCTTCAGGGATCCATTAATGTGAATATTCTTGTAAAAAATTATTTTATTTTTTTTTAATGAACAAAAATCAATCTTCTCTTCCCCTCTTCTAATTGCTCTTCTCACCATTGAGAATGAAGAAAAAACAAAAACCTTGTTACAAACACATAAAGGCAAATAAAACAAATTTCTAAATTGATCATGTCCAGAAAGTATATGTCTCATTCTGTATTCTCAGTTGAATCCTTCACCTCTCCATCTGGAGATAGGTAACCATATTTCATCATTACTCCTCTAAAACTGTGGGCTGGTTATTACATTGATTAGAGTTTAGAGTTGTTTGTCTTTACATTTTGTTGCCTCTGCATGAATCATTCTCATGATTCTGTTCACTTCACTCTGCATCAATTCTTACAAAGTTTTTCCATCCCTCTTATTCTTTCTTACAGCACAATAGTATTCCATTACATTTATATACCATCACTTATTCAGCAATTTCCCAATTGATAGGTGCTTTTATTTTAGTTATAAGTCTGTGACCATTCCTTGCCTTGGTTCACAACATCTTTCTGGGTGCTAGTGCATGTTGCATATGTCCTGGTACTCTGTTCCCAGTGTCTTCAAATCTCTCTAAATCCCTATACTGACCTGAGCAGGAAAGTAACTCATCGTGACTTTTTCTTGGATTTCTCTGCCAGGATTCAGTTTGATGTATTTTCTAGTTTGTTTGGGGGCATTTTTAACAGTGAAGGATTTCTTGCAGCATCATTTCCTATTGCTACTGCATTACTCTACCATTTTGTCTCCACCAGTACTCTTTCCTTAGTAGATCTTGGTGAATAAATGTCAGAGACATTTATTATCTAGTCTATAACTCTGTGGAATTGAAACTTTCTGCACTTAGCTTTATCTATATAACGCTCTGCTTAATTACAAGGCCATAGCTTAAATTTTCCCAACTTGGCACATAACTTGCCAGAGTTTATACTCATTTGGCATAGCCTTTGAAACATAAAGGTTGCACTTTAGTGAAAGATTAGGATCTTATAAAAATAGGAAATGTAGTTAATTTGGTATGACTTTGTTAATGAAGATTACATTAGGCATGTGATCCCAGAAGATTTCCCATAATTTAGTCCAGTTCATTCAGGCTACACAGTGCCAGAATCAAAATCTCCAGGCTTTTTAGATGTTTCATCTTTTGAGTCCCCAGAATTGCACACCAAATTCTGTTCTTGTTTATGATATCTTTCTTTTCTTTTTTTTGGATGGAAATAGGAAATGGTTTTTAATATTAAGGGAAATTGTGGTATAGAACAGAATAAATATTAGCAGCCAAAATGATTTTCCAAAAGTGCAAATCTATTTGTCAAGCTTTTTATTTTCAAAACATATATATGGATGATTAGACAACATTGACCTTTACATAGCCTTGTGTTTTACATTTTCTCACCCATCCCCTTATCCCCCCATCCCCTCCCCTAGATGGCAAGCAATTCATTATATGTTAAACATGTTAAAATATATGTTAAATCCAATATGTATAAACATTTATATAATTCTCTTGCTGCACAAGAGAAATCAGGTCAAAAAAGAAAGTAAATGAATAAGAAAACAAAATGCAAGTGAACAACAACAAAAAGAGTAAGAATGTTATGTTGTGATCCATATTCAGTTCCTACAGTCCTTTCTCTGGGTGTAAGATGGCTCTCTTCATCACAAGATTATTGGAACTGGCATGAATCATCTCATTGTTGGAAAGAGTCATGTTCATCAGAATCGTATAATATTGATGTTGTCGTGTACAATGGTCTCCTGGTTCTGCTCATTTCACTTAGCATTAGTTCATGTAAGTCTCTCCAGGCCTTTCTAAAATCTTCCTCTTGATCACTTTTTATAGAACAATAATATTACATAACATTCATATACCATTACCTAATTCAGCCATTCTCTAATAGGTTTTATTTCTAAGCATCTGGAGATTCAAAGACTATTGAGCTGAGAATCATAAAGTTGGAATGGTGATAGGAGCTCTGAATTTTCCTTTCCTTTAAATGAGATTTACCCCCTTTAATTATGTCTCTCTTTTTAGGCCTGGTTTGAAATATTTGTTTTTGAGATATCACCTGGCAGACTTAGCAGCTTTTTGCCATATTGTTTCACATAAATATGAGAATGTTTATTCTGTAATAAACCATTTTAGGATTATATAAATTATGAAGAGAAGCAGAGTGGCATAAGGAATAGAGAGATGGCCTTGGAGTGGGAAAGACATGCATTCAAATGCTGCCTCTGACACAGAGTGCCAAGGTGTACCTCTTTGCCCCAGATAACACTTTTAAGACATTAAGTTGCAGATCTGCATTTAAAGAGGGACTTTTCCTTATTAGAAGTTTCCTGTGTCAATGAAGTAATAGATCTGATCCTAAATAAATAATCAATAAATAAACATATTGTACCTATTAGGGAAGATTATCTAAAACCATTAGATTTGGTCAAATTCCTTTTTTTTTTCTTATCACATTAATATTTTTTCTATTCTCAGGATTGCTGCTATTTCTATGGCTACTAAAATAACTGACTTACAGCTTGGAGACTCAGTGGAAATAAGCAATTTGATTACTAAAAAAGAAATTCACCAAACCAGGTAATTTTTTAAAGGGAAATAAACATACAGCTACTCTTGAATAATTTTCAAAAGTAGAAAATAGCTTAATGGTATAAAAATTGTGAAACATACATTAGATGTATCTCTATATATATGTATTAGATGCTTTTTTCTTCTTTTGACTTTTCAGTCAGATTGTTTTCTCTCTATATTACTGCTAAGATTGATATCACATTAAGAAATTGCTATTTTTGGTGGATGAAGAATGTAATTTTGAAGCATGTGGTATAATAAATGGGAAGGAATGGTTTTAATGGGAAGCTACAATTAAAGACTTTGGATAACATTTGAACCTTGGACATTGGCAAGTAAAGCTAGGAGACAGCCAGATAAATTTTTTTCTCAAGTTTGCTGACTTCTAAGGACCAGAAAAATGAATTCCACTACTTTGACTTATCCAAGAAGACAGAATAAATTGGTTTCTCTAATCTGGGGACATGCCTGCTTCTCAATGAAGGATCTGAATCCCTGGATTCCATGATTAAGAGGAAGGTTGTACAGAGAATGACTAAGGATACTAAGACATGCTTAGATGGTGACAGATCAGTCATTATATTAAAAGACTTAGCCCTTATGAAAAATCTTCTTTTGGAGCAGATTTCTTGAATTCTACTTTTTAAAAATATACTACATCAAAACACTTCATGGCTTAAAGAAAGCCTAAACTTTGTGAATATTTCACAATATTTAACAGCTACGTGGGAAAACTGGGACACTGATGCATTGTTGGTGGAGTTGTGAAAGAATCCAACCATTCTGGAGAGCAATCTGGAATTATGCCCAAAAAGTTATCAAAATGTGCATACCCTTTGACCCAGCCATACTACTACTGGGCTTATACCCCAAGGAACTACTAGAGAAGGGAAAGGGTCCTGTATGTGCCAAAATGTTTGTGGCAGCCCTTTTCATAGTGGCTAGAAGCTGGAAGATGAATGGATGTCCATCAATTGGAGAATGGTTGGGTAAACTATGATATATGAATGTTATGGAATATTATTGTTCTATAAGAAATGACCAACAGGAGAAATACAGAGAGGCTTGGAGAGACTTACATCAACTGATGCTGAGTGAAACGAGCAGAACCAGAAGATCATTATACACTTCAACAATGATACTGTACGAGGATGTATGCTGATGGAAGTGGATTTCTTCAACATAGAGAAGAGCTAATCCAATTCCAATTGACTAATGATGGACAGAACCAGCTACATCCAGAAAAGGAACACTGGGAAATGAATGTAAACTGTTATTTTTACCTTCTGAATCCAATTCTTCCTGTGCAACAAAAAATTCGGTTCTACACACATATATTGTATCTAAATTATACTGTAATATATTTAACATATATAAGACTGCTTGCCATCTGGGGGAGGGGGTTGGGGGAGGAAGGGAAAAAATCTGAATAGAAGTAAGTGCAAGGGATAATGTTGTAAAAAATTACCCATGCATATGTACTGTCAAAAAATGTTATAATTATTAAATAAAATAAAAAATTAAAAAAATATATTTAACAGCTACATATTAAATTATTTGTACTTTGCACTGTTTTTAGGTTTCATGATAAAAGTATACTGAGAAGTATTTATTCTTTTTCTTTTTTTTTTTTTTTTTTTCTTATGCCAATCAAGGCTTCAGTGTGATGAAGAATGTTTGGCCCTAGAAAGGAAAAGGTAAGTTATATATCTTATCTCCTTGAAATAGGTTTTATGGAATTAACTTTTAAGTCTGTAAAATAGGGATGTGGGAAAGGAATAGAATAGACCATGCTTTCCCATTTTAAATCCTATAAACTCTTTAAGAAAATGTTATCCATCAGATCATCAAGTATTTTATTCAACAACTATTATGTGCTTAACATTGTGGTGTGCATCATAGAGGCTACAAGAGAAACATTGATAAACTGTATATTTAAATAAGCAATAAACATGATTTATTTCCTCAATGAAGTCCAGCTGTTCACAGCACAATAATTTCAGACCAACACTCTTGATTTCATCTGAAAGGTTATATACAAAGAAGATAGCTAATTTTGCAGCAGCCTTCACACTGGGTGTAATCCACCTCCCCAGCCTATTTGCTCCACTGTACTTTCAGAGCATTGTTTAATATCCCATAGAGGAAAAAATCAGAGGATGCAGTAGTGATAAATAATCATTCTTAAATTGTAAACTTGTTCTATGATAAATTTCACTTGGATTAATCCTTCCTCACAATAAAAAAAAAAATGATAATTTTTAAGTTCAGCATCAGTGTCATCCCATAGAATAGCTAGCAATATTGGAAATTATTAGCTTTACATTATAAAAAGGAGTAGGACATGTTCAGAGAAGCAATAGGGAGAGTACATATGAAACCATAAACATAATATTAGTGAATGAATATTTGCCCTAGATAAAATACTATTGATTTCATTTGGATTTCCATTTTTATTCTATTTAAATTCACCTTATTTATTATTATTCTAAGTTTCCTCTCAGCCTTAGACATGATTTAATACACTTCACTGCACAACTACCTTTATTAAAGTACTTCAGCATAGTTTAAACTGGTCTCAATGAAAACGAACAATTCAACCCTTGTTACTTCTTTAGCCTTATCTTTTAAGCTAATAAGTAATTCATTTTTAGCATATACTTTGCGTTTTTCATTCATATGTGCAAAAAAAAAAAATTAATCCCCATTTGCTATTTGTCCTGTACTTTCCTGATTTTTGTTTGTTTTTTGCTTATATTTAACAAACCAGTTACTGTAATTTGCCCATTTCTTTCTTAATTTCAGGCGTCTAGCAGAGGCTCTTAATATCAGTGAAAGTTCTGACCCTTTTAATGTACGTTCTGGGTCAAGATACAGTGATAGCCTGAAAGAAGATGCTAGGTATGTGGCTTGTGGTGCTTTGGGGCAAGTACTTTGCAAAACAAAAGAACTATTAGATCATTTCATTTAATGTTTATGATTATTTGTGAAGGTACTAATAAAAATTCTGTTTAATTTTCTTTTCTAACAAATTCTGTTATTTTAAAAATATTTTTCACTGCCTTAAAATTGTTCAGGAAAGTAACAAGAGATTAAAACTCATTAAATTTTATCACTTCATCTCAGTTAAGTTACAAGAGCTATGGGAGCCATCCTTAACTTCTAGAAACTAAAGAATAGAGAGATTATATAGCTGTATTAGACACAACAGGATTCTTAAATTTTCATTGTGGTATTTTAAAATGGCAGAGAAAAAGCTGAATGAAGAGAATGTCTTCTCTCATCTTGTAAAGATAACTGTAAAATGATTGCGATCTTGTCTAATTCTGAAGGTAAGCCCAGAGACAGTTAATCCAAATAGTGTTTATAACCTAGTTAATTTTTAGCTGCTTACTTAAATAAATTAGTATCTATAATTTCTCATCTATACAGAGATTTCCCTCAAAGATACATTTTGTTAACCTGATCATACCTTCTCATTTTATGCTATTCTTGTCCATAAAACTTCTATAAAGAATACATTGTTTGCTAGATTGCTTTTCTTAGTTTCTCTTAATATTAAGGTGGGTATTAGTGAGTACAAACTCTCTCTCTCCATTGATCATAGATATGTTTTATGCTGATTTTTGCAAGCAGTTCGACTTAGGTAATGTGCTGCATCCTGTTAATACACACTGATATATATCCTTTGATTAATCCATAACTTTGATTCTTTGACGTTGTCAAGGAATTTGAAGAATATTCTAAAAAGACAATTTTCTTGTTTCAAGGAGAAGCCTGGGATTGTTGAAAGCACTCTGCAATTTCCTAAATACAATTCAACCTTTTTTTGTCCATCTACATTGTCTGTCCAATTGATATATACTAATGGGCCATTCAGTGTTTGTCCATCCAACTACATTGTATAGTTGACACAGTAAACATTGTTTATTCATCTATTGTTTTTTCCCCTTTTTAGATTATTAGGCTGACCCTCTATAGTGATTTCAGATCTAATTTAGACATCTCTATAGAATTATAGTTCTTGTGCAATCAACAAAATGTTTGAGACAACCTCACTATCTCTAGAGAAATTCTTTTTTTAAATTTTTATTTGTTTTTAATGTTATTTTATTTCTTTAAATATTTCCTAATTTCATGTAAAAACATTTTAACAATTACTTTTTTAAATTTTGACTTCCAGGGGCAGCTAGGTGGCGCAGTGGATAGAGCACCAGCTTTGAATTCAGGAGGCCCCGAGTTCAAATCTGGTCTCAGACACTTAATACTTCCTGGCTTGTGACCCTGGGCAAGTCACTTAACCCCAGCCAGGGGTGGGGGGGGAGGGGGGGATTTTGACTTCCAAATTTTCTCCTCCTCTCCTTGAGAAGACAAGCATTTTGATTTCAGTTATACTTGTGAAGTCATACAAACCCTATTGCCATATTAGCCATGTCACAAAAGAAAATTATAAAAATAATGTAAAAAAATAAGTATACTTTCATATGTTTTCCAATAGAAAACACCATCTGTATTCAGAATCTTTCTCTGAAAGTGAATAGAATTTGTCATCATGGGTCCTTTGGAATTGTCTTGGACAGTTATCTTTTTTTTTTTTTTTTAGGTTCTTTTTTAAAAGTAATTGGATTTTTTTTCTAGTTATACATGTATAGTAACTTTTTTAATACACAGTTCTTTATGAATCATTAGGAGAGAAAAATCAGAACAAAAGGGAAAAAAACACAAGAGCAAAACAAAAACAAAATGAATTATAGCATATGGTTCATAGAATATATTTATTTATATTTAAAATCCATAGTTCTCTTTCTTAATGCAGATGGTGTTTTCTATTGGACAGTTGTCTTAATCAGAATAGATAAATCTTTCACAATTATTCATCCTTGCAATATTGTTATAATTGTGAACAATATTCTCCTGTCATTTCATTTTGTCTGAGTTCATTTTTCTAAAATGTTCCTGCTTGTGTTTCTTATGCTATAGTATTCCATTACAATCCCATACACTACAACTTATTCATTCCCTAGCTGAATCACGTCCTGTCGGTTTTCAGTTCTTTACTACCACAAAAAGCTGTTTTAAATAATTTTGTACAAATAGGTCCTTTTCTCTTTTCTTGGATCTCTTTGGGATACAAATGCTAAGTCAAAAAGTATATACACTTTTATAATCCTTTGGGCATGGTTCCAAATTGTTCTCCATAATGGTTAGACCAGTTTATTACTCTACCAACAGTATATTAGTATCCCAATTTTTCTATATCCTTTCCAACATTCATCATTTTCTTTTTCTCTCATGATAATCAGATTGATAGGTTTGAGGTGGTATCCTAGAGTGCTTTAAATTGCCTTAATTAAGGCAATTTAATGCCTTAATCAACTAATGATTTTATTAGCTGATAAATCATTCATTAATAATGATTTATTATTAATCAACAGTGATTTAGAATGTTTTTTCATAGGTAGATATGAATAAATAGCTTTGATTTCCTTTTTAAGTTTTATTTTTTCAGTGGTATTTAATTTTTCCAAATACACATAAAAGATAGTTTTCAACATTCATTTTTGTAAACCTTTGTGTTCCAAGTTTTTCTTCTCCCTTTCCCAAGACAGCAAGTAATCTGATATAGGTTAAACATGTGCAATTCTTTTAAATATTTCTGTATTTATGTGGTACAAGAAAAAATCAGACCAAAAGAGGAAAAAAAACATGAGAAAGAATACAAACAAAAAGGTGAAAATAAACATGTGATCCACATTCAGTCTCCATAATTCTCTCTCTGGATACAATTGGCATTTTCCATCCCAATCTGTTAGAATTGCCTTGAATCTTTTCATTGTCTGTCACAGTTAATCATCGCATGATCATGTTCTTCTGGTTCTGCTCACTTCATTCAGCATTACTTCACATAGGTCTTTCCAGGCTTTTCTGAAATCAGTGTGCTAATCATTTCTAATAGAACAATCATATTTCATTACCTTCATATACTATAACTTATTGAGCTATTCCCAATTGATGGTTGTCCATTCAATTTCCAGTTCCTTACCATAACAAAAAGAGTGCTATAAACAATTTTTGCACATTTGGGTCCTTTTTCCTTTTTTTTATTATCTCTTTGGAATATAGAACCAGTAGTGAGACTGCTAGATCAAAAGTTATGCCCAGTTTTATAGTCATTTGGGCATAGTTCCAAATTGCTTTCCAGAATGGTTGATCATTTTACAACTCTACCAGTAATGCATTAGTGTCCCAATTCCTTACATTCCTTCTAGCATTTATTATCTTTTCCTATCATCTTAGCCAATCTGAAAGGTGTGAGGTGGTACTTCAGAGTTGTCTTAATTTGCATTTCTTCATTCAATAGTGATTTAGAGCATTTTTTTCCTTTAACTAGAAATTAATTTCTTCAACTGAAAACTATTCATGTCCAATTGTTCTTTGACCGTTTATCAGTTGAGGAATGATTTGTATTCTCAATTTGAGTTAGTTCTCTATATATTTTAGAAATAATGCCTTTATTAGAAGCACTGGGTATAAATTTTTTTTTCCAGAATATTTTTGATTTCTTCTGAAAACTGCCTGTTTATATCCTTTGACCATTTATCAGGTGGGGAATGGCTCTTTTATAAATTTGACTTGATTCTATACTCAGTATATATTTAAGAGGAGCCCTTGAAAAACTTGCTATAAAAATTTTTGATATTACTTCATTGTCTGTCCCACTTTCTTTAACCCTGGGTTGTAATCCCATCTGGGGTTTCATAACTGAATGTGGAGGTCACAAAATTATGATTTATTATCAGTAAATGTTTGATTTGTATACCTGTTTCATATACCTATATACTCGGGGTTGCTTTAAAATTTCTTGGGTGAAAAAGGGTCATTAGTGGAAAAAGTTTTAAAAGCTTATGGTACCTTTTAGCAAAATGTAGTTTCTCTGATTATCCTTTTTAGTTAGGTTGATTTTTGTTTTTGCTTTGTCAGAGATTGCAATTGTTACCCCCTGCCTTTTTTTTTTTTTTTTAATAAGTTCAGCTGAAGTATATTAGATTTTGCTCCACCTCCTTATTTTGTGTGTGTCTTTCTATTTCAAGTCTCTCTTGTAAATACTATATTACTAGATTCTATTTTCTAATCTGTTTTGCTATCTGCTCCTAGTTTATGGATGAGTTCCTCCATTCACTTTCTTAGTTATGACAACTAACTGTATATTTCTCTCCATTCCACTTTCTTATTTTTATCTTGTCCCTCTTTGACAGTGTTTTGGTTCCAGCTCCAGCCTTCGTTAATCTTTCTTACCTTTTGTCATCTTCCCTGCCCTCTCCCCTCTTTTCTCTTATGCCCTTCTCCTCCTTTCCCTAGGGAATAAGTTATATTTCTGTTCAAAACTAAGTGTATTTATATATTCTTCAGTCCGTCAACAAAGTCTGCTAAGAGTGAAGTTCAAGAGTTGGCATCCCATACATTTTCTCCTTCACTGTAAAAGCTCTTCTTTGGCACATCTCTTTTATGTGAGAAAATTTTTCTCATTCTACTTTCCTTTTCTCCTTTTCCCAGTACGTCCCTCTTTGTCAAACTTTCTTTGTTTTTGAGATCATTACAACATAATTGTTGTGCATTCATTCTACTATCTATGTAAAGTCCTTTTAATTGTTCTAATAATGATCAAGTTCTTAGGAGCTTTATGTACCATCTTCCCATATAGAAATGTAAACATTTGAAACCCTTGTGATTGCCCGTGTGTGTGTGTGTGTGTGTGTGTGTGTGTGTGTGTGTGTGTGTGTAATTTTCTTTTAATTTATTTATTTTTACTATTCTTGAGACTTGTATTTGAAAGTCAGATTTTCTATTTAGCTATGGTCTTTTCATCAAGAGTGTTTGAAAGTCCTGTATGTCATTAAAAGTCCATGGAAAAATGCCCCTCGAAGTTTTACTAGGTAGATTATTCTTGATTGTAATCTTAGTTCCTTTTCTTCTAGGATATCATAATCCCAGCCTTCTATTCCTTTAAGATGGAAGCCACTAAATCTGGGTGATCTTGACTGTGGTTCCAAAATATTTCCATTGTTTCTTTCTGTCTTGAAGTCATTTTCTTTTTAACCTGGTAGCTCTGGAATTGGTTTATATCCCAAGAGTTTTCATTTGAGAATATTTTTCAGGTGGTGAACAGTGTATTCTTTCCATTTCTAGGACAAGTTTTGTTTTGTTTTGTTTATAATTTCTTGAAATATGATGTCTAGGCTCTATCTTTGATTAGGGCTTTCAGGTATCCAGTAATTCTTAATGTTTCAGAGTCAATAGTTTCCACTTGCCAATTCTGAATTTTAAGGAATTATTTTCTTTAGTGAGCCTTTGTACCTTTTTTCCACTTAATCAATTCAATTTTTTTAAAAAGAATTCTTGTTTTTAGGGAAATTTTGTGCCTCTTTTACAAACATTAAGCCAATTCTCTTTCTTAAGATGTTATTTTCTTCAGCATTTTTTGTGCTTCTTTTACTAAATTCTTTTCTCTATTTTCTTGCATCACTCTCATTTCTTTTCTCACTTTTCTACCTTTGTCTTACCTCTTTATTTAACTCTTGCAGAAAATCTTGTTGATCCAATTAGTATTTTTCTTTCAGGTTTTATTTGTACCTGTTTTCACATTGTTCTCTTCTTCTGTTTATATATCTTAATCTTCCCAGTCACTGTAATAACTTCTTATGGTTAGGTTCTTTTTATTATTATTATTTTCTCTTTTTTCCCATTTGTTTCTCAACTTTGAACTTTATGTTCAAGTTGGACTCTGCTTACCTGGGGTAGAGAGGCACTATCCTGAACTTTCGTCTTTTTGAGGCTACTGGAGTACTAAAACTACATATAGGCAGTAGAGTTGTCCAAGAGTGCCAGCTGAACCCAGTGCTAGTAGAATTGTAATTTCTTTCTGACCAATTTTCTGAGCCCCTTAATATCTCTGAGCTGAAAGCTCCTGAAGATGCTGCAGTGGCAGCATGTGTAAGCTCCAGGCATCCTTTCACTCTGTTGTCACAAACTTCTGCTGATTCCCTAAGTTTTCTTAGGCCAGAAGAATGTCTTACCTTTATCTTTTTATTAGCTTTGCTGCTCCAAAATTGTATTTGATTATTTTAAAGTTGTTTGGTGAAAGACAGTGTTGAGAATCCATCATCTTGGCTCTGTCCCCTGCTTTCTGCTTTTCTAGGAGTCCCCTAGACAATCAAGTCTGAGAAAAAGCTGAGAAAGACCATGGTAAAGATAGTTCTTTCCTCAAATTCTTCCCTACACAGCTGTCTACATTTTACTGAACCTTTATCCATTTTGCCCTCTTTGCTGTGCACCTCCCTTTCATTTTTCCTTTGTCTTTCATTCTATCCTTTCTCCAGTAATTCTTAAATATCTGAAAGTGTAATACTCAGTTTTCCCCTCTTAGTTTTCCTTCCTCTTGTCCTTTTCATATATGTTAGCCAGGGTTGGGAAGGGTATAGTAAACAAAATCATATTTGTTAGAAAAGGTTCATGGTAAGATAATTAAAATGATTTCTAATTGCAGGAAAGACTTAAGATTTGTCAGTGACGTTGAGAAGGAAATGAAAGCCCTGGTGGAAGCTGTAAATAAGGTTGGTAGCCAAAGATGTGAACCAATGCCAAAACTTCAACTTGTAACACAAAAATAAATTTTACCTGCATTGGAGGTGATGCAACAATCTTGTTTATTTAAAAAAAAAAAAAAAAAAAAAGTGGGAATAGAGAAGGAATGATTCATTTGCAGATAGACTTGACAATTACAAATACGGCATTTGCATTGCTAGCAAGCACTTTTTAAGTTTCTACTATGTGCCAGGCACTATTAGTCCTTGGGGACACAAATTCAAGAAATGAAACAAGTCCTGCTCTTGAGGAGTCTTATAGTACCAACCAAAGTATGGTCTGGAAGTTGCAGTTTAAAAAATTATAAGTAGTCCCGAGGATCAAAAGACAAAACATAGTTTTGTATATGTAGTATTTAACTCCTGATTTTAAAGTTAGTTATGTAATCTAGATTTCTTGGTGAAATATAAGTAATTGCCTGAAATCTTAAGTCAAAGGTTATTTATTTGCATTAGGAGTAATATTAAGAGTTTTAATATCTGAGTGATTTAAGTTATTTCTCTTTCTTTCTCAACACAGGGGAAAAATGTTAAAAAAAGCCATTGTTACCCTCCTATGAATAGAGACCATCGAAAGCTCATCTATGAGTTGGCCCAAATTTATGGTATTGAGAGTGTGAGTTATGACAGTGAACCAAAGCGTAATGTTGTTATCACTGCAGTGAGGTATGTTATGTTTTGCTTTCCTGTTTTGAGTTGTAGAAAAACCAATAGTAATTTTAAGGTTTTGAATATTTCTCTCAGAAATCGAAGATTTGCTTTTGCATGGCAGCCTTACTATATAAAAATTCTAAATTCTGATTCCACATATTCCCCAATATGTTTGAATTCTTAGAGAAATAGTAACAATTTGAAACTGTAGTCTCTGTTTTAATCAGATGTTTTTTCAGTGTCACATGGGCTTTCCTGTCTGGAGGTGCGAATGCACATTTAGAGTTGGGAGGATGCACCTCCCAACTTTAATCCAAACTTCACATAAATACCACACAGTGGAATGCTATTTTGTAAACACAGAGAACATAGAAAGACTACTCCTACCTGGTCTTCCACAAGTCTTTGTAAAACAACACTATTCTTATTATATATAAGCATATATTTCCCTAAGGCCTACATCTTTATCAAGTTTAGTTTAGATGCAAGTAATTGTTTATTATTCCTGTGGAGAACTGGGACAGCTAAATAGCACACTGGATAGAGCACTGGACCTGAATCTGAAAGATTCATATTCCTGAGTTCAGATCTGGCCTAAGAAACTAGGTAGGGAAACCTAAGCAAGTTATTTAATCCAGTTTGACTCAGTTTCTTTATCTGTAAAAGTGATCTGGAGAAAGAAATAGGAAATTACTCTGGTATTTTGCCAGAAAAACCCTAAAAAGGGTCACAAAGAGTTGGACATGATTGAAAATGACTGAACAACAACAAAGGAGAATTTACTACTCAGAGACTCATAGATTTCTCTTGACTTGAAGATATATGGTCTTTCTGCTATGGCTGATAGAAACGTTCTCTCTGCAAAGAAATTATTGTTTGGTGCTATTCAAAGATATCCTGGCCTATATGGCATGCAATTAATAATTGTTCCTTAGTCACCAGTCTATAGAAAAGTCAGAATCAGCAATAAACACGGTTTTTGCTCACCCTTAAATCTAAAATTATAGCTATACATATTTGATACTTGGACAAAAACATTAACGGTAACAATTGCTCATTCCCTAGTAATCTTTAATTGGATACATTAAAATCTTGCTACAATACATATTCCAAAATTGTAACTTGGAATTTCCCCCTCCCAGCTCACCTTTTTATCCCAATTTTATCATGTACTTGTTCTTGTGGGTTGATTGATTTGTTTTTAGCAGCCTGTCTTCCTATCATCAGTAGATCAGAATGACCTTTACAGATATTACCTCATCTGCCCTACCTTCAGCATTTAAAACAAATTCTCTTGGAGACTTCTTTCCCTGTCTTACTCTTCTCTTTGATATCTTAGAATTCATTTCAGGCCATTTCAAGGCATTAGCAGAACCATAACAAAGTTTTCTCTACTTATTCCATTTCTTACTGTCATTTTCCCAAGAAATTAGTCAAAACCAAAAGAGAACCAAAACTTACTAAAAAGGAAACTGAGTCAGTGGTTGAAAAATCAAACAGAAATAAGGAATGCCTAGATTTTGAAGTTAAATTATCAATCTTTTAAGTAATTAGAATGAAGAAAATGGAAATTTTCAGGTGAATAAACATTAGGTGTAATAGTCAGACAGTGTATTTACTAGGCAACTACTTTGAACCAGGCCCTGGGAATATGGAGACAAAAATGCCCCTGGAAAACTTAAATTCTATCAAGAGAAACATGTGCACATATGTGTATATGTATGTACATGTACATGCATGATATGTAAATTTTAAAACTAGACATATGATTTTTATCAGTGTAGGGAATGAGCAGTATAGAACTTTCTCTACCAATGAAGATTAAGACCTTTTTCCTACAGTCTTTTTGTGGGAGTGGGCCACTGGAAGCTTGAGTGATTTGTCCAAAGTTACACAAGGTAATTTGTGTCAGGTAAAACTCAATCTGAGATTTTCTTGATTTGCATAGAAAATATACACACACACACACACACACACACACACACACACACACACGCTAAGCAAAAAGTGAAGTCTAATAGGATCATGAAATGCCTTCATTAGGAAACAGGTGGTGTTGAGGGGGATATCCTATTAGAATATATGCTTCTCAAAGGCAGAAGCAGCTCCTTCATATACTAAGTACTGAATAAACTAACTGCTATTTAATATTTTGTGTTTTCTTTTATTAGGGGGAAGTCTCTTTGTCCTCCTACCACTCTCACAGATATACTGGAGAGGGAAATGCAGTCACGCCCACCACCACCAATTCCTCATCACAAACAACAAACAGATAAGTAAGAATTCTTTATTTGTGCTAATAGAAGTAAAGAATTATCCAAAGCCTTCTAAAGGTACACTTCAATCTTGAAGTCTGATGACTTACATGTTTTTGTCCCACTATGCCTGCAACATAAATAGCTATTGTCAGAGAACTACAGAATGTTAAAGCTATAGAAGATCCTAAATATCTTTTGACTCATTTATAAGGAAACAGAGGCCTAAAGAGGTAAAGAGAAAAATAGAGATTAGATTCCTAGTCTACTTTGTTATGATGTTATTAGAATATTCTAATTATTAGAAACATATTTAGAATTTTTTTTAGAAAAATTATTAGAAATCTTTCAAAAAAAGACCATTCTACCTCTGTCCACATCCTTTTTGAAAGGAACTACTTAATGTGCTAGGGGCTTTTTTCTTGATCTCTGAATGTTTAGATACCAATGAAGTTTCTGAACTCTGGTTTTCCCTTGCTCTCACTATATAACTCCTTGATAATGTCCTTTACACTACATCTGAGAAATTCTCACTGGTAAAAACTGCAATAACACACTCTCCATTAACCTTTATGTGACCCAGAACTACAGTTCTTCAGAGATTAGCATTTTGTGATTTGAAGCTATACAGCCTCACTGAAAGAGTATTGATTACATATTTATAAATGGACCTTTGTTTCATGGAGAAACTGCACAATTTCAAAAAGTAACGCAACTCATTTTTTCTTTTCTTTTCTTCTTTCTTTCTTTATTTAGAATTTTTTTTCCACAGTATATATGCATGAGTAATTTTTTTTTTTATAATATTATCCCTTGTATTCATTTTTCCCCCCTCCTTCCACTCCCTCCCCCCGATGACAGGCAATCCCATACATTTTACATGTGTTACAATAAAACCTAGATACAATATATGTGTGTAAATACCATTTTCTTGTTGCACATTAAGTATTAGATTCCAAAGGTATAAGTAACCTGGATAGATAGACAGTAGTGCTAACAACTTACATTCACTTCCCAGTGTTCCTTCTCTGGGTGTAGTTATTTCTGTCCATCATTGATCAACTGGAAGTGGCAACTCATTTTTTCTTGCTTTTATTCCATTCTGGGCCATGCTCATTGGGTATGTGCAGCCACTGTCAACTGATGGACCAGTTTCATGGTCTCTCTCCCCTTCCCCCCCAAGTTCCTTTTATCTGAACATCTTAGTCTTTATCTACTTAGTGTTTTCTGTTAGGTTTTTAGGCCACATTCTTAACTAATTATGCTTTAGTAGGTTTATTATTGTTCCAGGAATTAATATAATCAGTCCAGTGTCTTTCTGCAAACACAGACATACCTGCTGATATGGTGCCTTCTCTTAGACTACTCTTCCATCTGTGCTGTATATTTCTTTGGAATTTCTGTAAATTTCCTTGAATTACCTCACTAAATATAGGAAAACCCATTCCATTTGAACTCAGCAATGGAAAATATCCACAACTCTAGCAAGTATATTTACTTTTCTCTGATTTCCTTGCTTGGTATTAATAATTAGTGAGTCTTCAAAGTCATAAAGGAATCTTAAGTAATTTTACCATATATACCAGGTATTTTGATAGAACCTTTCAGGCATCTTTTTCCTGTATTAAATCAAATATTTTTATAATCAGCAAACAATAAGCACTGTGAAAACTGATAATTTCTATGTCTTTCAGGCAATGGTGATCATGCTGTCTCCTGAAGGCTATCATTAAAAAAAGTCTCTGTATCATTTCTTCATCAGTATGTCCTAAATATAAATTTTTAGATTCCCATGTAGAAATAGAATAATGAGAGTATAGTTACTGATAATTTCTCTGCCCCCTTTCTCCTCCTCTTTCCCCAAACAATATCTATTTTTGAAGGAGTATCATCTCCTCTTCCAGATATGGAGAAATGATCTCTCAAAAGGCCTCAAAATGTTACATCTCCTAATTTAATTTATATATATATATATATATATATAGACTAGTCCAGCTTTTCTCATCCTTTCTTTAATGTAATTTCCGCTTCATCTTGCAAATAGCAGGACTGTGATGTTAAATTTCATATATAATGGTTCTTTTGTCACAATTTGTTATAAATAGCTTGACAATCTTTTCCATTTTTCATAGATTCTTCTGTCTTTATCCTTAATGATTTAAAGTTTTATAGTTTAATTGGGTCCATCAATAAGCCTTTTATAAATCATTTTCTGTCTATATTTTGAACTGATATAGTCACTAGCTACCATATCTTCTCCAGTTGGCAAGGATATCAATGGTTCTCAACCAAGATTATAGTCTCTTTTTGCCCATTCTTAGTTGGCAGCTGATATATGATGGTTAAACCATAGGAAATACTGTTAATATTGATCAAGTCAGGGCAGTTAGGTGGCTCAGTGGATAGAGCACCAGCCCTGAAGTCAGGAGCACCTGAGTTCAGATATGGCCTCAGACACTTAACACTTCCTAGTTGTGTGACCCTAGGCAAATCACTTAACCCCAATTGCCTTAGCAAAAATAAAATAAAATAAATTTTTAAAAAAGTTAAGTCCTGAGTGTTTTTTTTTTTTTTAATCAGTTTCCCATTTTTCATTCTCCCATTTGAAAGTGACTTAGGTTTAAGTTGCCTCATTTTCATGTTGTATTTTATTTTTCTTCTAATTTTAGATGATTCTGATTTTTTTCTATCAAGTCTTGCTCCAAAAAGAGCAGTTTTAGAAGTGACTCCTACATAGAATTTTCCTGTCATTATATAACTAATTTTATTTTTTGTGATATTAATTTGATACTTGCTGTGTCTAATACCTCCCAGTGTTTTTCTTGAAAAGAATATTCAGATTCCTGTATGGTCCACAAATTTATGGCTTTTCTCATTTCTGTCTTAAACCATGTTTTACAAGATTGTTTTGTTTTCCCCCATGTCTGCTTTTGCACTTAAGTTACTAAATAATTAGGTAGTTCGTTACTTAATAGAATACTGGACTTGGAGTCATTAAGACCTGAATGCAACTCTCTTAATAGCCATGTAACTCTGGGCAAAACATTTAACCTTCATCTGCCTCATTTTCCTCATCTGCAAAATGAGTTTAATAGCAATCTCTACTCCCAGGGCTGTTATAAGGATAAAATGTATTATTTGTTAAAGACAGGAGTACTTGAGTTCAAATCCAGCCTCAGATACTTCCTAGCTGTGTATCCCTGGGCAAGTCACTTAACCCCAATTGCCTCAAAAAAAAAAAAAAAGTGCATTCATTTGAGATTTGGGGGCTGTTTTATTAGTTTTTTAAATGCACATTGCATGCTGGAACATTGATGTTTTATGTGCTTCGTTTACATTGAATTTAATTTTTATTAATTTTTTAAAAATAAAGTACTATGGAGGGGGAGCTATATTTTCTTCCTGTCTTTCCCTCTTCCCCTACCACAACTTTAGGTAAGTTAAGCTTAGAAATTAAGTTTCCTTAAAGGTAACTTGGCCTTGCTCTTTGGCAATGTGGTTTATAATTAAATGAAATAATAGGTTTTAAAGAGCTTTGTTATTATGCTAATATTGTTACCATTAATGCATTAGCCATGTAGTGTGGTTGTAAATTGATGAAACAATTCTCATAATTCATATACAAATATTTTATAGTCACCCTTTGTATATATTAAATAGTGTAATGATTCTGATATATTGAAACCATTTTACAAAGTTTGGCAAATAATAAATTAATAAACTTCCAGAATATATACAAATCTTTGAAAACATTATTTTTCTCTAAAATATAATTCTCATAATATCATTTTTATTTCAGGAATTCTGCTACCAGCGGATTGCAAAAAGTAGCAAAGGAACCAGTGATTGACTACTTTGATGTTCAAGACTGAGGAAAATAATGGGCCAGTCAGAAGTGTAGAAGTCTTTAGGTGTTATGCAAAGATTGATTCATTTTCCAACTGACACAATCATCATGCAAGTTTTTAACTCTCATATAATCAGTGTTTAGCACACTGTTTTGTACTGCTAAGAGCATGAGTGTGCTCAGAAATTTGT
Organism: Sminthopsis crassicaudata; assembly: GCF_048593235.1. Taxonomy (NCBI): domain Eukaryota; kingdom Metazoa; phylum Chordata; class Mammalia; order Dasyuromorphia; family Dasyuridae; genus Sminthopsis; species Sminthopsis crassicaudata. The sequence goes on from NC_133617.1 coordinate 512,380,707, forward strand.
TGACTTTTATTCCTGCCTGTACAGAGTTTCAATGTATTTTAAACTGAGTACCTTACTATTCTCCCCCCAACCTCCTTTTCTTTTCTTTTCTTTTTTCTTTTTTGGCAACTTGTTGTACTTTAGTACTTGCTGTACAATCACAATGCTAATTAGAAAGGGGAAGGGAAGGGAAAGTGTTGATTTTGATTTTTTTTTTTTTTTTAAAGAAACCAAAACTGCCGTTTGATTTTATTATTTGTTGCATTATTGTAATTTTAATGGAATTGTAATATCTTAACTACTTGTGATGAAAATGAGATTTACAGTTTTCACTGCAACATCAACTTTGCAAATTGCATTCAGCTCTAATTTGTGTTTTTTTAATGCTAATTTATCTGGAAATAATTATCACCACTATAGTTTATTCATCTAGCTCAATAAGTTATCTATTTCTAGTAACTTTTAGAAAATAGTGAGTTCTTCAGTCCATAGTATAAGACATTATTAGTATTTTTTATCTGATAGGAATGGGGGAAAGATGGAGTCTTCATCTAAAATGTCATGAAATTTACTGAAGAATTTGACAAATTTACAGATGCTGCACCTGACACATTTAATATAATTACATAAATCTTGGTCAGAAAAAGCATCAGAATTCTAGAATTTGGTTTTCTATTATCTACATAGAATTTAATTGTATCACTTAATTCATTTCAGTCACAAACTTTGTTAAATGCCCCCTTTTAAGTCATTATGCTATATCCTCTAAGGGTGCTGAGACATAAACAAAAGAGCCAACACTAGATATTTTAAGGGGAAAGAAAAGGATTTCAAAGAGTCCCACAATATCCCAGAGTAACAAGCACCTGGTAAACTTTCTGCCAGTCAGTTTGAGCTTCCAAGAAAAAAAAAAAAAAAGTTTATTGGGTACCAAAGGATACTTTTCTTTGATGGTAATGAGTTTAAGGGTATAGCTTATTTACAATATTGATTAGCATCAGGCAGTACTATTTAGTTATTTATAATTATCATTTTGATTTCTTTAGTCTACCTTTCTTGCCGAAATCAGAATCCTGCATTGAGCCTTTGGAAAAGATTCTTTTCTTTAGTTTTAGGCTTAAACTACATAGACAATATTTTCGCCCTCACCACTTTCAGGTTCTCTCTGGTTCTGGCCTTTTACTTCTGGTTTACTGCTGTTTGGAACTCAGATTCTTGTTTAAAAAAACTACATTGCCTTCCTTGCCCAAACTTAAATACTAAGCATTTTTATAGTAGTAAGAAGTCAAAGAACCAATGTAGGCAAAGAGATTGAAAAAGAAAGAGAATGATGATAGAAGGAAAGACTGCACCTTGAGAGAGAGAAAATGGATATAAAGAAATTTTGAATTGTGGAGGCAGAAACTTGTGGGACCTCATAACTCATTACTGAAGTTTCATAGGAGAAGTGACACATGAACTGAAGGACTATAGAGATATCGTTTAAATCTTCAATGTCTCAGACAGTTCTCTACAGATGAGTTGCTGATCTGCATCAGTGAATCCGTATGTACTACAATGAAATCACAGGGATGGACTTTCTTCCACCCTCAGCCTTCCATAGTGGAGTGATCGGCAGCAATGTAGAATGATGACTTTGAGTTGTGCACTTGATTTGGGGCAGAAGACTTGCATTCAAATTCTGGTTCTGTCCCCTATGACCTTTTGTTGCTGTTAAAACCCCATTTGAGGATTTCTTGGCAAAGATATTGGAATGGTTTGCCATTCCCTTCTCCAAGTCATTTTATAGATGAAGAAAATGATGAAAATAGGGACTTGCCCAAAAACAGCTAGTGAGTGTCTGAGGTCAGATTTAAACTCAAGTGCCACCGAGCTTCCCTCTCTTTAAGCCTTGTTTCCTAATTTCTCCTGATAATTCTGGAATTTAGCTACATATTCCTTGGAGTTTTCATTTTGGGGTCTCTTTTAGGGGGTGATCTGTGGATTTTTTCTTTTTTGGTTGAGGCGATTGGGGTTAAGTGACTTGCCCAGTGTCACACAGCTAGGAAGCATTAAGTGTCTGAGGCCAGATTTGAACTCAGGTCCTCCTAACTTCAAGATAGGTGCTCTATCCACTATGCCACCTAAGCTGCCCCTCTGTGGATTCTTTCAATGGCTATTTTATCCTCTGGTTCTAGGACATCAAGGCAGTTTTCCTTGATTTCTTGAAAGATGTTGTTCATACTCTTTTTTTATTGTGGTTTTCAGGTAGTCCAGTAATTCTTAGATTTTTTCTCCTGGCTCTATTTTCCAGGTCAGTTGTTTTTCCAATGAGGTTATTTTACATCTTCTTTCTTTTTTTGTTTTGTTTTATTTGACTGATTGTTGATGTCTCATTGAGTCATTTCCATTTGTCCTAATTTTTTGTGAATTATTTTCTTCACTTTTTTTTACCTCCTTTTGCATTTGGCCAGTTGGACTTTTAAAGGAGTTATTTTGTTCATTGAATTTTTTTTTCCATTTCACTAATTCTATTTTTGTTTTCTTCAGTTAATTTCTGTTTCCTTTTCCTGCAAATCTCTCATTTGTTTTCCTGATTTTTCTTCTAAGATCCTTTTTGAATTCTTATTTGTTTTCCTGATTTTTCTTCTAAGATCCTTTTTGAATTCTTTCAAGAGAGCCTTTTGAAATGGAGATCAGTTCATATTCCCTTTGATATTTCATCTAGAGGCATTTTGCCTTAAGTTTCCTCAGGATTTCAGTTCTGTTCTTCCCCGTCTCCGTAATGGCTATCTGTGGGCAGAGCTCTTTATCCTTTTTTGCTTACTTTTAAAGGTTGAGGTCTGCTCGTAGGGCACAGGGGAGATTGTCCTGAATTTCCTCTACAGGGCAAGAAGGGCTTCATGTAGCCAGTGCTGTGGGTTTTTCCACTGCACTGAGTGGGCCTGGACAAATCCTATCTGTTATGCTGGGGTTTGGGGGCTCTTTGCCTTCTGTAATTATGTTGGAGGTCTCACAGCTAGTCTGCTGATCCACTGGTCTTCTGAACAAGGAAAGAGCAGCCAATGCTCCTGTATTTTGGCTAAGAGCCTCCTACTATATTTTCCCATGCAGGGCCTCTGCTCTCCTTGCACTGGGCAACATCCCTTCCCCCCTGCCCAATTGAGACAGACTTCTGAAGTCTTTCCAAAATATCTTCTGCCGGAAATTTGTTACACTCCAAATATTTGTGGGTTCTGCCATTCCAAAATTTGTTCAAAGGCTTGATTTAATGTTGATTCTGAGGGAAGTCAGAAAAAACCAAAGCAAAGTCCTGTCTACTCTATGCCATCTTAGCTCTGCCTCAGTTTCCTCATTTTTCAGATGAGTGGGGCTTAACTGTATAATTTCTAAAATCCCTTCCAATTCTAAGTCAATTGCCCAATGAGAGCTGCTAGCAAAAAATCCATTGAAAGGGGAATTGGGAAGATCACTGAGGGATCCAAGCATTATTCTTTTTTTTTTTTTTTTTCCTATTTTGGAGGGAGGTAGTAATAGCTTTTTCCTTTTTTAATAATAGCTTTTTATTTTTCAAAATACATGCAAAGACAATTTTCAACAAAACCTTATGTTCCATATTTTTCTCTTTCCCTCCTCTAAGACAGCAAGTGATACAATATAGATTAAATATATACAATTCTTCTAAACATTTCCCCATTTATCATACTGCACAAGAAAAATCAGATCAAACAGAGCTGGGAAAAAAGACAAGCAAACAACAACAAACAGGGAAAGACTATGTTGTGAACCACTTTCAGTCCCCATTGTCTTCTCTCTGGGTGCAAATGGCTCTCTCCATCACACAAAGTATATTGGAATTGACCTGAATCACTTCATTGTTGAAAAGAGCCAAGTCCATTACAGTTGATTATTATATATTCTTGTTGCCATGTACAATGTTCTCTTGGTTCTACTCATTCATTTAGCATCAGTTCATGTAGAGACCTCTCTGAAATCTGCTAATCATTTCTCATAAAACAATAATATTCCATAACATTCATATATCATAACTTATTCATCCATTCCCCAACTGATGGACATTTACTTAGTTTCCAGTTTCTTGCAATTATTAAAAGGGCTGCTACAAACATTTTTGCACATGTGGATCCTTTTCCCTTTTTTATGATATTTGGGATACAGACTCAGGAGAGATACCACTAGACTCAAGTATTATTATTCTAGCATGACTGTGGAGGCCTAAGATAGGCCAACCTTAGAGGAGCCAACATTTTGAGGGCAAAGTAGGAAATAGTCTAAAGCAATTATTAGAGAAGAGGATGAAGAAAACCCTTTCTGGTTTCTAGGGGAAAAGGAAGGAGGTCTTGTTTTGTGGTTGATGTTACTGCTTCTGCAGCGTCTTGGAGTCTTAATCAGGATATGGTAAAAATATCATTATACCAATACTGGCTTGCAGTAAATATGACTAAATAAATGGACAATGAAAACTCAAAAGTCTATGGGGGAAATCACCAAAGATAATTCCATAATTTCTGAATCTTAAGAGTCATTCCTGAATAGTCAGGATTAACTAAGGTTTAAGTTGCTTGCCCAAGATCACTTATTTTGGAAGTGTCTCAGAGGCTACATTTGAACCCAATTCTTTCAAAGCTAGTCCTCTTTCCACCATATCCCACCACTTCTCAAGTAGATTGTGATTTGGTTTAGTGACTTATTTGATTCGAGTTCCTAGACCCATTGTTAATTTGGAGATTGATTAGTGCTTCAGGGGGAGATGTTATACCTTAGCTGTGTAGTTATTACTGTAAACATGTTAATTTATGTTAACTGATCATCCACTTATTAAAACCCTTCTCCCTTAAAATTTTCACTCTTTTTGTTCTGCCTTCTGCCGCCTTTTCACTGCTTCAAATCTGGTTATTCCCCAATACTCGGTATACTTGGCCCTCTCTTTTTTCTGCATTCCCTTAGTGAACTGATTCTATAATTTCCAACATTACCTCTGCAAAAGACGATGTACATCTGACAAGAGTTCTGGTCTTTTCCTTCCTTTGCAGTAAATCTTCATATTTTACCAACACTTTAATTTTAAAATGCCTCAAAAAGAAATTGCCATTTCCCTTGGAACCTTAATTTTCCTATTTCTATCAATAAATACTAGGATTCTCCCAATTGCTATCTTATATATCTAGGCACCAAGTCCTATCAATTGTTCCTCTGAAATATATCACATCCACCCCTTCACCATTCATTCTTGCTGTTACTTCATCCAAACACTTGTCACCTAAAGCTAACTTCTGTTTCTTGCACTTTTTCCCATTCCATTCATCTTCACTACTACCTAATATAGTTTGGTTTTAGCCTCATGTCACCACCTTGCTTGAAAATCTCTAAAGGATCAGATATGTTGGCTGATTTGGGAATTGTAAGCAGCAAGAGAGTTAAAGCTAATCAAATATCCTCACTAATCTTAGCAACAATGTGGTGAGTTTCCTGGGAGAGGAGGATCACCAGAGTTGTCTAAGAAGGGTAAATAGGTCTAGGTAAGAAAAGAGAACAGATTAAACCTTCCTTAGTAATCAGGATTGGTATTGGGTCAGTAAATGACCCTTTGCTTACACTTGCCTGAGTGATATGGGGAGGATTCAAGACTTGAAAGAGTTGGCATCTGAGTTCAAAGCAATGGAGAAAGCTAGAGGCTGGAGCAGGAAAAGCAAGTTCACAAAATAGGGAGCAGCCTATGCCAGGCCTAGAATACCAAGTTCTAGGAAGTAGCTAGTAGGCCAGCCATATGAAATGTCTGGAAAGGAGCCAGAATATGAAGGATTTTAAAGGAGAAACTGAGCAGGAATTCTCAATGTTTTTGTCATCATGGGCTATTTTGGTGAAGCCTACAACCCTTCTCAGAAAAATGTTTTTAAGTGTATAAAATACAATAGGATTATAAAGGAAACAAATTATATTGAAAGTTATCAAAATGTTTTTTAAAACATTCAACGAGTTCCAGAATGTTTTTTAATATATAAAATGCGTAGGAGTATAAAAGGAAACAAAGCTATTAAATATTTTGTTAGCTTTTTGTTTTTCAAAATATATTTTCAAATCCATCCTTGCAAAACCTTGTGTTTCAAATTTTTCTTCCTCTCTCATCTTCCCCCTCTCCTAGACAGTGAGTAAGTAGTCCAATATAGGTTAAAAGTGTACAGTTGTTCTAAACATTTCTATATTTAACATGCTATGCAGGAAAAATCAGATATTGAAATTTTGTTTAAAAGTTCAAGGAGTTATAAAGGAAACCAGTTATACTGAAGTACTTTAAAAATACCTTCAAACAAAAAGTTCAAGCACTCCCAAATGTTTTTATAAAGCACGAAGAATTACAAAGGAAACAAATTATATTGAAGTAGTTTTAAATGGACCGCTAGGTGGTGCAGTGGTTTAAGGCCCAGCCTAGTCAGGAAAACCAGCTCTAATTCGACCTTAGACCATGGTTGTATGACCCTGAGGTGGAGAAAGCCACGACAAATAATTATCTTTGCCAAGAAAACCCCAAATGGGGTCACAAAGTGTCGGACGCGGCTGAAACGAATGGACAAGTTAAAAAAACCAACACAACAAATTCAAGGATTCTCAATGTTTTTTAAAAATCAAAATATTAAAAAGAAAATCGCACCTAAGTATATTGAAAATGTTGAAATTTTAATTGAAAATTTTTCAATTATTTTTTAAAGTTACACAGCAATAGTCTAAGGTTGCTAACGTCTCGGGAATTTTTGTTTCGGAGGAAGTCCTTGTGTGAAGGACGCAAGCGAGAACCCCGTTCTTGCAAGGCAGAGCCGTGGCTTGCAGCCCAGTATACCCTCTTCGCAGCCGCCGCACACCCACGTCTCTGCCCGGAGCAGGAGGCCTTCGTGCCCTCTACCTGGCCCGGGAGCTAGCTGACACCCCTGCTCTAGGAACTAGATCGTCTCAAGGCTCCCCCAAATTTCCATTTCCTAAGCCTCGAGACGCGCCCATCGCCAGGCTCACCTCTCATTGGCTCCGAGGCCACAAGTGTTGTCCCCCCCCCAGTCCCGTATCCCCTGGTTGGTTGGTCTGAGAGCCCGGGAGAAGGGGCTTCTGGGAATTGTTGTTACTCTTACATATGCGGGAGGGTACTGGAAACTCGAATTCCCATGCGCCACCGGCCGCCTCACTTCCAGTCCTCTCTTCCAATCAGCGTCAGCAAGTCTGCAAGAACTACGACTCCCGACAGACCACCGGGCACCGAGGTTTGTAGGCTGGGCTCGGGGCGTTTGGGGAGGTTCCTCCTGCACCTTCCCCCCCACAACTCCCTGGTGGGACGCGGAGCCAGGGGTGGGTGGGGGGTGGGTACGAGCCATGGAGGAGAAGGTGCTGCCCTCTTTGGGCAACACCAAACCGCACCTAGAGAAACTGACCCTCGGGATCACCCGTATCTTGGGTATGAAGGGAGCAGGAGGGAGGAGGGGCGGGCGGGGCGAGGGGTGCGGGGAGATGGGTTTGATGGAGGGAGGTTCGGAAGCTTTGGGGAAGATGCACTTAGCAGTCACGTGGTAGTGTCTGTGCCTGCATGTGACCGAGAAGGCCTGGACCTTAGGGTTCCCATCTCCGGCTGCTGCAATATTGGGGTTCCAGGCTCTTAAAGGAAAATCCAGCCTTGTTTTAGGCGGCCTTCTCGGCCGTGGGAGATAGCCAGCCGAGGCTTTGTCCCGGGACTGAGGGAAAGAGAACCCGGAGCTCTCGCGCTCGGCCCTGTGTTTAAGAGCTGTGAAAGGGGAACTCCGAGAATGAGCACGAATCCCAAGTCCTTCCTTTCCTGCGCCCTCTGTTCCAGGGCCATTCTCTGCGTGACCAACGCGGGGGATGGGGGCAGAGGCAAAGTTCTCGGGGCAGGGATACTGATGTTACTATTGCTACTAATACTAGTAACTAACATTTACATAGTGCTTGCGGTGTGCCGGGCACTGTACTCATCTCTTACAATTAATAGTAGCAACTGACATTCATGTAACACTTAGGTGTCAGACACTGCTAATCGCTTTACAGTTACTAATAATGACTAACATTTATGGAGCGCTTTCTATGTGTCAGATACTGTTAAGTGTTTTACAATGACTAATAATAGCTAACATGTAGCACTTAGAATATGGCAGCATTCTAAGCATTTTATGCAACTTGCAATGAGCAATATAGTAATAGTTAACATTTTTATAGTGCTTACTATGAGCCAGACAGTGTTAAGCACTTTACAATTATTATTATTAATAATAGTTGACGTTTATGTAGTACTTATTGTATGCCAGGTACTTCACAATTATTATCTAATTTAATCCTCACCACACCCTGGGAGTTAAAGTGTTTTTATTATCTCCATTTTGCAGATGAGAAAAATAAGGCCTGTAGTGGGGTTTTTGTTGTTTTTTAAGTGTTACCCAAAGTCACACAACTATTATGTGAACTCAGTATTCCTGAAAGCAGGCCCAGTGTTCTATCTGCTTCAACATCTAACTGCTTGTTTGTGTGGCTATATTGTTGGCATATATTGTTGTATGTGTCTGTGTTGGCATATAACATATACATTAACATATATAGACAATTACATTTATTCATAGTGTCCCAAAAGTCTTTTTGCAGTTTTAAGCTATGGGAACTCCTCCTTGGAGGAGCTTTCTACAGTCTATGAAGTCATAGGCATGGTACAAATAGATATAGATAATATGCTTGTATTATATATATACATTTGCATCAAGACATCAAAAGTCTTCATGCAGTTTAAATTATTAAAGCTTTAAACTGCACAAAGACTGGAGACATTCCACATAAGGTATGCCTATGGCTGTATATATACATAAATATATGATTATGTATATATACATATACATGTATGTGCTGTGCACATACACATATATATATACAGACTATGTATTTTTGGACCAGACTATCATTTTACAGGTTGTAGGGAGCTCCCTGGAACTCCCTCTTATCAATCATATCTGCAGCTTCTCTACCACTTACAGTCTTATTGAGTTAGTTTCCTGAGGCACTGAGAAGCAGTTAATTAACCAGGCACACAGCCAGTAGTTGTTAGAGATGAGAACCTGAGCTTGAACATAATGTCTTCCTGATTAAGAAACTGGCACTCTATCCACTTAAGCAATACTGCCTCTTCTATATGTTATATAACACTTAATTATTGTTATGCTCTAAATGTTCTAAGAATGTCTTTAAAACTTCTGACCTTGTAGATTATGAGGTTTTTCTTAATGACTGATTTTTCTGTGGCCCATTCCATTTTGATCCTCACAATAATCTAATGAGATAAGTGCTACAGATATTATCTTGGTTTTACAGATGAAGAAACAGTCCAAGGGGGTGTGAAGTGACTTATCCAGGGTCACACAGCTTGAGTGTCTTCGTGAGGATTCAATCCAGGTTTTCCCTAATTACTGATTTTGTTGACTAGATTGTGCTGTCTTTCAGCTTTATGCACCTTCTATGCTAATGGGTGAACTGATCTCAATCACTGATTGAGAAAATGCTTGATGATATTAATTCAGTAAGGTTTAAGAAATTAATATTAATAAGCTTTCAATTCATTAAATGATGTAATTACAATAACATTTACTTATATTTGAAATATAGTAATACATGCATGCCCAGCCACCTGTAGCACAGTGCCTTATATGTAATAAGCACTTAAATATGTTTATTAGGTAGAACCAAATTGCAAAAGATACTTTATTCAATATAAGTCATGCTTCCATATTTATTAGATTGAATCATTTAATGCAATAAAAGCTAGGTGTCCTCAGTCCACAGCCATCTACCCTAGAAGAGCCTCCAAGTTGCCAGATATATCTTCTATTTTTTATTCCTTTCCTCCCCATCCCCCTTTTCCTAATACTTAGTATAGGCCTTTGCAAACAGTTAGAGATCATTGCTTTTCATTTTCTTACAAAGTGTAGGAATAATCAGAATGATGCTAGTGGCTAAGCATGCCATTGTCCCACTGTTTGAAATTGCTCCCTGCTACCTGGCCAAAATGTTGTTGATCATTATCTAAAACAGGCAACTCAACATGAAGTTCTTCTGTAATCTTATAGCAGTGCTATAAACTCATACAATAACTCCCAACTATACAATATGGTCCTAATTGCTTCAAGCTCATAATAGCCTATAAAATAAGAAAATGTTATTAATTATCTGAGCACATGACTTGTAGTCCTTCTTTACCTCCTATTCTACACTGGGGCTTTAGGGAAGTCACATCAATCAACCAGGTTTACTGTTTTCACTGAGAAAAACATTTGCTAAGTGCCTAAGTGTACTAAGCTTGGATTTACAAATGCAAGCAAACTAGTCCCTGTTTAACTCTCCTAATGTAAGGCTTATGAACTTTAAAAAATATATTTTGAAAATTATATTTGAAAAATATTTTTATAATTGGTTTTCTTTTAATCCTATATATTTTGTTCCTTTAAAAAAAAAAAAAAAAAAAAACTGTGAAAAAGGTCCATAGGCTTCCTCAAACTGCTGAAGGGGTAGTGACACATACAAAAATCCCACACTAGGGAAGTGTTCACAAATAATTAACTAAAGGATATATACACCAAAAACAACACACATTGATGGATAGTGGGACTAACCCCAAAGAATGAAAAAAGAGTCTTTTGAAGGAAGCGACACTAAACTGAGCCTAGAAGTGATCTAGGAGTTCATTAGGTGGAGGTGAAGAGGGAGAACACTCCAGGTATGGGAATAACCTTTCCAGGTTGGTGGTGGGAGGTGGGATATCATGTATGGAACACAAGGTGGAGGCCAGTTTGACTGTAGTATAAAGTTTGAGATTAGAAATAATATGTAATCAGCCTGGGTAGAATTAAATGGGAGCCTGGAGAGGATTAAGCTGGCTTAGGTATTTATGAGGGTAGGAAGTAGTGGCCAGGAAACAGCTTTGGTCTAGTCTTTAACCCAAAATAACAGGGAATTCTGTGGAGAGCCATCGGATAATATAGGGCCATGTTTTCTAGGTGTAATGATGATGTCGACTTGATAACAAGAAAAATAATAATCATCTTCAAGGCATTTGACAAGATAAGATGCCAGCGTTGGTTGCCAAGCTTAGCTCGTGTCCTTTTGGGATGACTAGATGAGGCAACAATCATCTTGGGGTCTTCTAGGCATAGAGTGGCTCAGGTGAGGTTTTAATACACTTTAGTCCACAGAGGGGCAGCTGTGTCCCAGGATAAGTCCCAGAGTTGAGGGGATTCACTTCCCCTAATTGAGGGGCAGGCTCTCTGGAATATACCAGTCTTGTTGGTAAGGGGCAGGAGGTGACAATACTTGGCAAGATATTGCTACTTTTTAGTCCTTGGTATCCAATCAGCTGGGTGATTGGATATTTAAATAAAGTTTCACCTGGATTACCCTAGTTTAGGGACACTAGATTGGGTTGAGTGATAGCTGACCAGTAGAAGATTAGACACTGGAGTTTGATTCTATTAAGAATTTTAAAAATCGGGGGCAGCTAGGTGGCGCAGTAGATAGAGCACCAGCCTTGAATTCAGGAGGACTTGAGTTCAAATGTGGTCTCAGACACTTAACACTTCCTAGCTGTGTGATCCTGGGCAAGTCACTTAACCCCAGTTGCTTCAGGAAAAAAAAAAAAAAAAAAAGAATTGAAAAATCTACACATTTTGGAAACTCAGTAGGTGGGATCACATCTCCAAAAAACAGCCAGGTATCTGCCCAAAGCAACGCATATGGGAAGTGTCAGGTTCTGTGAATCCAAATTCACCACCTGGTGGGGGGAATTATTTGAGTGTTAAATTTCTGAAGTACTATTAAGCAATCCCAAAGTATTTATAAATCACCTAATAAAGACTAGGCAAAGCTTTAAGCACTGAGGATACAAAGAAAAGTGAAAAAACTAGTTCCTTGAGAAACTAATATTTAAGGGGGGGGGGGAGCGGAATAGCACGGATATATCTGAGCATATAGAAAACATATACAACGGTAACTTGGGAAGGAGGTCACCAGGAGCTAGTGATATCAGGGAATGTTTTATATAGAAGTGAGCATTTGAACTGAGTCTTAGGCATTCTGAGAAGCAAAGGAATGGAAGGAGAACATTACAGATATGGGAGACAAATAACAGACATAGATCATGAGGTATCATGTGAGCAAGAGCCAGGAGACCAATATGACAGCAGTTAAGGTCATGAGGAGAGTAAACCAGAAGAAAATTTAAAGGGAAATTAATAACTTCATTTAACACTCTCCCAATAACAAATTATATACATCATGATTCCTTCTTTGAGGTAGTAAAGATAGAGGGTAGGAATGGATGATTTCCTGAATCTTTCCTGCCTTCTAGGATATAGGAACGATTCTTTATTTTGATTTCAAGTATATTCATTTGTAAAACAGACAAACTTTTGGAACAATACTGTTTCTAAATTCCTGTTCTTAGAAGGTAGAAGCTCATATTTAGGAACATTTATGGTTCTGGGAATGGTGACATGTGCCTGTGCTGTTTGACACTGGGAAGGCTGAGGCTGGTGGAAAGTTTAGGCTGAGGGTGATTTGAGCTGCCAAAAGTCCAGAACTTATTGAGTATCTATACTAAGTCCAGTATGGAGAAAAGTGCCAAAAGCCACTCAAAAGGGAACCAATTAGTCCAATTTGAAAAAGAAGCAGATTACAACATCCTTGTTATTAGTAAGAAGATAGAGCCTGTGAATGGCCACTATACTTCCTGTCTAAGTAAGATAGGGAGAAAGACACAGTCTCAAAATAAAAAAAGAAAAGAAAATCCGTGGCTGAAATGAAAAAAAACAAAAACAAAACATGGTGCAATAGAAAGAGGCCTGGGCTTGGAGTGTGAGCAGAGATATAAGTTCAAATCCTGCTTCTGACACTTCTAGCTTCTAAGCTGACACATTCACTTTTCCAACCTTTACAATGGGGTGAAATATGAAAGAAACTAAGTGGAAAATGACTGAATAAACTATGAATGTAATAGAATATTACTTTGCAGTAAAAAATGACAAATAAGAAGAATTCAGAGGAAAGCAGAAAGATTTGTGTAGAGTGATGCAGAATGAAGAGAGGAGATCCAAAAGAACAACAGGCACAATGACCACAACAGTGTATATAAGGTCAGCACTGTGAGACAACAGAAATAGGGGTCAAATATAATAGACTGTTTTGTTTTGATTTGGGTTTTTTTGGATGATCTTTTTTTAAAAAATTTATATTTTGTTTCCCAATTACATGTAATAAGAGTTCTTAATATTAATTTTCTTAAGATTTTGAGTTCCAAATTCTCCCCTTCCCTTTTGTCTCCCCTCTTTAAAAAGGCATCTTTTGTAGATTATACATGTATAGTCATGCAAAATATTTCCATGTTAGCCATGTTACAAAAGAAAATAGACTATTAAAAAAAAACAAGAAAAATAAAGTTTTAAAAAGTATATATCAACCTGCATTCAGATTCCATTAATTCTTTTCTAGAGGTGGATAGCATTTTTCATCACAACCTTGGATCATTGTATTGCTAAGAATAGCTGTTATTTTCACAGTTGATCATCATACAGTATTGCTGTTACTATATACAATGTTCTCTTTATTCTCCTCATTTCACTTTGCATCAGTTCATGTCATTCTTTCCAGATTTTTCTAAAATTATCCTGCTTGTCATTTCTTATAGTACAGTAGTATTCCATTACAGTTATATACCACAACTTATTCTGCCATTCCCGATTGATGGACATCCTCCTCAATTTCCAATTCTTTGCCACCACAAAAAGAGCTGCCATAAATATTTTTATAGTTGTAGGTCCTTTTCCTTTTTTAAAAAAGATCTCTTTGGGACACAGATCTTACAGTGGTATTCCTGGATCAAATGATATGTACAGTTTTATAGCCCTTTGGGCATAGTATGAACAAGTATTTTTACCATACTATTAAAGTTAGAACATGCAACCTTTTTGTTAATAATTATTTATTAATACAACACAAGTACAAATTGACATGCACTATCTTTCACAATCATGGTGAAAGATATTCTTCATGGAGATCAATTGACAGATTTTATTTGCTAAGTACTTACTATATTCCAACCACTGTCTTAAGTACTAGTTACAAAGAATTAAAAAAAAAAAATCTCTCATGGAGCTTATATTTGAATGTGGAGAAAACACACATATATGTATGTACATCTAGAACATCTATATGTACATATACATACATTTATGTAAAAGATACAAAAAAAAAGATATAAGTAGACAATATGTTCCTCAATAAATTCAAAATCGATATGCAACCTAAATGTAAAAGGTTCTGTAATAAAAGAAAATTATAAGAGAACAAATTTAGGTATCTTTTCCAAGTATGTCTAGGAAAATAATTCTTAATCAAACTAGGGGCTGAGCAGATAACAAAAGATAAAACAAATAATTTTGATACAAAAAAGAGAAAAATGTTTGCTTTTCAGCAAAGTCAAAGACTATTCAAAGGATATGAACAAATAAATTTCAAAAGAATTATGAATTAACAACTAAATGAAAAATCAAACCAAAACATTATTAAGAGAAATATAAATTCTTTTAAAAGTCTGGACTTCACTTACCCCCAGCAAATTAGTAAATGTGATTGAAGAAGGAATCTATCAGTGTTGGAGGGATTGTGGAAAGATGATTGCTCCAACGCATGTTGTTGGAGCTGTAAATTGGTGGACTCTGGAAAACAATTTGGCATTATGCTAAGAAAGTAACTAGAGTATATCTTTGATTCCAAGATCTCGGTACTAGAAATATACCCCAGGGAGGTCAAAAACAGAAAGGTTCCACATTGATTACTACACATTGATACATATGTATCAATAGTAGCACTTTTTGTGATAGCCAAGAACTGGAGTCTTTGACTAGAGAGTAGTTAAACAAATTGTAGCACAAGAGTGTAGAAGAATATCATTGCTCTCTAAGAACATGAAAAATTCAGACAAGCTAAAAAACATAAAAACTGAAGCAAGCAAGTAAGCAGAATCAGGAAAATAGACACCATAGTTACATTGATGCAAATAGGAACATTTTGTGGTTCAATTGTGTCCAATTCTTCCTGATTCCACTATGGTATTCTCTTGGCAAAAATACTGGAGGGGTTTGCTGTTTCCTTCTCCAGTGGATTAAGGCAAATACTGACAAGTGTTTAGGGTATTCAGGAAGAACTAGCATCTAGTGGTGTGGTAGCTCACAGAGGCCTTTTTAGGACTGCTCATTCCCCTTTGGCGTTCACCTTTCATCCAACTCTCATCTCTGACTTCAAAAAGCTATACCATGTACAGTGACCACACCTTGGTAAAATAGTTTTGGCAGAAGAGTTAAACTAAGTTTAGAGTGACCAACAAGGGGGGATGTCTACCCCAAGCATGTAAAGACTTCCCCTGGTGACATGGGCAGATGAGAACAATTTGTGGTATGAAAGCAGCTGAAACAGGTGGAGCACTTTGGGTTTAGTCACTCATTGAAGATGCTAAGGTCATCCACTGCATCCCAGGCTATCACCAGTTGTCCTGACTTTTGTCTTGCTATTGGACTTTAGTGATTCTGGAAGAGACAGTGATCTTTACAACGTTTGTACAACTCTGCCTCACTTAAGTCCAATTCACGTGCAAGTCATGTCCAAGTCATGTGCAATGGTCCTTTTCAAAGTGAAGAATGAACAGCAAGGTAAATGGAGATTAAATGACTTCCCATGATCACTAGCTAATAAATGTCTGAGACCAAATTTGAACTCACTAATGAGTCTTCCTGAGGCCTGGTACTACAACTACCACACCATCTAGCTGCCTCAATCAGAATGATATATGTAGATTCTAGTGGCGTGAAGAAACTCCTCAAAGTACAACTCTTATGCCCCAAAGTGTCCAGGGGTGACCCTGACACAGTATTCAAATGTTATGGCAGCAGAGAAGAACTCTGCTAAGTTATATCCTGCTGGCAAGACTTCAAATATGGTCCTGGCAACAAAGCATGTTGACTTTTTGAGAACCAGCATGGTTAAATATAGAGATGCGCATTAAAAATAGATTGCTACCACTTGATGTTTCTTCCCTGGCAATCTATGAAGCAAAGCAATTATTGAGATGTGCCTATTGTCCAAAACAAAATATATAAATAAAATTTAGGAAGAAAAGTAAAAATAGAAGATATGTTAAGCAAATTACTTTCTTTCCTGAAATCTTGGGAGGCAGTATTTTTTTTTTAAGTAGCAAAATATTCAGTAGCACACTGGGCAGTGGTCCCAGCCACTAAGTAGCTACATAGCTCTCACTTCTTTTTCTAGAAAATGTGGTACATCTGACATGTTAATGTCACTGAGTACTGAGCCCAGCAGGCTAGTGCATGACCAATGACTTTTGCCACACTAATGGAGGCAAGAAAAAGAGGACTGGATTTGATTCCCATCTACTTATTACCTGTACTTTAGGCCACTGTGTACTTTAGACACTCATACTTAGCCTCACTGTGCCTCAGTTCCTCATCTGCAAAATGCAATATTTATAACTAGATGGTCTCATCTGTCCCTTCCAATAATAAATCTATGATCATATGATTAGATGGCCTTTAACATCTCCCTAATCTTTTATCCTTATAATTTAATTGCAAGGACTGAAATTTACAGAATACTATGACTTCTGTAGAGCAGTCTGGGAAAATTTCCGTGTTGTCAGAAAAAAAAAAAAAAATGCTAGAAAGAGAAATTTCACTCAATATAACTGATATATTATATATCAATATAACTGGGAATTAATTAACCTATTTATATTCAAGACATAAAATTCAACTATAAAACCTTTTTTTTAGAAAAAATTTAAATAATGTTGAGATATTTTTTATTAATGATTTGGCTTCACAAATATAAAAATGAGCCTTCACTCCCAGCTCAGTGGGTGGCCCCTGTGTCATCTTAATGAAAATACATTGAAAAGAGTCAGACAAAATAAGTACACATAGATGGGGTGCCATCTGCATTATTAGAGGGAACACCTACACTGAAGAAATCACAAATCTATTTGAGTCTGTTACCTAAATCAGGGTATAGACTAAATAACAAGAAGATTCACTTGGGAAAACCAGAAAGTTTTGAATCTTCAGGAAAATAATGAAAAGGGGGGGAAGCAGAAATGAAGAGGATATAAAACAAATCTCAGACTATATTTCTGAGGCCAGCTAGGTGACACAGTAGAATAAAGTACTGGACCTAGTCTCAGGAAGATTTATCTTCCTGATCAGGCTCAAAAACAGCCTCAGACATTTACTAGCTGTGTGTCAACTCACTGGACAAGCCCTATAAATGAGCTGGAGAAGAAAATGGCAAACCATGCTATTATCTTTGCCAAGAAAACCCTAAATGTAGTCACAAAAAGTCAGACATGGCTGAAACAATAACAACTATGTTCTAGGTAGATAGCAACTTAAATATAAAAGATCATGTAAAAACCTAGAAGACACTGGGATAAAGGACCTTTTTTTACCAAGCTGGAAAATGTAATGGGAATACATAAGGAAAATGTAAGATCTTTTGCAGAAACAAAATCTATGCAGCTAGGATAAATAGAGCTATCAACTGGGGAAAATGTTTAATCAAATATATCTGATAAAACTTAATATCCAAGATAGGGAACTGATAAGCCTAATCCTCTCATTTTACAAATGAGAAAAAAAATCCCTGGATTCTTAACTCCAAAACTGGGTACTTTCCCTTACATCACACTTCTTTTGGAAGGATCAATGAATTACTTATTAGATTTATTTTTTTAGGAGTAATCTCTAATTTGGAAATGTCCCTGAGCAATAAGTAGCCATATAATCCCAGAGACAACTATTTATTACTGTAACAAAATTCCCTCTTTCTTTTCCAGAAACATCTCCAGGAGTGACAAAAGTGAAGATCATTGAAAAGGAGCCTGCTGAGCGCCATATGATTGCTTCATGGGAACTAGTAGGTATCTGATCTTCAAGATTATTACCTCCCTGTCCCAAAGAAAGAATAACTTCAGCAAGAAAAAGGCAATCAGTCATCCAGAATACACCCTTGTCCCTCCCCATTAATTCACAGGGGACTTAAGTCTCACCCTGTAATAGGAATTTTCAAACTTCAGAGTTTTCTAGGGAAGTATCTTATCTTTGAAATTCCCTTCTGATCTATCCAGGTCTAGTTTGAGAATTGCTGTATTAGTCTTGTGTATAGTATCCAGGATTTATGATAAAGATTGTAGAGATGAAAAAAAAAAAATTTAGATCACTCATGATCCTTTATGGCCCAGAGAGGATATTGTGGGGAGTACTGGTTTGAGACTAGCCTTGTAAAGGGGTTGAATCTTATCTTCAGTGACTGGGAGAAACAGAATATATTCTTACAAATGCCGGCAGGCCCATGAAAACAGAAGAGTAGGAAGGGAAGGAATGCCTTATCTGAGCTGGCAAGTCATTACTTCCTATCATTTTTCTTTAATTTCCCTCCCCCCTCTCATTCCTACCATCCAGCACCATCAAGGAGTTATTACCCCTAAGGAATGCTTGTTTGCCAAACTACCCATACAAAATATCAATAGAAACATAGAATATTAGAACTGAGACCTTAAAGATTGTTCAGTCAATCCCTTCATTTTGCTATAAAGTGAAGCTCAGAAAAATTAAATTGTTTATGACTTGTTAAAGATCACACACAATAAGGTCCAGAACTACTAGATTAGAACTCTGAAGTTCTAACTCTTAGACTCACTACTCTTCGTGATCTGCCCAAATAAGCTGTTATTTTACCTCTAAATACTTGTTAAATAATTTTGCATTACATTCTAGCAGAGGTATGAAGTTTAGCTAATGCAGAAAATATTAACAAGTATCTATATTTATAAGACATGGTGTTGGGGGAGAAGTGAAGAGGTAGGGGCTGAGACTACAAGGACAAAATAATTTTTGCCCCTAAAAGTTTACATTCTATTGAATAGATAAATAAGAAGCAATCACTGCCCTTGTGCACTTATATTAGAGCAAGTGACAAAACACAACCAAAAATAATTAGTAATACACTATTAGTACATTAGAAATGTACTGATCTAAATTTTTTTTTTCAATTAATAAGCATTTTGTTTTTCCCCCTCTCCCCTCAATGGAAGAAAAAGAAAAGATAATAAGGAAAGAAAGAAAGAAAAAACCCTCATAAAACCACATATATAGTCAAACAAAGCAAATGTGTGTGAGAGGTGTGACATCCTTAGCAAAAAGACACCATAGGAAAAATGGAACTAGAATTGGGCTTTAAAGAATAAATATTAATTCATTATGTGAAAAGGTGAGGAAGGACATTTTAGATAAAAAGGATGGTGCAAAACAAAAGAATAGAGACTAGAATGGGGCCTAGAAGATGGTCCACTTTGGCTGGAGCAGAGTTTGTAAAGAAGTAAGAAATCTGAAAGAGTAGATTACCAGCAGCTTTGGTGCTACTGTGATAGGCCAGGGCCATTGTAGGGCATTAAGAACAGAGAGGAGGCTGTGTAAAAAAAAATGGTAGCTTGGTTAATGACTGAATAGGAAAAAGGAGAAGTGATGTCAGAGTTTCAAACAAGGTGCCCAGTGGTGCCTCTGACAGTATTAGAAAATTAATAGAAACAGAAAGGAGCTGGTTTAAGGGGAAGGATAACAAGAAAGCCAAGAAGTTTAAGGTGCCAGTGGAAATGTCTACTTGGGGCCTCAGAATACCTTCAGTGTTACAGAGTGCTATTCAATAACCCTGTGAATTAGGAATTATTATCATTCTGAGCAGCTAAATGGTATGGTGAATAGAACACCATCCCTGGAATCAAGAGAACCTGAGTTCAACTTGTTCCTCAGACACTTAACAGTTAATAGCTGCATGACCCTGGGCAAATAACTTAACCTCAATTGTCTTGGGGGAAAAAAAAAAAGAATTGGAATTGGAAGAATTATTATTATCTCCATTTTGAAGATGAGACAACTGAAGCTCAAAGAAGTTTGATGATTTGCCCAGTCACATAGCTAATAAGTGTCTGAGGCTGGATTTGACTCATATCTTCCTGATTTAATTAAAAGTAACCTAAGCAAATATATCTCTAAAATACTCCCCTTCACTATTCACCTTTCCAGGCTATTGTGAGGAGTAAATCAGTGAGATAACATTTGCATGTAAGTATTTTATTTAAAACTTTAAGGAATTATAAAATGTGAGCTATTCCCTATCTTGACTTACAAAGTAGAACAATCTTCATCAATATAAAGATGCTTTTTTTAGTAGCCACTAATAAAGCAAAGCAGAGGAGCCGTTGCTTGAAGCATCTCCTGTGCCCATTTTCAAGTAGACAAGATCTTTGATTGATGCAATCCCAGAAATATCTTAATTCTGCTTCTGTCTCTCACTATCTTTCTTTGGTCCTGGATTATTACCATCAGCCAGAACTGAATCAAGCCAGTCTCAGTTCAATTTTAGAATTGGAATGTCCAGGTTCAGTGTTGACTGACAGACCTTTGACAAACTTGCACTTAAGAAGCAACCATTATCTCATATCTAGAAGATTCAGCAAGAGGTGTTTAATCTTGAGCTCATCTATATTCTGGTACTTTTATTTCTTAGTGTCCTCCCCATCATAGTAGCCCTCAAAAGAAAGGCAAACAAAGAACTCCTTCCTCTGTTCATACCAGCGATTGAAATCCTTTAATGTTTGGTTGGAAGAATTGGTTAAGACATGTGGCTTAACTTCAGATGCATCCCATGTTTTTTTATCTGCTTTCCTTTATGGATTTATGGATTTCTTTATCTTTGTTAAATGTCTGTTAATTCCCTGCCTTGTGCTTTCTAGTCACTTCCAGTACAGACTTAATATGTTTAAAATAGTTTAAGCACTTTCGTTATTAGCATTCTAAATTTCTTAAAAAAAAAAAAATCTTATCATTTCTCTAGTGGTGTGGTTCCCTGGAATGAACATGGAACTGAAATTATTGGCATTATCTGTTTTTACCATACATGTCAGGCCTTATGTAGAGCCTGTTCTTTATCATTTATCTATTTCTTTTTCATCGTGTCCTGTTTAGTTTCTTTTCCATTTAATTCTTTTTTGAGGTTTTTTTTTTCTCTATGCCCTCCATATGAATGAAACCATGAGAAGAGCTGATTAATTCCCTCTGCTGGTGCTAAAGGCCTGAGTTTATATAGCAGAAGGAGTTTTCCATGGGAGAAGAGTCATTTTTTCAACTATGTCATTGTTGCTCTCTCCTTTATAAACTATTTCACATCCATCTACCATTCATCCATTCCTTAAATATTTATTAAGAGCCTCCTATGCACAAGTGAGGAGATGCTGTGTGAAGTGCTAAGATTAATTGGGGAAGGGTGAGATATGAAGAACATCTATTATTCCTTGAGTTATTGTCTCCCAGGTAGCTTATTTTTGGTCCAAAGATGAATATATTGCCATCTCTATCCACAAGGAACTTACAGTCTAATACAGGAAATGAGAAAAACACACTACTAACTACTGATTAGAATTACAATTAGATTAGAATACAAAAAATGCTTAAGAAAAGTATGAAGTATTAGGAGTTCAAATGATGAAAAGCTACCCCTGACCAGAGATGGGAAAATTACAGAGTAGAAATTGCATATTTGGAATGATATAGAGGAATTGGAAGAATTTAAAAAAACAAGGCCTAGGAAATTGAGAAAGATATACCAATATCTGATTTGCTGCTGACATAACATATTATATCTTCTATCAAGACTAAGATAGGAAGTGGCACTTTAGCTCTAACTGCCTTACTCCACAATAAGAATTTTTTTATTATAACTTTTTATTGACAAAACATATGCATGGGTAATTTTTCAGCATTGTCCCTTACAATCACTTCTGTTCCAATTTTTCCCTTCCTTCCCTCCACCCTCTCCCCTAGATGGCAGGCAGTCTCATACATGTATTGTTGTTGAAGTGTATAATGATCTCCTGGTTCTGCTCATTTCACTCAGCATCAGTTCATGTAAGTCGCTCCAAGCTCCTCGGTATTCATCCTACTGGTCATTTCTTACAGAACAATAATATTCCATAATATTCATATACCACAATTTACCCAACCATTCTCCAATTGATGGGCATCCATTCAATTTCCAGTTTCTAGTCACTACGAAAAAAGCTGCCACAAATATTTTTCCACAATAAGAATTTGAAGGACATAGTAGGAGATTATAATCAGTAGGAGAAATGTTTTAGGGAAGAAAATGCTTTCTAAATATCCTTGGGTGTTCAGCCCAAGAGTTTTCCAGAACTTAGTCTAGATGAAGTCACAAATTTAATTATCCAGTTACAAGTCCATAATAGTTGGGAGTTTATCTTCAAAAATACCCTTTGGAGTAATTTGAGCAATGACCAATTGGTGCCTGGGTTTAGGAGATAGGAAGTATCTCTGTTGCTCACTCATCTTCTGGTTTGAGACACAGACTCATCCTTTACCTACCCCATCCTTATGCTTTCCTGTTTTGTGAATACAGAAAAATGACTGTGTAATGCCAGAGGATTTGAAGAATTTTTACCTGATGACAAATGGTTTCCACATGGTGTGGAGTGTGAAACTTGATGGTAAGTTGGCCTTTTGTCCATTGTCACTTGCCTTGACTACACTGTGCCCCCCCTCTGAAATATCTCATAGCAGAAATGTACTTTCCCTGAAACTAATCAGTGTTTAACTTGAGCCTCCCTCTGCCTGCACAGAAATTGCAGCATTGATTTTAGTGGTTTCTGACCTTATTCAGAGTAAATCACAAGATAGAACTACCCAGAAAAGTCCAAAGATTTCCCCCCTCCCCCCGAGGCTGGGGTTAAGTGACTTGCCCAGGGTCACACAGCTAGGAAGTGTTAAGTGTGAGACCAGATTTGAACTTGGGTCCTCCTGAATTCAAGGTTGATGCTCTATCCACTGTGCCACCTAGCTGCCCCCTTTTTTTCAATCATAATCCATAATTTCAAAATTTTCCCACCAAGTCTTACTATAGTACCTCACCAAAAGTTGAAGGTGACTTAGGTTTTTTTAAAAGGCCTGTAAGCTCTGGATAGGTTCTACCATGTTAGACAAATATATAGTGCAGACCTGGCAACAGACCAAATCTGTTTTCAGAGGATGAACCTACCTAAATTTGAAGGGAATTATCACCAGTAGGCTAGTCATTTAGTGATGAATTTTTGTCCATGGCCGCCTATGAAACAAAGAAAAATATAAAATGGCACCCAGTCTTGTGGGCCCCTTTTTGCTTCTATAGTAACTGTGTCAGTGGTGAGGACGAAGGCAGAAGTTACTAAGAATGATACTATTTTAATTTGACTATTAGTACTCCAAATATGAGATTATTGCTGAAGGGACATATTGTTGAAGCAGCTGAATCCTATAGTCTTGACATTCCTATTATAAATGAAACCAGAAGAAAGAAATTGCATCCAAATGGAAGGATAGCTGTTATAGTGATAAAGAAAGCATTTGAAAAAGTAAATTTCCCAAGAAATATAATTTTACGGGATATTGGGTTATCCCATATTATAACACTAATTATAAGTATTTGCAGGAAAAAACTTACCATTAACTAATTGTATTTTCTACACTAAAATCTTTTGCTAATAATGAGAGATAGAAATTCTTTGAAGAAGTTGATAAAACCCTTCAAATTAAATCAACATATATTTTGATACTTGGTGACTTCAGTACAGAGGAGGAAAAGATTAGTTTGGAGAAAAACATGGTGAAGCAGAGTACAGGAGGAAGGATTGAGAGAAGCTAAAGGTCTCACACAAAATCAAGTATCAAGATCATTTTCTTTGAGAAACAAATTGGTCTGCACTAGACATGCTGAGAAGCAAATAACATTGCAAAAATGAAATGGATTGTATTATAAAAGGACAACATTTTTTACTAATCTCTAAATCAGCTGTCTTTGTAAAATCAGTCTACAGACTGGTTATCAGAATTAAGATCAGAAATGTTTATGGGGGAAAAAAAGCAAGAAAAAATAATCATAATGATTAAAAATGGCACAATAAAGAACAAGAAAGTCCAGAAAGTAGCCTAATACACAAATATCTGATTTACTTGCCAAACAGAAAGATAACTGCCAAAGGCAACACCAAATTAAAATATAAACTTGTTTATAAAATCTTACCAAAAAAAGATGATGAACAATTATTAGCAGTATTGTTTTATAAAACAAAAACAATTGAAAGGCAAAAATCAGTTTTAAAAAGTTTGGTAAGATGTCCAACTAAGGGGCAGCTAGGTGGCGCAGTGGATAGAGCACCAGCCCTGAATTCAGGAGGACCAGAGTTCAAATTTGATCTCAGACACTTAATGCTTCCTAGCTGTGTCACCCTGAGCAAGTCACTTAACCCCAGCCTCAGAGGGGAAAAAAACCAAACAGATATCCAACTAAGCAATCATTCCAATAGCATTTGAGAATATAAACAAAAGAAAATTGACAATATTTATAAAATTTATAAATAAAATTTATAAAAATTATGATTACAAACTTTTCTATCAAGGACAATGGAATTTGCACAATTGGACTGTAATGTCACAGTCCTGGATGTGGATATAGGAGCAGAAGAAATGGTCCTTAAAAGAAAGATCCCCCCCCAAAAAAAAAAAACCAGCAAAATTGTACCAAGTGCTCTAGAAGAGATCTATGCAAAAGACAAAATTATTATGAAGTCTTTGAGGTAGCAAATATGCAAGTTATCTAAAGAAAGAGAAGATACCAAAGACTGAGGGGGAAGGGAAGGGAATCTAAAACTATACTAAAAAACTATACTATGACTGCCTACCCATATGCTTACTCTCCCTTCTATGCAAAATCTTAATGAAAGTCATCTATATGCAAATCAAGAGCATTCTCAACAAAGGCCTTAGCAGGGAACAAAGAAGGCTTTTTCAAATAATAGTGAACAATTGACTGAAAAATTTAAAGAATGTAAAATCCCACTGTATTGTTGGTTGCTTGGGTATGAAAAGGTATTTGATTTGGTAAAGTCACTCAATAAGTATTTATTAGACTCTTATTTGACAAGATATCTCTCATCTATACAGCAAATTCACTGAAGATTTATTGAAAGCTATAATATCAGATGATGAACATCAAGTAAGGCATAAAATAGGAACTATATGTAAACCTAAGATATGCCTCTTGTGAAATCTGGGAAAGATCTAGCATAATTCAAGTTGAAAAAGGATTACATGTAGTTAGTGTGGTATTCCAGATGCTCTTGCTTCCATCTGCTCCTTGGAGATGACTTTGTAGTGATCACATCAAAGCCAAAGACATTGCAGAATCTTTTGGAAAAGGTCTCTAATCAGTCAAAGGAATTAGGCATTATCAAAAAACTAGTGGATGAAGATTGTCCAAATTACAGTAGGCTTATGAATGGAAAACTTACAGAACTTTTCCATTGATAATGTTTATCTGAGATGGACAAGTTGAGCCTAGAGTTGAATAGGAAGAGAAGATTAGGCTACATTATTTTTAGGAAATTTTAAAGTTCCTTTGATGAATTCAAGCTTTACATGAAAATATAGGTCCATCTTTTTGATATTAACATTTTACTAGTATTGCTATATGACAGTGAAACATGGAATACAACAGGCTCTGAAAAATTAAAAAGTAACATAGCACAGAGATCTGTGTGAATATGAGCAGTCTATCACATATAACCAATGAGGAACTTTAAGGAGGATGAAAGTAAAAGAAGTCAGTAAAGAATTGTATGATAGAAAAAGATATTTAAATGATAAGAGATGAATGGATGGATGAAAAAGTGTTCATTTGTTAAGTATTTACCCTTAGTTAAGTCCCAAGTTTGGATGCCTGGAGCCAACTGAGAGGTGCGTCAGTGATGGTGAGCCATCTTGTATGGTTTCATGGTGTATCACAACTATCCTCATAGTGTCAAAGGAAAGACATAAATAAAATCAAGAAAACCTCTTGCATGTGAAGTCAGTTCTCTATGGTGAACTTCTAGAAAGATGTGAATAGGAGTATCACTGGGCAAACAGGCACAAATGTTGTGATCAGCATTGTTGGAGGAAACTTCCCTCTTCGTGACATCTCAGATCCATTTGGGTTTCTAAGTTGGAAACATAAGATGACTCTGCATGACAAGCTGTTATAACACCAAGCTGTTATAACACCCTCTTGTAGTCCTGCAGAAAATTTAAAATAAAAAAACCAATTATTCAGGATGATGTTAAGACTCATTTTCAGTGACATCCAGTTATTTTTAATAGTATTCTATTTTTCTAAATACATGCAAAGGTAGTTTTCACATTAACCTTTGCAGAACCTTATGTTCCAAATTTTTCTCCCTCTTTCCCTTCCTTCACTCTTCCCAAGACAGCAAACAGTTCTTCTAAACATATTTCCATATTTCTTATGAATAGTCAGTTATTATGGGACTGTGCTTCCTCCAAATTTCCTCTTGGTTTCCTAAGGCTTCTAAATCATTTTGTTTTGACTCTTTACAGGTAGAAATAGTGTTTGTAAGTGTTTGAGTTTTATTACTCCAAATAAGAAGAAACAAAGCCAAACCATCTTATTTTCAAAGGGTCCTGACTCAGGAAGCTAGTGTCTAATGGGCCTTCCTTTTTTAATTCTAGTTGGGTAGCCCTCAGTCCCTTTCTCTACTTCATTATTCTTTAGCCAGTGTAACTTAAATTCTTAAAAGATCTGAAATTTCACCCACATGAATACTCTTTATTAATGCAGATCAATCATAAGCCTTCCATGATACAGTAGACCATGCCATGCATTGCTATGGCCAAAAGAATGAATAAGCTTCAATTGATGGGCCTCTTCAAATTTAGCAAAGCTGGGCTTTGCATACCAATAGTCTATCACTAAGCCTGTCTTAGAACATTTTCAGCTTCACAGAAATGGCTTAGTGTGGCTCTGTAGAATTCACTGTCACTTCCACACACTAGGGAAACATGGAAATAGGATTTTTAGTGAACTAAATTTAATGAAAGTATCTTCCTACTCCTTCTGTAATTATAGAAATGACACAATTAAAGTTGAACTCTGAGACTTTTGCAAAAAGAATCCAACAAGTGTATTAACCATAATTTTGTCTGAAGCAATTTCCCATACACAAACATTAAATTATGTTACAGTTACAGTTTTAAATCCTTCAAGCAAATTTGCCTCTCTGAAAAATTCTGTTTGCCTGGGAAGAAAATTCCCAGGAAATGCAATTAAAAAGATATTGTCACATTTTTAAGATTTAACCAAGTTGCCAGCCTTCCCTAGTATATGACTGATCTCATATCAGACTCCCCTTTTTCATTACCAACATTTTCACATGTTGTTTCACAACTCATAATATATCCTCAATAGCAATACACTCTTAGCCTAATGAACTTGAGTGAAACAAGTCATTCTATTACAGACATGATGATTTTTCTCAATCTACAGATAAAAGACAGCTTCCTGTTTTGTAGATGGCTGGCTTGGGAGTCAAGAAAATTCAGGTCCTAGAATATACTAGGTTAAGTTGTTTCTAAGGGGTCCTTGGCAACAGATGATTTGTAAATTACAGATGAATTGCTGATCTACTTCAGTGAAGGGAATTTTTACACTTAAGAGTTTTCAGTAATGTCAAAATCATACTTTTGGACCAAAAATAAGCTACCTGGGAGACAATAACTCAAGGAATAATAGAACTGTCTGCTTGGAAAAGTTCTTGGAGGCCATTTTGTCCAAACTCCTAATAATCCAGATGACCTCAGAAGCCCAAGGTGGGGATTTGTCCAAAATCACAGAGATAGTAACTGATTAACCCAAGATTTAGATCCTTCAACTATAAATCCATGATCCTTTTCACTGGTTTTCAGCTTTTCCCCCATCATCCCAGTTTATCTTTGCATTCACCTCGGTTTATCAAGTTCATCCTTTTGAAAATATGATACCTATGATACTGAAGATCTAGTCTGACCAGCATAGAGTAGAGTCAGAAGTGTGCTGATAAATGTTTAACAACAAGGTTTCCAACTGGAGAGGGTAAGGAAGGAGACATATATGTACATACACTTTTAAGTTTAATTTGCATTATTAAAATTTTCTTTGTCACTTTCCAAATTTTTGAAAATTAACAAAATAATAGATCAAGCTGTGATTTGTAGGGTTTGCAAGTTTCAGAAGTGAATATACTCATACTAAAATTTTAACTTTTGAGCCTGTACAAACGATGTGCTTTCTTTGTCCTGGGCATTTGACTTCTGTTAATGCAACCTGAGATGACGTTACTTTTTTTGGTAGCCTTGTCACACTCTTGGCTCACTAAAGTGATATCAAAGCCCATAGGTCTTTTTCACATAAAGTGCTCCTATGTACAAGGAGTTCAGTTTTATCCTG
Source organism: Sminthopsis crassicaudata (assembly GCF_048593235.1). NCBI lineage: Eukaryota > Metazoa > Chordata > Mammalia > Dasyuromorphia > Dasyuridae > Sminthopsis > Sminthopsis crassicaudata. The sequence goes on from NC_133617.1 coordinate 512,409,135, forward strand.
CTTAGGTAGCAAATCTTAGTGAGAACTCTTTTCTAAATATTTTAATTAAGTTATCAGAATCCAATCCCTTTCTGGACCATATCTTTCTCTTTTCCCAAGTCCCTGAAAAGTCTCTATTATGTCTGTTCCCCTTCCCTGCTTCTACACTATTCAGGCTGACCTATCTCTGACCTTTCTGTCCCCTGAGAAAACAGTATATCATCTGATCTCTTCCTAACCTCAAGGTTATTTCTGAACAAGGTACCCTTAGTCTCCAAAGTAGATATAACTTGTTTCTCAGTCCTAAAAGAAACAATTTTTTTCATTAATAGTTCTTTGCCTTGTTTTCCTTTTGATCTGCCATTCAGTTTGGGACCCAGAGTCCTCCAGTTTTTGCTGTCAGTACCAGAGGCATCTCTTGTTTATCCATTGCCTCTTAACCCATATTCATTTTGACTATGACATTCTTTATCCAGATCACACAAAAGGCAGCTGGAGGAATGTAGCATAGAGCCACTATCCTATGTATATATGGGGACAGTCACCGAGAGACAGTTCCTTAGGACTCTATGGTGTAATGGGAAGAGAGTGATAATTGGAGTCAGGAAAAACCTGAGTTCAAGTTTCACCTCTGACTGTGAACGCTTACATCTTCATTGGTGAATAAGACTCATAGAGTTGTTTTGAGGTTCAGATGAGCCTTAAAGCAAATTAGTAATGGTAATGATAGTGGCTCTAGTTGCCGTTTGTCGATGGCATTCTGGTGCTCAAAGGAAATTGCTAGGACAGTCCTCAGAAGGCAAGTGGCTTTACCCACCAAAGTGCATCCATCCTTCTCCTTTGAGGATGATTGCTAACATCTTGCCCCTTCTCTCAATTCTCTTGCAGATCAGCCTGTGCCTTTGGGCTGCCTGGTGATTAACAGCATCGCAAACTTGACTCAACTCACCCAGTCGGCTGTGTACACACTTCCCAATTCACCAACTCTAGAGGATCTAGATGACGAGGAGGATGAAGGTATTGTGAGTGCTCGCAGGGGTTTGTTGTCTGAATACAAACTGGTTCCTTCCTATAGACAGTACCGAAAACACAGGGTATTCTTGCAGCATTTCACTTTTAATTCATCTGTAGAACCTTGGAGATCTTTTTCACCTTTCTTTTCTTCTAAGCCTTGGAAAAATATCCTTACCATTTACTTTTCCCATTTCACTCTCACTTCCAACATCCAACTGGCTCCCTTCAACTGGTCTTCCCTTTCAAACCATCACATAAAAACCCCCAGGTCAGGTTTTCGTAAGACTACCCAGATATCAAGTAACTCCTACTCTGGAGCCTCAAATGGCCTCTACATGCCTCCAGAAGAAAACATAAGCACCTCAAGGTAACTTTCAAGGTTCTCCATAATTTTCCTCTCTTCAGCCTAGACAGTGTGCACATCTCCCACTCCAACAAAGCCATTTCAGCAAATTTACCACTCTCACCCTTCTCTCTCCCATATTGGAATATTACCACTTTCTTTACATTCCTTCCAAACCGAATTTGTTTCACTTCTTCCACAAAACCCTTCTCCAAATTCCCACGGCACTTAACTGTTTTAGACCAATAGACTCCAAACTTTTTTTTTTTTTAGGGAGATTAAGTGATTTGCCCAGGATCACACAACTTGTAAATATCTGAAGCCAGATTTGAATGCAAGTACTCCTGACTCTTGTGCTCTATCCATTGTGCCACATAGTTGTCCTAATTGTACCTCTAAACTTTTTTTAATCCGGTTCAGTAAAAATTTTTTTTCAGAATGCTTACTCGATATGTGTGGATTTATTTATTTTAGAGGGATAATTTTGTTTTTTGTTGGGGCTTTTTTTGAATGAGGAGTATTGAGTTCTTTTTTGAACCAATTGAATTTGAGATTCAAGTTGTGAATATTTAAGAAGTATTTAATGAGATAAGTCTGGACCTCAGGAGAAACAAAGACTGAATATAAAGAATTTGAAATTTATGAATGTGGTCATTAAAACCATGGGAACTGATGAAGTCGCCAAATTAAGGAATGTACATAAAGAAAGGAAGAGCCTGGGACAGATTTTAGGGTCATGCTCCCCATTATAGAGCATGACTATGAATGATGGTCTAGCACAGAAGGACTGAGAAGGAGCAGTCAGATAGCTCAGAGGGAAACCCAGAAAGGAAGAAGTAGACATCAAAATGTGACAGATCCTGCAAAGGCGTCAGGAAGGATGAGGCAAAATATTTCTAAGCTGCTTAGGAAGCATGCTATTCTCTACTCCATTCCTCTGGCATCATCCCATTAAAGTTATGTGTTAGTATCCAGACCCTGTCCTTAAGTTTAATCATATGTTGGCTGATGTTTCAATGTTATTAATTTCTGGATTTGCAGGTAATGAAGATCAGCCAGAAAAACCTCACTTTGACTCTCGTAGTATAATATTTGAGCTGGATTCCTGCAGTGGGAATGGCAAAGTATGTCTTGTCTATAAAAGGACTTCACCAGGTAAAATACAAGGGAGAAGGATACAGTAGAGGTTGAGATTCTGGAGCCCCTAACAAATGTTACTTCTCCACTACCTCTCTTTCATCAGTATCTTTTGTTTCCTTCTCTGAATTTGTTAAGTCCCTTGGTAGGCCTTCCCTAAGAACAATCTTTAGACCAATTTATGATTTTGTCTAAAATAATATTAACATGACTCTAAAAATATCTGATTTCATACAGTAGACGCTCAATAAACATTTATTAAATGCCTATTATGTTCCAGGCACTATAGGAATCCCAAAGGCATTGACTTGAACAAGTTAAACTTGATGCATTGTCTGGGCTCCCTGTGGAAGAACAGCAGCTTGCAGTTCACTATATTAAAATATAGTGATTGAAATATTTTAAAAAACAAGTTTGTATACCTCGAGTTAAGAGCTCCTACAGGATTATTCTTAGAAGGCAAAGTGTATTTCTTGTACGTTTAGTTTAAATCTTTTATATGTATGTGTGTATGTGTGTGTGTGTACTCTCCAGATAGATAGCTAGAGTAGATATATATGTATCAGTGTATAAAAAATGGACTTTCCTTAGAAGCTGTTTTTTTTTTCCTATTCTATCAGTGGCCAAAGAAAGCAAGATCTGGTTCCTGGACAGAGCTTTATATTGGCACTTTCTGACAGACAGTTTCACTGCCTACTACCGCCTGCTGATCACCCACTTGGGCCTTCCCCAGTGGCAGTACGCCTTCACCAGCTATGGTATTAGCCCACAGGCCAAGGTAGGAGAAGAAGATTTAAAGTGCCTCAGGCTTTTCTAGTTCTTATCTTATCTTAAGCCATTTCTAGTCTTCTAAGAAATGTACTAGACTTGGAGAAATTATTTCTGACTTTGCCCTATACTTACTTGCTGAAAAAACTTTAAGCAATTCACTTGACTTCTCCAGGTTTCACTTTCCTCATCTCTCCATTAATAATTCCTGCTATTCCTATCCTTATGTTCACATCTTGTGAGGATCCCAGTTATGGCAGTGAGTAGCCATTCAGTCAAGCAATCTGCTATGAGAATTTACAGGGGAAGTAGCTACCAATTATTAATTTGATATATCCCATTGACTTTTAGGAGTTGTATAGTGTTTGTTTTCCTACAAAGGTAAAAAGAATTATATATACATGAGTATCTCTAATTTAAGAGAAGTGATCTAGATTTAAGGAATGTCTCTCTAGCACCATGCTTGTTAGGATGGATTAAAGAGTTATTTAATAATATGGAAGAAATGATCCAAGAGATAAAATATTGAGAGGTGACAGAGAAATTGGAACTAGGATCAAAAAGTTGGCATATGAAAGTATGTGACACAAGAGAGAAAGAAAATAAATTGAATTATTCAAGTTCTGTGTAGGTCCCCTCTAACTTGCTCTCACACTCATGGGTTTGATCTCCAGAAGGTGGTTGCTACCCCAGGTAATAGTGTGCCTTGTGAGGCAGGACAGTCTAGCTTATAAGCAAGCCCCACCAGTGTACTTCCTATTAACAGACTGACAGTAAATAGTTTTTAGCAAAGACATTTGCTAAGATGAAATAGTGCAAGGTGAAATACTACAGTACAGACATAAAGTTAGATAACAGTAGTGAAAGGCACACATGTAAATAATACATGACTACTCACATCTCCAGTACTTCAGAACCTTAGTTCATTTCAATAAATATTTACTAAGTGACTTTTATCTATAAGACAATGTCCTTGGCAGTGGGATAGAAATTTTTTAAATGAATAATCCTTGCCCTCAATGAGAAGATGTTCTGGGGTGAATATAATATGTATATCAATAAGCATAACAATATAAGATAATCTGAGAAAAATAGAGAGCAATAACAAGTGATGGTATCAAAGAAGGCTTCATCGATGAGATATCTGCCTCCCAAGCCTTAAAGGAAGATAAGGATTTCGAGAGGCAGAGATGAGGAGAGAAAGGGAATTTTAATCTTGGAAGAGTCTTTTGAAAACTTACAGAGGCAAGAGATTGAATGCCAACTTCAGGGAAAGCTAATAGTATATTGTGGCTCTAAAATGAAACAAGTCTGGGAGCCAGTTTTATGAGTTTTATTTTAGAGATCATATGGAGCCATTGAGATTTTTGAAGAGAATGACTTAGTCATATTATTTTGGCAACCATATGGATAATGTAGTGGGCAATACTGAAAGCAGAAATGCCCATTTAGGAGATAGTTACAACTGATTAGGTGAACAATAAAGAGGGACTGAAATAGAATCACAGTAAGGCAGCAAATGTGGAAGTAAGAACAGTAAAATCTGAAAGCTGCTCTATAAGTACCCTAATTCCATAATAGGTTCAGCAGGAACCAACCATGTATCAGTGATATAATGAAGAGTATTAGTACATTGGGTAGGAATTGGACTAGACAGACGCTCTCAGGGTCATTTCTAACTCTGATTTTGTGAAATGGTATTTGAATAATAAAATCAAGGAAATCTCAAGCTAGGAGGGGCCTTAGAAATGATTATCAACCTTCATTTTTAAAAAAAATCAACAAGCATTTATTGTATACCAGATACACTATCCTAGAGCTTGGGGATATAAATGCAAAAAGGAGAGAGTCCTTGCCTTCAAGAGAGGGGGATACAGTATGTTCACAGATGAGTAATAAAGAATATATAAAAAATACACAGTGGTTGGTAGGGGCACAACTGACTCTTAGAGGAGGTGACATCTGAGCTAAGCTTTGAAAGGAAGTAGAGTAACAAGAAGAGCAATAGGGTGGTATAGTGGATAATGTGTCAAATCTGGAGTCAGGAAGATTAAGCTTTCAAGGCACTAGCTGTGTGACCCTGGATAAGTCACTTAAGCGTGTTTGTCTCAGTTCCTCATCTGTAAAATGAGTTAAGAGAAAGAAATGGCAAACCACTACCAAGGTCACAGAGTTGGACACAACTGAATGATTAAACAACAAAAAGGATTCCAAGAAGCAGAGGTCAATAAGAACAACATTCCAGGAATGTAGGCCAGACTGGACAAAGGCAAGGAGGCAGGCAGTCTAGACTGGAAATCGATTGTAACAGTCTTTAAAAGCCAAATAGAGGAGTTTGTCCTTTATTCTAAAGGCAGTCGGGAGCCACTGATGCTTCTTGAGCAAAAGGATTCATCGTCATGCCTGTACTTTAGAACTGCCACTTTGCAGCTTTGGGATGTAGGGTGGCCAATCAGGAGGCTCTTCCAATAGTCCTAGTGAGAGATGGTCTGGATCCTTCATCTTTACAGATGAGAAATCTGAGCCCCAGAGAAGATAAGTGACTTACCTGGTGGATAATGGGCAAAAGAAATGAAAGCTTTTTAAAGAGTCACAGGTGCTCTTCAAGAAGAGGCAGGCAGTTAAGCCCCCAGCTCCCCAGAGCAACTTTCTGCAGAGAGTCCTTGTGAATGGCAAAGGAGTGGGTGCTGAGGTGGAGATCTCAGGATACAGAGCTGTGCTAGGGGCCAAGGAGCAGAGCTCCTGTTTGTCTCCATCAGTGCCCTGGGGCACGGCCAAGGCGCCGGGCAATGCTGAGGACAGATGGGGCTTGTCCTTATGCCTTCGAACAGAGAGGAATGGGTCCTGCACTGCTGGTTTTCATCCTCCCCTCTCTGCCTCTGGGCCCCCAGCCCCTCCTTCTCCCTTGTTGAGCCAGCAGAGGGCAGTTTCTCAAACTCTGATCGATGTGTGTCTCTCTCTGTCCTCCTTCCATGCAGCAATGGTTCAACATGTATAAACCCATCACCTACAATACCCAAGTACTCACAGAAGATACTGACTACTTTATAAACAAACTAGATCCCAGCAAAGTGTTCAAGAATAAGACCAAAACCTTGGCCCCCACCAAGAGAGGAGGGACACCGCAGCCTCCAGGCTCCCAGAAAGGATCGTCAGGTTCCTCTTCCAACAAGTCTTCCTCTGCCTCTGGAAACCCTGTCAGGAAGTGAACAGCCCCAGCCAAATGGGCTCTTCCCTCTGCATTGGGAGAGCTCAAAGGCTCTTGCCTTGCTCTTCTCTACAGGGACCCAATTCTAAGAGCCTGGGTCCCTCCTGAAGACCCAGAACTCTGCAACTTAGCTAGTGCTGGCGTTACATTGTTCCCCCAACCTTGCAAAGTGTCTGATGAAACTTAGGGCACTGATCAGAGAAGTCCCCCATGTTCCTTTTCCTCCAGCACTCATTAAAATCCATCCTAAATCACGCTAAAGTGTTAATAATGATCTATCATCCTCCACAATAGCAGACTATACTCATTTACATTCTACCATCTCTGCTTTTTTCCCTGCATGGAAGTGGATCTAGCACAGAGGAACATCCATTAAATAACATGTAACTTAACTGAAGTATTGCTGGGTAAAAGCTTTGACAACTGCTGAAAAACCCCAGATCTTTTCTTCTAGAATTGCCAGAATCATTGGAAAACCAAAAAAGAAAAAACCTCTGCATCTAATGCCCTGATTGTTTTTCATTATCAATGGAGCCAAACCAAGAAAGTATATTCTTCCCTCGTCTGGAGGTGTTTCTACCTCTAGTGTCTCAAAGGATTTAATTTTTCTGTGGTTTATTGCTAAATATGAAATGTTTACCTCCAGAAAATTGTTTCAGAATAAAAATTAACTTTCCTGGCCATTTTTAACTGCCTCTCTTTGATTGCTTGGGAGAACTCTCTGGATTGTAACTTCTTTATTGCACTGAGTTAATAATCCCTGGACCTGAAGCAGATTTATATCAGGATAAGGGATGGCCATCTGAGTTTAGAGAACAGTCCATCATAGGTGTTTTTGTGGCAGAAGGTAGGATGGACTCATCTCCCAGATAGTAAAATATAGTAATATAGTACTTATGCTCTGTTAAAAGTTTTCAAAACATATATTTTATCTTATTTGATCCCCACAACAGTATTGCTAGTTAGGTGCTATCCCCATTTTACATATGAGGTAAATAGTCTGACAAGGTCAAACAATAGTAAATATCTAAGACATTATTTGAACTCAAATCTTATTGACCATAAATCTAGCTCTCTATCTACTAAGCCATCCCATTTTACATTTAGCCCAGAGAGGGGATCAAATGACAAGAGCCAGGATTCTTTTTCTTTTATTAAAATTTAATTATTTTCCCCCATATCCTTTATTTCCCCCCATTACATGTAAAAACAACTTTAATATTCTCTTTTTCTAATTTTGAGTTCCAAATTCTCTTCCTCTCTCTTTCCTTTCCCCTCCTCCACATTGAGAAATCAAGCAATTTAATATGGATAATACAGGCAAAATGCATTTCCATGTATGTCATTCTGTGAAAGAAAACACAGAAACTTCCCCCCCAAAAAAAAAAAAAATAAAAAGTATGTTTAATCTGAATTTAGGCTTTAACAGTTCTTTCTCTGGATATGAACAGCATCTTTCATCATGAGTCTTTCAGAATTGTCTTGGATCATTACATTGCTGACAATAGCTGTCTATTATTCACAATTGTTTTATCATACAAAATTGCTGTTACTCCTGGTTCTGCTCACTTCACTTTGCATCAGTTTATGTAAGCCTTTCCAGGTTTTTCTGAGAGCATCGTGCTTGTCATTTTTTATAGCACAATAGTGTTCCATCATAATCATATGCCACAGTTTGTTTAACCATTCCCCAATTAATGGGCATCCCCTTAATTTCCAGTTCTTTGTCACCAAAAAAAAAAAAAAAAAAAAAGAGCTGCTAGAAATATTTTTGTACACTGTTTTTTTTCTCTTTGGGATATAGACCTAATAGTGTTATTGCTATGTCAAAGAGTATGTAATTGTATAGCCCTTTGGGCATAATTCCAAACTGAAAAGCCAAGATTTTAATCTAGGTTCTCAGGTCCGAATCCAGTCCTGTTCCAGGTTGTCCTATCTCAATCTTGGATGTGGTTGGGTGTAAAGGGCTAGAACTGAGCAATGCACTTGGATAATGAAGCACGCAATTACCAATTGGACAATTCCCTATTAACTTGTTTGAAGGTTGACCCTCCCCAGCTGTTCTGTGCTGACTTGATTGGTGGGCAAAGAGGGGGGAAGTGATGTGTGTGGGAGGAGTAGGAGTAGGAGGAAAAGGAATTGAGACACAGAAGCTGACTCAGTCTCTCCTGTGTTTGAAGGAGGACGGGTGTGTGAGGTTGCTAGGCCTAACCCTCTGACCTTGATTGTAAAAGATCAAGAATAAACACGTTTACTGATCCTGACTCCAGCTGATTTCTGGGAAGACACAGTTCCAGCAGTTGGGTGGTATTTTGGGTAACAACTATTTCCCTACTTGTTTGGCTCAGCCAATTTTTCAGAGCATTTTTTAGTTTTCTAGCCTACTGTGTTCATTAGGAGGATAAGGGTGTGTGTAGGAGAAAAAAAAAGCACTACTTGAAAAGGCTTTAAAAAAAAAAGCCCTTAAAATTTTAGTTTAAAATTTTTTTCAACAAATAAGTATTTGTTTTCTCTTCCTTTCATCTTCTCTCAATTTAAAAGGAAATAAAAAATGCAACTTTTTAACAAGTTTAGTCAAGAAAAAAAAAAAGTTCCCCAAAAAGTGTGTCATGCACATATTATTTTGTCAGGAATTAGGTAAGCCTGCTTCATTTCAGTCCTCTTGAGTTATGGTTGGTCAATGCAGAGATCAAATTCTGCCCTAAACGCTCACTAGCTGTGTGAAACTGGGTATATCACTTAATCTCTGCTTTAATCCACTGGAAAAGGAAATGACAAATCACTCCAGTGTCTTTGCCAAGAAAATCACATACAGTTGGACACAACTGAATGAATAACCACTCTGATCAGAGTTCTTAAGGCTTTCAAAGGTTATTTTTCTTGACCATGGATGGGCCACAAGCTAGAATCAGTCTACCTCGTCAGTTATCTCTAATTATCAGCCATCACCTGGCTCCCTACAGAGGATTCCCCCTCCCCCAATCAGTTTTGCAAGTTGTCTGCCAGAGACCTGAAGAGTTTCCAAAACAAGTCACATCCTTCAGCGGTTATGACCTTTCCTCCTGGTTGAGGAAGGCTGATATGGAGAATGTTGCAAAGAATTTCCACCTTGCAAGGAGGAGAAATTCAAAGTGATAAAAAAAAAAAAAAAAAAAGAGGGAAAATGAAAAACACTAGTATCTTTTGTATCTAGCAAAAAAAAAAAAAAAGTTTTTCTTCACAATGATAACTTAGTGACTGTATAAATTGTTCTCCTGGTTTCACTTACTTTATCTGCCTCAGTTCATACAAGTGTTTTTAGATTTCTCTGAACCTATCCCTTTAGCATCGTTGCTTATGGCACAACAATATTCCTTCACATTTACACGTTTTCATTTAAAACCCACCTAGAGTTAAAAAGTGGCTGAAGATTACTAGTTAGTGTGTAATCTACTCCAAAATGTTGAGATTTGATTTTATTCCAACTTTACATTAAAAGTTTACAAAGCATTTTCCTCACAATTCTGTGAATTAGGTTGAGTTGATATCCCTTTTTTACATAAGAAACTGCTTGGCATTATGTCTAGCAAGTTGGTCTTGGAACCAAGAAGACTAGCATTCTAGTTCTGCCTTTAATGCATTATGACTGAATCACCTTGACCTGGTGACTTAATCTCTAGGGCCAGTGAGGATCAAACTTAAAAAGAAATGGAGGACCACATATTGATTTAAAAAACCACAAGTTAACATGTTTTATTGTATTTTTATGTATTTTATTAAGCATTTCCCCAATTATATTTTAATTTGGTTCTTCACTTTCTGGAATTTTTACCGTAAGCAGAGCTTCCTTTAAGTCCCAACTAATAGCCCATTTTCTACAGGAAGCCTTTCCTCTTAATTCTAGGGCTTTCCCTTTTTTGTTTTTGTTTTTGTTTTTGTTTTTTGTTTTTGCTGAGGTATTTGGGGATAAGTGACTTACCCAGGGTCACATAGCTAGGAAGTGCTAAGTATCTGAGGTCAGATTTGAACTCCAGTCCTCCTGACTTCAGGGTTGGTGTTCTATCCACTATATCAACTAGCTTTCCCTTTTTAAATTATTTTTTATTTAAACTGTATATAGCTTGCTTAGGGCAGATAGGTGGTACAGTGGACAAAGAATGCTAGGCCAGGAAAACAGGAAAATTCGTCTTTCTGAATTCAGATCTGGCCTCAAAAAACTACTAAAACTGTGACCTTGGGCAAGTCACGAAATCTTGTTTGCCTCTGTTTCCTCATTAGTAAAATGAGTTAAAGAAGGAAATAAGAAACCATTATAGCATTTTTGCTAAAGCACTACACTAAGCACACACAAAAAAAGACAGACAGTCCCTTCAGGGAACTTACAGACCAACGGGGGAGACAAAATGCAGGTATATCTATATGTATATACACACTCACATATACCTATTCTTACAGAAAGCTATTGTTCAGTCATGTCCGACTCTTTCTGACCCCATTTAGGATTTTCTTGGCAAAAATATTAGATTGGGTTGTCATTTCTCCAGTTCATATTATTCCCATCTTAGATATAAGGAAACAGGTTCAGAAAAATGAAGTGACTTGTGGAGACTGGGTATCCAAGCTCACTGCTCTTTTTATAGGGTTCTTAAACCAGATTCTAAAGAAATGTTTTCTCTTTATCCACTACAAGTAAATGTGTAATTTTTTATAGAGCACAGAACTGGAACCCAGAGTTCTAGCTGTCTAGAGCTAGGCATTGGCCCCTTTACCCCAAGGCGTGGAATTTCACAGAGAAAGACCAAGTGAGTTGCAAGATTGAGGAGTAAAGTTCATGTGGCGCCAAACAGAGCATGTTAAAATGGTTAATCACTTAATGACAATTGTGTGAATTCTCCTTCTTCCTCTCTTAGCTTCCTTCCTCCATTTTCATTAATAGAGCAGCTGGCTGAGCAACTAACTCAGCTTCATCCCTTCTACAAAAAGAAGCATTGTCTCAGCCTAAACCCTCCCCTGTGGCCCAAAGCCAGGAATCTAAGCATCAGCTGATTTCCTTGAGATTTTTGCTCTGTTGACCAATGAGTTTAAATTTATTCAATTTTTCCTCTTGAGCAAAGGTGTGGGGAGAAGGTAGGGAAGACTGTTTACCAAGTCCTTTTTAAATTAAGAAGCTTAAAGCATTGTGTTTAAAAATTTATGGAATAACCCTCCCTCCTCTTCTCCACCTTCACCCCTCTATCCCTAACACCCTTTGATTTGAAATCAAGCAACTTGGACTCAAATCCCAACACATATACTTGCCATGTGATTTTGGGCAAGTCAATTGAACCCAAATTTTTGTTTCTTCATCTGTAAAATGAGAAGAATAATTCTTGAATTGCCTAGCTTACAAATAATACTTTAAAAATCCAAATCATTAATGTCATTATTATTATACAGATTAACTAAGGAGCAGCACCCATGGTCCCATGCTTCCCTGACTATACCCTTCTTTTCCCTCCCTATCCTCCCCACACTAGTATCTGAAGTGGAAAGTTCTTTGAATTACTAGGATAATCCAAAAATCTTCTCTGATTTGGGGAGCCTAGTCTTATTTGTTGCAGTCTGGATCTACCTTATCTTCCTACTTAAAATCCCTTCTTTTCTGAAAACTTTCATATTTTATAATTGTCCCCAGCATCCCCTTGTCTGTAACACCTAAAATGGGAAACCAGTCTTTAATTTACTAGGAGATTTCCTATTTTTGCCTTTTGCTTTGTGCTTTTTTTTTGTCAATAGTCATTTAAGTTTCTACAACGTACCAAGAATTATACTAAACTGTGGGGATACAAAGAAAGACAAAAATGGTCCCTGCCCCCAAAGGAATTCACAATCCAACAAGGAAGGTGGTATGCAAACCACAATTATACAGAATTAGGGATCCTCACAGAAACAAAGCATTAGCATTAAGGGGGACCAGGAAAGGCTTTCTATAAAGGTTGAAATTTTAGCTGAGACTTCCAAGAAAGCCAGGGAAGCCAGAAGGCAGAGATAAGGAGGGAGAACTTAGCAAATATGTACCAGATGTCCTAAATCAGGAGAGGAGAGTCTTGAACAAGGAACAGAGAAAAGAAAATATTTGATAGTGGTGGGAGTGGGGAATGGGGAGGAGGGCAGGGATTGAAGCAGGAAAGGTTAGTGGAGAGGTAATTTGGTTTAGTGGTCAAGTGATAGATAAGTAGTATCTATGTAGCCTTTTATCTGTGGAAGAGAGCTTTTCTGGGAGTTAGCTCTTCAGTAACCTGAGATCCCAAGTTTGGGAAGTCAGGACCTTCAAGTGGAGTTTGGGGGTGGTAGAAAGATAATAAGAGAGACAAAGAAGGAGAAGAGGAGAGAGACAGAGACAAAGAGATGTAGTGGGATCAGGGAGAAGAGGAGGAGAAATAGAAAGAGAAACAGACATAAAGAGGGAGAAGAGAGAGACAGAGACAGTGAGAGACTTTGGAGAGTAGGAGGAAAGAGACAAAAGACGGAAAGAAAAGACAGCATTTTTTGGTGGTGAAAGAATAATTTGGGCACAGTAGTTGTATAGTACCCTGGTTGGAAAGCCAAAATCATTTTATTTTCAGGGGAATTAAATAAAAGCTGTCCCATACACAATATTTGTGCTTTACATTTAGGAGGAGAGGGGGTTTCCTACATTTGGGGAAAACTTGAACAAAAGGTAAAAACTATGAACGTTATTCTGGAGATTATCCTGGAATTACTACATGTGGACAGATGGGCAAGACAGACCCCGGTGGGGGGGGGGGGGGGGACAGGGGTTGGAGTGGGGGGGAAAGGTCTATCTATCTCCAGGATCGTACCCAGTTTCTGTGAGCCCAGAATTCCAGAGGTGACCTCATTCATACATCACATTAACAATGGTTTTTTTGTTTTTGTTAACCTACTTTATGGATGCCCACCCGTTGGGGAATGGCTGAATAAGTTATGCTATATGAATGTAATGAGAATATTACTGTTCTTTAAAAAAGTGAGGAAGGCAGGCTGATTTCAGGGAAACTTGGAAAAACTTACAGGAATGGATGCTGAGTGAAGTGAGCAGAACCAGAAGATCATTTTGTGATAGACCTGGCTCTTTTCAACAAAAGATTGATTCAAGGCAATTCCAAAAAACTTGAGATAGAAAATGCCTTCTGCATCCAGAGAGAGAACTATGGAGACTGAATGTGGATCAAAATATAGTATTTTCAACCTTTTTTTGTTGTTTCCTCTCCTGCATTTTTTCCCTTTTGATCTGATTTTTCTTATATAGCTTGACAAATATGGAAATGTGTTTAGAAGAATTGCACATGTTTAATCTATATCAGATTGCACACTGTCTTGGGGAGGGGGGGAAGGGGAGGGAGAAAAATCTGGAATGCAAAGTTTTACAACGGTGAATGTTGAAAAAATTATTCTTTTCATTTATTTGTAAAAAATAAAATATTATTTTAAATACGTTGGGCCAGGAAGTTCTCCCATGTCATGTACAAAATATCATTTGGATATTGACAACTTGGGTTCAACCATTTTCCACTTTAATCACCCTGGCTAGGTGATTTAAACTCTCTGGGTCTTAGTCTTAGTTTCATCTATAAAAATGAGAGGGTTGACCTAGGTGACCCTTACACAATCAAACTCTATATCTGTGATGCTAGAATCCCCTGATCTCCCATTGAATTCCCACAGTGCTCCAAATTCCACCATTGGAGAGTTAATGGAGGCATTTATACAGAGCCTGGCTGACCCTTTGCAGGGATGATTCCTGTGATCCCTTTAAAAAGAAATCTAAAACTATGATTAAGTCCTTTGGTTTGAGACTTTGATTTCTTAAGTATCCTCTTCTAAACTGCAAAGTTCCCTGGAAGAAAAACCAACCTTCAGTCTCCAGTACCTCAAGATGTATGAATTTTATTAGACACTTTTTCTCCAGGCCAAAAGGTTGCAAGATTGGGACTCCTAGGTGGAAGACTGAAGGGTCTGAGGGATACAGAAAAAAGAAAGCAGTTTTAGGGATCGCTCTTTGGGGAAAGAGTGTTCTAGTCCAACAACACTCAAGGAAGAGAAGCTTCCATAGGATGACTTTATTTGTCTCCTTGTCACATAAATGTCTCATCTTCCTCTTGGACTTTGTGAGAAATATTCTTATGTAAAACAGTAAGAGAGGGAGCCGGAGGGATATGGCCAACACGAGGAGATGGGGGATCATCCATGTCTGAGTGAGAAGACAGGGGAGACATAGGTGAATGATGAGACGAGGGCACAATCACCTTCTGCTGCAGGGGCTGCAGGGACTGCAGGACTCGAGGCTTAGGTGTTGTTTCAATCTCTGCATTTCGGTCCCTGTGATGTTGATGACTGGATCCAATAAGGAGTAGGTAGACAATGGCTCCCATGAGGGCCCCTAATGGTGGGGCAACCACAGGGACCCACCACCAGCTCTCTGCTGCTCTGCAAAGGAGACAGAAAAGTCAAGAATGAGATTGAGACAGGTGAGAGGGTCCCAGGGTCCTCAAAATCCAGATCACGTTTAACCCCCCCCCCCCCCCCCACACACACACACACCTAACACATTGCAGGTCAGAGTCCTCAATTTTATATGCAACATAAGTGGCCATTCTCTAAACATGGAATAATCCCATAGGGTGAGAAGAAAAGAGAAATCTATCACAGCTGGGAAGGACCTTAGAAATTAAGTCTTGTGTGTTCTCTCTCTTTTTTTTTTTTAACAGATAGGAGAATTGAGGATGAGAGAGAGCAAAAAAGCACCTGCCTATTGTTATATGGTTAATTACTCCAATGTCTAACTTAGTAGTAATTTTTAGGTGCATTACACTAGGATGGGAACATGTGGGGAGTCTGCCTTACTTGAGCATACAAATGCAGAAATCAGAGGAGGAGAAAAATGTTCCCCACCACACTGGAGGAAAACATTTATTTGTTGCTGTATAATTTCAATGTGGATAACCAAGAGCTGTATTTCTTATACCTCTCAGGCTAGTTTTCATATAATGCTTTATCTAAGAAAATCTGCACATTAAATACTTCCTCATGTATCTTCACACGCAACTTCCTAATGCCACATGTCTGCAAGAATGAACAATCTAGTAACTCCTCCATCAGTCTGCTTCTAAGCAATATTCCATGTTAATACAATTCCAAACATCTGAAATTCTCCCTTCCATGTCAGAATATCTAGACAATGCCAGACATCCCTTGGCCTCCCAGTCCTCAGGACCTGAAAGTTGACATTTGGTTTTCCTGACCTTAAGATTGGCCCTTGATCTGTTATATAATATATTCTACCCTGTCCCTTGTGACAGGAGCTTCATGGACCAAGTCATTGTGGGATACAGAGTCTGGCTGAGGGAAACTAAGACTATATCTAAATGAATAGAGAGAGCCAGTCTTGTAGTAAGGAAGAATTGATCCTGTTTCTGACACGTGTGAGCTATGTAGCCACGAGAAAATCATTTAAACTCCCAGAAACCTAGGCAAGTTTTGCAGCTGAGGCATTGGCTGGGTAGGGGAGGCTGCTCAGAAAATGTTTATTACATTGAACTGAATTGAATGAAATTTAATTACGTAAAGACTTCATTTCCCCAGCCTGCTATGCTTGTAAAGATCCTTGGTGGCAGGTCTCTGGATGGATTGATGGCATAACCAGTGTTCATGCCCAATGACAATCCTATTGTGACCACAAGGACACCTATGACCAAAGGATGAGTCCCTTGCAGAGCCGGGCAGTTCTTCTTGTCATTGATGGCCAACAGGCATACCTGGAGTATCCCAGTTAAGAATATCTATGGAAAACAAAAAAAGAGAAAACTTCACTTCAGGGAGTACTTTTGGGAAAAGAACCTGACTTCAGAGAAGCAGCATAGCAAACTTGGGACTACCATTTCCACATGTAGTGCTGAACGAGAATTTAGTAATGGGTTAAGAGCTCACAAATGGAATCTCAGCACAAATTTCATTCATTCATTTCTTCATTTTTTATTTGTTCATTCATTCAGCAAACATTTGTTAAACACTTACTAGGTATAGATAGAAGGCCCATGCTAAGGATAAAGAAAATAAATGAGACACTAGGAGCTTATAATCTAGTATAAGAGATGGCACAGTATATATAAACATTTTTCAAATTTGAGTATGATTAGTTCCTAGAAGAAAGCTGTGGTTTAGTAGAAAGAACACTAAATTTGGGGTCAGAAGATCTGTGTTCAAATTCAGGCTCTTTGAGGATTGAGCAAAATGATCTTTGAAGTCCCTGCTGCTAGTCCTGAATTGTATTATATTATTTTATTTCTCAGAACCTCAGTTTTCCAATTTGTAAAATGGGGATAATAATATCTGCCCTGACAGCCCATAAGATATTTCTAAGAATTGAATGAGATAAGGTATGTGTAAGTGCTTTGCAAATTATAAATCATTATGTAAATTTCAGCTATTAACATTACTATATTACTATGAGAAATAGCTTCACCAAGAGAATATATAGAGAGATGTATTGTTATGATTATTAACCCAGGTACATAAAGACCTGGGATTCAGGTTCCACCTTTGACATGGACTTCAAACAACAGTCTAAGAAGATAAGTTGTAGAACACTTACAGATTTGCATTAGGAGGGGGAATTTCAGGACACATTCTCACACACACACACACACACACACACACACACACACACACACACACACAGTGTGCGATGAAAGATTCAAGAAAGAAGGGATCCCTTCCCAGTGAGGATATTAGGGAAGACTTCTGTGAGGTGACATATCTCAAAATAAAGGAAAATGGTTTCAGAAAAACCTGGAAAGACCTGTATGAACTGATACAAAATGAAGTAAACAAAAACCAGAGAACATTGTACACAGAAACAGCAATACTGTACAATAATCAACTGTGAATGACTTAGCTATTATTCTGATCAATACAATAATCCAAATCAATCCAATCTGATCCAATCTGATCCCATTCCAAGATAAGAGCACTATTTATGTGGGTATTTAATACATGTACCTGCCATATACAAGGTATGGCACTAGGGGCAAGGGATATAGAAACCAAATTAAATAGTCCCAGCATTTACATTCTACTTGAGATATACTATGTAAATATTTATTTGAAGGAGAGAACACTAACTACTAGGGGAATCGGGAAGTCTTCCTGGAGAATGTGATGCATGATATACAGAAGCACAAGTGAGGAGAAAGTTAATTCCAGGGATGGGGCACAGAGAAAAGAGATGGAATAGTAAGTTTAGGGGAAAGTAAAGGACAGCAAGCTTGAACTAGAGATTGTCTATATGAATTAAACTTAGAAAGACAGGCTGAAGCCAGATTGTGAAGGACTTTAAAAACCAGACAGAAAAGTTTGTATTTTATTCCTAAAAGTCATAGGGAAGTGACTAAAGGATTTTGAGCAACTTGTGTTTAGGAATATCAATTTGGTGAGACATTAATACATGGCTGGTAGAGTTGTGAACTGATTCAACCATTCTGTAGGGCAATTCAGAACTATACCCAAAGGACTATAAAATCATGCATATCCTTTAACCGGCAATGCCCCAACTAGGTTTGTATCCATAAGAGATTGATTTTAAAAGGGGAGATAGGGGGAAGAAACATATGTACACAAAATATTTATAGCAATTCTCTTCTAATGGCAAAGAATTGGAAATTAAGGGGATGCTAATTAGACATCAGACACACTTCTATTAGCTGTGTGATCTTGGCAAATCACTTAATCTCAGTTTCCTAAATTGTAAAATAGAGGTAATAACAGCACCTACTTCCCAAGGTATGGTTGTTAGGATCAAATGACATAATATTTAAAGCATTTAGCACAGTGCCTGGCACATAGTACGTGTTTAATAAATATTTGTATCCTTCTTTCTTTCCTTCCTGGGCCAGACTCTTGGAGAACACTACAGTGGAACATAGATGACCCTTCTCTTACTACCCAGATACTACTCATAATTTTCTTGATCTAACTCAGTGCTAGTCTTTAGTTACTCTAGAAACAGTCTCCTCCTCATTGTCACTTTCTCTAATTTCTTCCAAGCTCCCAAACTCTGATTCTTAATGATATGCCAGTATGCAGTGCTCTTTGTTCTGAGGATGTAAATCCTGTCTCCCCCTTCCATACTCTAAATATGGATCAAGACCACATGACCTCCAAGCTCCTTCTCATCTGCCCAAAACCCGGAAGGGCTCAGTTTACTTATTTGTATCTTAGAGGACTGAGCCGTGTGAAAATTTATGAAATTAATGAAAGAATTTCAGTTACTGTGATAAACAAGTAAATGAATAGATATTTCAGGGTCAGAGGGCTTCTTGGGACTTCCTGAATGACATACTTCTCTGCCTTTACATAGAGACAATTTTATTCAGTGGACAGTAGTGTTGCCCCTCTGTGCACATGTTCAGAAGAGGATTAGAGTTGAACTTTCAAATGGGCAGATTTGGTTTTGAGGGGAATTGAAGTTGTTTATTTTTATTTTAAATACTTCTTTAAATACTCCCCCCCCTCTTCCCAGACTCCAACCTCATTACCATTGGACACATAACATAGTAGAGAATACAACAAGCCAAGCTCTTGTGTCCAGAAGACCCCACTATTATATGTGTGAAATTAAACCTTAAACCTCTCCCATTCGCACTTGAAGATTCCCGGCATGCTCCTTAATTCCCACCCCATTCTGTCACTTCTCCCAACTAGATTCCAAACCCCTCACTCACCACTGACCTCATCTATGAATCCTCTCCACAGAGTCATATAGGAGGCAGGGTAAGTAGCAAAGATGCCTGCAGTTGCCCGGGGTCCGGTTACTGTCAGATTCCCATCTGTGTACCGTATGAGTGCCTCTGGGAAGGGAGAGTAAAAATCAAACCCGTTATTGACCCATAGCAACTAAGAACCCTAAGACCCATGACCTTTCCCCTAGCAACACCACCTTCCCCTTCCCCCAAAGTCAGCTAAGAAACTAGGGTTTAGGAGCCAGAAGGAAATAAGACAGTGGGTAACCTGAGTCATTTTCTTTTCTATGTTACCCCCATAATATTGGGGGCATCCAATTTAAGAAATGTAGAATATCTTATAAGAATCATCTATCTGGGAGTGAAGGAAGCAAATAGAATCTTTTAGGAAGTGAATTCTCTCTTTAAATCAGGACAGTCTGATACAATCCATTTCAAGATGGAGACACAGAGGTGAAGGGAAAAGAATTGATTTAGAATTCTTGAATATCAGAAGTTGAAGAGAATTTAGAGTTAGAGAGTGGGACATAGATCGACCCTTCTCTTATTACACAGATCGTGCCCATGATTTTCTTGATCTAGCTCAAGTACTAGTCATTAGTTAACCAAATTGATATTCCTAAAGTACATATTGCTCAAAAACCTTTAGTCACTTCCCTATTACTTTTAGGAATAAAACACAAACTTTTCTGTCTGGTTTTTAAAGTCCTTCACAATATGACTTCATAGCACTTCTCTTCTCAGGGCAAAAAAAATTGGAAATTGAGAGGATGCCCATCAATTGGGAAATGGATCAATAAATTACGGTATGTGTTTGTGATGGAATATTATTGTTCTATGGGAAATGATAAGTTCTCAGAAAAGGATTTGGAAAGTCCTCTATGAACTCAAGCAAAATGAAATGTTCCATATACAAAATAATAGCAACGTTCTGGTATGACCAGCTATAAATGACTTTGCTATTCTCAGCAATACAATGATTCACAACTACTCTTATTATGAAGGACTTATGTTGAAAAATCCTATCCATAACCAGAGAAGGAACTGATTGTGTCTGAATAGATTGAAGAATTCTCTCTCTCTCCCTTTCTTTCTCACTCACATATACATTCTTTCTCTCTCTCTCTCTCTCTCTCTCTCTCTCTCTCTCTCTCTCTCTCTCTCTCTCTCTCTCTCTCTCTCCCCCTCTCTCCCCCCCCTTTATTTTTCTCTAGAATTCTTCTTTCACAATATGACTTTTATGAAAGTGTTTTGCATAACTTCACATGTAGCTTCTTAATTGTGGGTGGGGATAAAAGAACCTAGAACTCAAAACAAATTTTTAAATGTAAAAAATTTTTAATATAACTGGGGAAAATATTAAACAAATTAAATTAAAACCCCCCACCAAACTTCTAAAAAAAACACACAAACCCCCCCAATAGATCCCAAATCTTCTAGCCTGGCTCACATCTGCAAAAAGTCATACAGAAATATACACCAGACTAAGACCCTAGTGCTCCATCCATAGGACTTCTAGATTTTACTAGTGTGTCACTTACGATAGAAAAGACCATATATGGTAGCTGCTGCTAAAAAGGATCCAAAGCACTGTGCCACTGTGTAGACAGGAAACTTCTTCCAGGGCATCTGACCCAGGACACAGCTTGTGAAGGTAAGAGCACTGTTCATATGGGCACCTAGAGAAAAGAGAATAAGCAATAGGGCTTGAGGAAAAGGGGAGCTTGTCTGAAATACCTCCCTAATGTCAACCAATCCAGATTGATGAGTGGGTTGGAACACTTTTCCAAAAGGGTCATGTGATACAGGTCCCAGCCTGGGGGAAGGGGGAAAAGGAGGGGCAGAAAACTGAGGAGGAAATTTAGGAAATAGACCTAGGGGTAAAACCTTCAGAGAAATTGGTGAGGGGAAAGGGGAAGGAGAATTTAGGAAGGAAGGTGATGGTGGGCTACCTGGAATAACTGGCAGTAGTGAGGAGATATAGGTTTTTTGGGTGGGCTGAGAGGTCCTTAAAATTCTTACTTTGGACCTGAAGGAAAGAAAAGGGAAGTTTATGTAGACAACTAAGGCGAGGGGTGGTGTGTGTGTGTGTGTGTGTGTGTGTGTGTGTGTGTGTATGTTTGAGAGGGGGGGGAGAGAGAGAGAGAGAGAGAGAGAGAGAGAGAGAGAGAGAGAGAGAGAGAGAGAGAGAGAGAGAGGTGTTTTAGGAGCAGAGTCTGATGTCCCAGATACTTACCAGAGATTCCCCCAGCCACATGGACCCCCATTACAACACCAAAGCCAAATCCCAAGTTGATGCTGAGGTATGTCCCGTAATTATTCTCCCCAAGAACTTTTTGGGCCACAGACCCCAAACCAAACACCTGGTTGAAAAAAGAGAAGAGGAAAAACTTAAGGCCTCTTCATCCTATTGTCAGGCAGTCACCAGTCCCAAGATTATGCTATTTACAGGTTCCACCCCTATCCCCCTTAAGGAGCTCCGAGATTGAGTGGCCCAAAAAGGATAATCCAGAGAGCTTTAGGAGAATGGGACTCATGTCCCTCTTCATCCATCTTCATCCCACCTATATTCCAACATCTCTCAAAAGGGTTTTCGCTGCCAGCACCTTGCCATGCCCTTAGCAGTGTCTAAATACTTAGATTTTGATTGTGATCTCAACAATCCCACCTCAAATCCAATTCCTTTTTTCCAGTGGTGACCCCTTTAAGGCCACCATGCCTTCTCTCTTCTTCCCACTACCAAAGTATCAAGATAGGGAAAAGCTTTTCAGGGAAAGCACATAGGAGATGATGAATAAATATGTATTTGTTATTGAAAAGAGGAAAAAAGCTAGGAACTGGAAAAGGTCATTCGCTTCCATAGAAAACAGCCATCAGGCCTGAATCCTTTTATACCTTCTGCTCAGAATCCCCATAAGTCTAAGGGGAATTGTCTTTCTAATGAAAAATCAGACATAAAAGAAACTAGTTGGTGAGGAAAAAGAAACAAGACAATAGCTTCCATTTTACTAACCCAACCAAAGCTCCTTCATCTGAATGGGCCTTAGATTCATTTCTAAACTTAATCAAAACACAGTAGATCAGACCTCCTCTGACCAAGGCATGGACACAATGAAACCAAGTTGGGAGGAAATAAGGGAGAAAGTGATCTATATAGGGTTTGAAAATTTGCCTCAAATAGGTATAATAATTCACAAGAGAATTTGCATCTTCACTGTGCATATGTATACATGCACTTATCATGAAATATATATATGCCTTTGCCAAAGAGTAGACTTTTTTCCCATTGACATTTATCCCTAATTTAATTTCATTTACTTAGGTTCAACTCATCATCAAATCCCATATAAAGAACTTTTTTTGGAGGGATTGTAATTCAGTCCTTCAACGTAATAATTCTCTTTCCCAATTTTACAACAGCTATAAATTTGATGAACGTGCAGGTTTTCAAATTAAGTGGAAAAAAAGTAGGCTAAAGTAGTTAGAAAATCACAGAATCTAATATAATTCTTATGACGCTGAGATGAGAAAACAGAAGGGAGAAGAACTATTTTTTTTCCCAAAGAGCAATAGAAAAAGGCAGATCTGAAAGGCATATTCTGTACCTTAGGTTCCAAGGTTAACAGCCCCCATGGGACTGGAATTCTTTAGTATCAATGAGTAACTCCCCCTTGATGTGGAAATGGTAGAGAGGATTTAAATCTGAGAGAGAGAAAGTGGGGATAAGATTGGATCCAGTGCTCATCAATTGGAGAATGGCTGAATAAATTGTGGTATATGAATATTATGGAATATTATTGTTCTGTAAGAAATGACCAACAGGATGATTTCACAGAGGCTTGTGGAGACTTACATGAACTGATGCTAAGTGAAATGAGTAGAACCAGGAGATCATCATACACAGCAACAACAAGACTATACAACGATCAATTCTGATGAACATGGCTTTCTTCAACAATGAGATGATTCAAACCAGCTCCAAATGTTCAGTGATGAAGAGAGCCATCTACACCCAAAGAGAGGACTATGGGAACTGAATGTGGATCACAACATAGCATTCTCACTCTTTCTGTTGTTGTTTGCTTGCATTTTGTTTTCTTTCACAGTTTTTTTTTCCTTTTTGATTCTATTTTTCTTGTGCAGCAAGATAACTGTATAAATCTGTATATATATATATTGGATTTAACATATATTTTAACATATTTAACATGTATTGGACTACCTGCCATCTAGGGGAGAGGGTGAGGGGAAGGAGGGGATGATTTGGAACAGAAGGTTTTGCAAGGGTCAATGTTGAAAAATTACCCATGCATGTGGTGTTGTAAATAAAAATATTTAATTAAAAAAAATGAGTGGAGATGACTGGTTATCTAATCTAGCTCCCCTCTCTTTTCTTAGCCTTAAATATAACAAGAGGGAGCAGCTAGGTGATATAGTGAATTGAGCCATAGGTTTGAATTCAGGAAGTTCAAATCCAAATGCAGATGCTTACTATCCTGTGGACTCATCACAAAGAGTTGGACACAGCTCAACAACAACAACAACAAAGAGGAAGAGGAAATAAAGGGATTATTTTCTCCTATTTGGAAAAATCTCAAGGAAATATAGCAGCTGCTTACCATTATTTTAATCAATGCCTGCTGACCATTAGATCTGTGAATTGTCTAGGGACAGTAGGTCCTCCCTCTTCCCCCTTCACTGATTCTGTGTACAAGGTTTGCAAGAACAATGATTTGGTGTCCAAAGATGTGGGTTTGAAATGTTACTTCCTACCTATGCGTTCTGGGTCATGTCAATTTTTTTTTCCTCTCTGCCTCTGTTTCCTCCTCTGTTAAAAGGAAATAAATGTCCTGTCTACTTTACAGGATTATTGAAGCTCTGATGAGATGATGAGATGAGAAAACCTTTTTGAAGAAATATGTTTATTGTTGTTCTTCCCTTTTTTCCTTCCCTTGCCTACCATGTTCAGAAAGGAAGCATTGCTTCTTGGAAGCACTGCCAGGTATTGTGAACTATTTTGTGTTCCAATTCATGAAAATTTCTAAATCTAGATCTCCACTCCAAAAGTCAGTTTTTACTATTTTTAATTTTTTGCCTACCCTATGGATGCTGACTATTTTTGAGGACTCAAAAATCTTTCTCCTAGAATGGGATACACTCCTAGAAGGGAAAAATCTTTCTCTCCAAGAAAATAGTCTTCTAATAAGCAAAATCTCCCCACTCCAAATTCATTATAAGGCCCCACTCTTACCACCGTTACCTTCCCCCTCCCTTCTTCCCAAGACTCCTTTCTACCTCTGCCCCAAGTCACTTCATTTTTTTTTTCATTCTGTTCTCTGACTGCCTCTACTCTTGTTGAGAAACTAAAGAAATTACTATTCCTTCACTGCTCACCTAGGGACTGGATGTGATGCATCTCCAATATCCCTACCTACCTCCTCTCTTCCCATTCCAATAATTTCCCATATCCTTTACTATAAAAAAATATGATTTATATAAAGTGGGTCATAGAATTTATCCATTGAGTAACGAGATCTATTAAAGCACTACATAATTAATGCCTTACATTTGTATAAGCATTTTATAGCTAAAGAAACTGAGACTTATCCTAAGTCACAGAGTATAAGAACAAGGACTCCAATTCACCTCATGAGTCTATAGTTACTGTTGTCCTTCCTTCTTAAAGATCACCTCAGGAGGTGATGCCATGATATACAAGTAAATTGAATTTAATGATGGAGGGCTATGCAAAGTTACCCGCCTCACTTTTCCCTTCTGGAGGCATGATCACTCCTCCTCTATTTGTTCATATAAATGCTATATATTTTGTGTACACTACAGGTTCAAGTACAATTCTGCACTATCACTTAGGATAACTTGTTGAAATAATTGTTGGAGGGGTTTTATTCATTTGACATTGAATGATTTTTGCTTTGTTGGAATGGACTAGAATTAATAATATACTGTTTGTTCATATGCATTATCAATAATGCTTCAGAAAAAAAAAGAATCTTGCTAAGTGTTCAGAAACTAAGCTTTAAAAAATATACTGGATTATGATTTGACAATTTATACAAATTTACACTATGACTTAAAATATATTGCATAATATTTAATTAAAAAAATATATAAAATAAACTTTTCAACATTCTATGCAAACCCTTAAAAAATAAATAAATGCTATACATTCTATTCATTCAAGCCTAAGCTCAGTGTTAATTCCTCAGGGAAGCTCTCTATTACTATACCCAACTCATACTGACCCTTCTATTATCAGAACTCTTAAAGCAGGGATTCACATTCTAGCCTTTGTTCACATATTAGCTTGTGGTGTACTCTAAATTTCAAATGAGTGAGTCTTGTCTCCCTATCAGGCTGTGAGCTTCCCTTGGACTATGTTATGTCCTGTTCCACTCTTCATTAGACCAAACTTGTGTCTCCTTTTTCTCAGCATTGTGAACTCTGTTTTCAAAGGTACCATTGCTCCCCTGCCGTAGCTTTCCCCATCTGAAGCTACAGGGATAGTACCCACAGCTCTTAGCCCTCTCTCTTTCATTGGAGATAAGAGAATGGCTATTCCCTATAAAGTCAAAATATTACCACTGCCCCCCCCCTTTCCTGTGACCAAGATGGCTTCCCCCCCCTCAGGCAGAAAGAAAGAAGGAAGAATGGTTCCCTCCCTCAGCATTGGTCTCTCACCATCATGACATATGTACTTATGAATTCAGCCAAAAATTCTCGCATCATGTCTCCCCGCAAAGCATCTTGCATGCGCTGCATCATATCACTAGATGTTTGTACTCTTCTTAAGGGTTGGTTTCTGGGTTGAATTCTGAAGAAGCAGAGAGAGAAAGAGGAATTAAGTGCAAATCCCTGTATTAATGTTCTTTGCCCTCTCAGACTCTCTTTTAAGTTCTTTTTCCTGCTTTACACCCATCCAGTTAAAGCTTAACCTTCCCCACCCACACCCACTTCCAGAGTCACTCCCCCCCCCATGTATGCCTGGGACTCTCTTGTGCAACAGACAAGCTAGAGTATGTCCAGCTCTGTGTCCAGCACAGTCTCTGGAAAGAACAATAGAGAGTTCACAGAAAAAAGTTAAGGACAGACAGTTCCTGGGACTTAGTCTAGATTTACCTCCCTCCTGTTTACATAGTATGATGCTAGAATAAAGAAAAGTTTTAGCCACAACCATTTGGCAGAGGGGAAGGATAAGATGGAGGGTAGATAGGTAGTACAGTGGATAGTGTGCCAGGCCTAAAGTTAGGAAGACTTATCTTCTGAGTTCAATCCAACTTCAGGCACTTTCTAAATTATGTGACTCTGGGCATACCTAATCCCATTTGTCTCAGTTTCCTCATCTGTAAAATGAGCTGGAAAAGGAAATGGCAAATCACTCCAGTATCCTTAGAAAACCCCAAATGGGGTCACAGAGTCAGACAGTATAAGACTGGGCAGAAAGTCTGGAGTCAGCTAAGAAAAATAAGAAAAATCTCAAAAGATATGTGGGAGACCTAGAGGGAAGAAGAGGTAGTGGGTAGAAGTAGTGAAATAGGGTCTCCTATCTGATTGTCTGACCACCTGACTGAGTGGCTTACATGTCATGCTGTACTTAGCATGACATAAACTATAGCTTTACCCTATAGTTTAATAAAAAAAATATTGTGTAATATTTAATAAAAGTAAATACATTAAAAAAACTTTTCACAACACTATGCAAACCCTTAAAAATAATCTTGCCTGATTCTTCAGCCTCCTCTCTGAAGAGTATTGATTTCTGCTCAATGATGAATTTTCTCACCCCTGATCAAATCTAATATCCTCTAAACTCCATTCCCCATTCCTCACCACACAATTCTTTATTCATATTCACATCAACTCTACCACACCTCAAAGTCCCAACCCAAATGCCATCCATTCCATCCATACTATGCCCTCTGGAATGCCTGTTCCATAAGCAACACATTTCCCTTCATTCTAAATCTTTTCATCTTCTAGCAATCATTGAAACCTGATTCCTCTCTAAGGACACCTTCTACTATGGTTGTTCTAAACCTTTTCATCTTTTCTCATTGTTTCTCTTACCCCACCCTCTCAGTTGAGAACTTTGTTTCATATTTGACAGAAAAAAAGAATAATAGGCCATTCACTATAAGCTCTTTCCTTCTCCCCCTTTCTCAAATTACTCAGATGCCTTTGTACTTGTCTTGGTTCATTATATTTGCTGAGGAGAACTGAATCAGTCATAGTTGATCATCACACAATGTTGCTGGTATTGTGTACAATGTTTTCCTGGTGCTATTCATTTCATTTTGTGTCAGTTCATACAAATCTTTCCAGGTTTTTCTGAAATCTGCCTTTTCATAATTTCTTATTGTAAAATAGTATTCCATTATAATAATGTAAAACTCAGCTTGTTCAGCCATTCCCCAACTGAAGGGCAACCCCTCGGTTTCCAATATTTTGTCATCAAAAAAAGAGCTGTTATAAATATTTTGCACATGTAGGTCCTACCCTTATGATCTCTTTGAGATACAGACTTTAGTAGTGGCATTGCTAGTTCAAAGCACAGTATGGGTGGCCCTTTGCCCTTCAGAATGATTGGATCAATTCACAACTTCACCAATAATGCATTGGTGTCCCAATTTTTCCACATCCTCTCCTATCAGTTTCCCTTTTTGTCATATTGACCATGAGGCATGAGGTAATATCTCAGAGTTGTTGAATTTGCATTTCTCTAATCAAAAGTGTTTTAGAGCACTTCTTTATATGCCTATAGATTTCTTCATCTGAAAACTGCCTATTCATATCCTTTGACCATTTATCAATTTGAAAAATAGTTTGTATACTTATGAATTTGACTCAGTTCTCTATATATTTGAGAAATGAGGCCTTAATCAGAGACATTTGCTAAAAAGATTATTTCCCAGCTTTTTTCTTTTCCTCTAATCATGGTTGCATTTTCACTTGCATTTTGTTTTCTTACTCATTTTCTTTCCTTTTGGAGCTGATTTTTCTTGTGCAGCAAGAGAATTGTATAAATGTGTTTACATATATTGGACTTAACATGTATAACATATATTAGATTGCTTGCCATCTAGGGAGGGGATGGAGGGAAGGAGGGGAAAATCTGAAATGGGCTATGCAAAGGTCAATGCTGAAAAATTATCCATGCATATGTTTTGAAAATAAAAAGCTTGGGGCATGCTAGGTGGCACAGTGGATAGAGCACCAGCCCTGAACTCAGGAGGACCTGAATTCAAATCTGGCCTCAGACACTTAACATTTCCTAGCTTTGTGACCCTGGGCAAGTCACTTAACCCCAATTACATCAGCAAAATAAATAAAAAGCTTAAAAAAAGGGAATTTGGATGCTATAAGACTGTGGGGACTGAACATGGATCACAACATGCTACTTTCACCTTTTTTGGTTCTGTTTGCTTGCTTTTTGTTTTCTTATTTTTTTTTTCCTTTTTGATTTGATATTTCTTATGCAGCATGATAATTGTGGAAATAGGTATAGAAGAATTGCATATTTAACATATAATAAATTATTTGCTTCTAGGGGAAGGGGTGAGAGAAAGAAAGGGAGAAAAAATTTGGACACAAGGTTTTACAAGGATGAATGTTGAAAACTATTTTTGAATATATTTTGAAAATAGAAAGCTATTATTTAAAAAAAAAGAATTTGAATGGTATGATGATAGGTAGAAATATGTATAGAAGAATCGCACATGTTTAAACTATTGGATTGCTTGCTATCTAAAGGAGGGGGGAGGGAGAGAAAGAGAAAATTTGGATCATAAGGTTTGTAAAGTTGAATGTTGAAATGTATTTCAAGGCAATTCCAATAGATTCAGGATGGAGACATCCATCTGCATCCAGAGAGAGAGAGAACTATGGAGATTGACTATGGATCAAAGCAGTATTTTCACCCTTTATTGTTGTTAGTTTTTGTTTGTTTGCTTAGTTTTTTTCTCTTTGATTGTACAGAATGAATAAGTACAGAAATATGCTTAGAAGAATTGCATGTGTTTAACTTATATTGGATTTCTTACTGTCCAAAGGTGAGTGGGAGGGAGAGAGAAAAAATTGAAACATAAGGTTCTGCAAAGATGAATATTGGAAACTATCTTTGCATATATTTGGAAAAATGAAAAGCTATTCAAATTGTTTTTTAAAAGTATGATAAATATTATCTTTCAAAAAATTTAATTTAATTTTAAACATAAAAGGGGGAAAGAATAATTTGGGTGCTACACCACCTTGGTACATATATGGTACATACAGACATTGCTTCATTGTCTATGAAGATGTAGTTTCCTTCCTTATCTCTTAATTAGGTCTATTTTTGCTATTACTTTGTCTGTGGATTTGGATTTTTACCCCTGTTTTTTGTTTTGTTTTACTTTCAGCTGAAGCA
Source organism: Sminthopsis crassicaudata (assembly GCF_048593235.1). NCBI lineage: Eukaryota > Metazoa > Chordata > Mammalia > Dasyuromorphia > Dasyuridae > Sminthopsis > Sminthopsis crassicaudata. The sequence continues at coordinate 512,438,765 of NC_133617.1, forward strand.
TAATGCATACTACTTCATCCCCTTGCCTTTACTCTGTGTGTATCTATCTGCTTCAAGTCTGTTTCTTGTCAACATTTTGTATGATTTTGGTTTTTGATCAACTCTGTTATTCAGTTCTGTTTTATGGAAGAGTTCATTCCATTCACATTCACAGTTTTCATTACTAAAGCATTTCCCTTCATCCTATGCTTCCTCCTGTTTGTCTTCTCTTTTCTTTCACTTCTTCCCTCCTCTCACCAATATTTTTTTCCTATCTAACCACGTCCTTTGATCTACCGTCCCCTCTGCCAGTCTCTTCCATTCTTGCCATCTTTTACTTAATCTCCTCACTCCTTCTTTCTATCTTCCCTATCAGTTTAGATTTCTATATTCAACTGATTGGGTATATTACTCCTCCTTTAAGTTAATATAGATGAGAGTAGAGTTCAAGGGATATTCATCACCTACCATCCCATCTCCCCATCCACTCCAATAGGTTTGCCTTCCTCACCTCCTTCAGGTGCAATAATTTACACCAGTCTACCTCTTCTTTCTATACCCACAGTATTCCTTCTTTCTCATTCCTTAATTTTAAAAAAATCTTTGCCTCAAATTCGCTTTATGCCCATGCCCCCTGACTATATATATATTTCTTCTAAGTGTACCATTAGTGATACAATTTTTAATTACAAATGTCATCTTTTTTATAATAGCTCTTTGTTTTTCTGAATATATGCAAAGACAGTTTTCAACATTCACCTTTTCCAAAAACTTGTGCTCCGATTTTTTCTTCCTTTCTTCTCATTCTCCCTTTCCCTAGACAACAAGCAATTCAATATATGTCAAATTTGTGCAATTCTTCTAAACACATTTCCATATTCATCATGCTATACAAGAAAAATCAGATCAAAAGGAGAAGAAAACATGAAAAAGAAAAAAAAAAAAAGAAGCAAACAACAACAAAGTTGAAAATACTATGCTTTGATCCACATTCAGTTTCCATAGTTCTCTCTCTGAATGTGGATGGTTCTTTCTAACCCAAGTCTATTGGAATTGCTTTGAATCACCAGCAAATATCACCTTCTTGTGTAGGAATGTAAACAGTTTAGCTCTATTGAATCCCTTATGTTTTCTTTTTCCTTTTTACCTGTGTATGCTTCTCTTGAGTTTTGATTTTGGAGGTCATTTTTTTTTTTAAGTTCTGGTTTTTTCCTCATGAAAATTTGAAATCCTTATACTTCATTAAATGACATTTCCTCCCTCCCCAGCCCCTTATTATGCATTTTGCCAACTAAGTTATTCTTGGTTGTAGTTCTAGCTCCTTTGCTTTCTGGAATATCATGTTCCATGACCTTCAATCCTTTAATGTTGCAGTTGCCAACTCCTGTGTAATCTTGATTGTGACTTCCTGATTTTCTATCCACTTGTAGTATTTTTTTACTTGACCTGATAGTTTTGGAATTTGGCTATAATGTTCCTCAAGAGTTTTTATTTTGTATCTCTTTCCTGGGGTTATCTATGGATTCTTTCAATTCCTATTTTGCCCTTTGATTCCAAGATATCAGAACAGTTTTCCTTGATAATTTCTTGAAAGATACTATTTAAATCCTCCTTATTATGATTTTCAACTAATTCAATGATTCTGATATTGTTTCTCCTGAATTTATTTTCTAAGTGAGTTTTTTATGAGGAGGTACTTTACATTTTCTTCCTTTTTTAAAATTCTCTTGAACTTGTTTGATTGCTTTTTGATTTTTCATAGTCATTAGTTTCTATTTGTCCAATTCTAACTTATAAGATGTTTTTCTTCCATTAGCCTTTGTACTTTCTTTTCTATTTAGCCAATTGTATTCTTTAAGCAGTTATTTTCTTCAGTGAAGTTTTTTGTATCTTCTTCTCTATTTGGCCAATTTTACTTTTTAAGAAGTTTCCCAAGCTGTTGTCTCTTTTTTCCTTTTCTTTTTTCTTTGGACAAAAAAGGATTTTTATTTTGACATCTGAATAAGTGTTGACTCCTTAGGACTCAGCCTTTGGCATCTTTTCCAACTTATTCATCAGCTTGTTGCACTGTGTCTCTCAGAAATATAAATACCATCCAACATTTTCTGATATCCTTGTTTTTGACTGTGGTGGCCTGTTGGATCATGACAGCTAAATCTGATGCAAATTCAAAATCATTTCCTTCAAAAATTAACTCATCTTTTTAGGCTTGGGAAATAGCACAAGTATCACCTAGTCTCATGTGCACTCACTTTGACTATATTTTTCACCAAAAAGATTTCTGATTTCTACAAAGCAAGCCATTCTTGTGAATAACGACTTTAATGGGGAAATGAGCATTCACAGATCTCATATCTTGTAATGAAAACCCAAGGTAACACCTTTGGTTATATTTTGTACATAACTATAGAGTGTACACATGACTGAAAGTTCTTTTTGATTTCCCTGCTACTTATCTACCTACCTGGAGTCTTTTTCTTCTCCCCAAGAAGACTGAGTTCCACAATGATACAATTGAAATTCCTCTGGAGGATTCCTCTGATCCTCTTCCCTCTCTCTCTCTCTCTCTTTTTAAAATTTAATTTATTTTTTTATTAAAATGTTTTATTTTCAAAACATATGCATGAATAATTTTTAATATTGACCTTTGCATAGCTTTGTGTTCCAAATTTTCCCCCTTTTCCCCCCATCTTCTCCCCTAGATGGCAAGCAATCCAATATATGTTATACATGTTAAAATATATGTGTATATATATATATATATATATATATATATATATATATATATATTTATATCCAACATATGTATATATATTTATACAATTATCTTGCTGCACAAGAAAAATCAGATTAAAAAGGAAAAGAAAATAAATAAGAAAACAAAATGCAAGTGAACAGCAGCAAAAAGAGTGAGAATGATAGGTTGTGATCCACATTCAGTTCCCACAGTCCTCTCTCTCAATTTTTCTTCTACCTCCCTTATATAATTTTAAGCTTCTTTTTGAACTCTTACATGAGTTCTCTCTGGTCTTGAAATCACTTTCCAGTTTTCTTTGAGGTTTTGCCCATAGGCATTTTGACATTCTTGCCCTTTTTCTAGTTGTGTCTTTGTCTTCCCTATCACCATAACTTTCTATGGAAAGATTCTATTTTTTTGTTGTTGTTGTTCTTATTTTTGAAGTAGGGTTGGGGGACTTTTTTCTTTCTTTTAAATTTGAGCTCTGCTCTCAATGTGGAAGGAGTACTGTTCTCAGACTTCTTGTGCTAGTGGATGCAATCCTGATTGTTTATCTAATACTGATGTTACCCTGAAGCCCCAGGGAGCCCTCATGTCTGATCCTGTGCAGAGGGATGGGGTGGGGTTGGCCATGGTTAGAGGTTGTAGGGATCTCACAGCTTACTTGGCGCTGAGCTGGGGTCCTAGTACTGGTGACTAGAGTGTGCAGGGACTTAATGGGATATTTCCACATTGCCCTAGAGCTACACTGAGACACTTAATGGTCTGGCAGCTGAAGGATGCCTGCTTACCTGGAACTGTGCTAATGCATATCCTCTCACTCACTTCTTAAGCTTTTACAAGTCAGCTTCTGACTTCATCATCCAACAAAACTTCTTTCTCCAAAATTATCAGTGATCTCTTAATTGTCAAACTCAGTAGTCTGTTCTCAATTCTCATTCTTCTTGACTTCTCTGCAGCCTTTGACATTGTTGATCATTCTGCTTGATACTGTCTTTTCTCTAGGTTTTCAGAAAACCATTTTCTCTTGGTTTTCCTACCTACCAGATCAGTCCTCCTCAGTATCCTTTGCTGGATTATTCTTCAGGTCACTCTCTCCCACCCTTCCACAGGATTCTGTCTGGGCCCCCTTCTCTTTTTTCACTTCCATTATCTTCTCTTCTCTTTTCCCTCTATGCCACTAGTGATCTCATCAGCAACCATGGATTTAATTAACATTTTTCATCTGATGATTCTCCTACTATCTTTACTACCCTAGCATTTTTGCTAACCTCTAAAATTAAGCCTTTTTTTTTATCTTAGTAGGCAAAACTGAGCCTTTGACATTCCAGGACCATATCTAGGACACAATGATGAATGACGCCATTATCAAAATTTTATTCAGTTCAACAAGTATTTGTTAATTTAGGCACAAAACATTATATTCTAAATGCCAATTTGGGATATGAAGTTATTAATAAAATCTTATGAAGAAAGATAGTGGAAGATTAGAATGATTCATAAAAGAAATGGTGAAGAGGAAAGTGAGTTTACAGAGAACTAGGCAAGAGAGAAAACCAGCCCCGGTGCATTTAATGATAAAACCAGAAGAAAAACAATGGCTATGACAAAGGTAAAAAAAAATCTGTCAATTTCCATAATAAACAATTCTTTCCATTCGGGAGAGTAGAGCCATCATGCTGAGTCTCAGGACAGTCCCACATACAGTGCATGAGGAAATGGAAATGACATTCAAAAGAAAAGAAAGATACACATAAACAAAAACAAAAATGGAACAAGCACATGGACCAGAACAAGTGCCCATGGAGAAGGGCCACATTGAAAACAAAATTATCTCAAGGATGCTGAGGAATCATTTCTCTGAATTCCCATGAAAAAGGAGGACATGTTTAAATCTTTGAAAAAAATTCATTGTAAACAATTGAGAAAATTTCAATAACTACATGCCTTCTTTCTGATTTATTCTTATAGAAATAACTCAGATATTTATCAAGGGTATCCTTGACAAAAAAAAAATATGGGAAAACAGTATTAAGTTTTCACAGAGGATATTCTAGACCAGACTGCATCTTTATAGCCACACAATTGCCCCAAAATACAAAGAATAGGAATTTTCTATTCCACTAATTCCACTGTGCTCATTTTTGGTGGACTAAATAAAAAACTATTTGATTCAATGGTTAAAGGTTAGTATCTTTTGGCAAAGTATCTCCCATGCATAGGTTTAAATAATACACATTTCATGCATGAAATGACTTCTTTTGGCATTCCTCTTATTATTCACATCAAGTGAGACTTGCCCTACCAAAGGTCTTTGCCACTGTGAAGGATGTCTAACACAGAATGCAAATAAAAAAAACTCTCTTTAGAGATTGTGAAATTCTCCAAAGGTCCTTATCTTGAATTTCTGAAACATGGTAGAGCATCTTAAATGAGATCCATAACCATTCCAATGTTTGGCCTAATTGTCCACATGGACAAGACAGTAATAAAAGTAGAAGAATCTCTATGATCGGCATTTAAGTAGATAATTTTAAGGATTGTTATTGGTAGTGATGATGGCGATGTGTTGTGTCCAGCTATACATGTCCCCAATTGGGGATTTTCTTGACAAAGACCCTGGAGGTTTGTGATTTCTTTCTCTAGTTTTACAGGTGAGGAAACTGAGGCAAGCATGAATGGATGATTTGCCCAGGATTACACAGCTTATGATGTGTCTGAGGCTGAACTGAACTCAGGAAGATGAGTCTTCTTGACTCCAAGCCCAGCTGGACAGGCCCTCTTGTCCACTTCAACACTTAGTTGCCCAATTGTAAGAATAGATAACTATGATTTTATTGGCATAGGGAACTCCCAGTTCAGGAATCTACATGTACCAATGCAGGCCAGAACTTTCTGGACAATTTAAAAAATCTTTGAGAATTGCTCAAGGTGATCCAGTTGTTAGAGCACTTACCCTAAAGTTAGAACTTCCTAGATGTGTGACCCTGGGCAAGTCACTTAACCCCAATTGCCTCAGCAAAAAAAGAGAGACAGACAGAGAGACAGAGAAAGACAAAGACAGAGAGAGAGAATTTTTGCTCAGGACACAGAGGTTAAGGGACTTGTCCAGTGTCAGTCAAAGGTGTGACTTGAACCCGGGCTTCTCAGGCTTTGAAGCCAGCTCTCTATCCATGACAACATTTTTCCTCTCATGGATTTACAGAACTGGCTTATTAGAATATACATCTTAAAGGATCACTGCAAAAGGGCAAAGAGCTGGGTCCAAAATTCAACAGTAGGAGAAAGGGAACTTTGATGGCATCTGGGGAATTGTGCAGTGTTGTTAATGTTTCCAACTTCCTCCCTGAAACAAGGGCCCAACTTTGTAACAATAATAATCTTCCAGTAAGGCTGTATTGCTATGAATCATGGAATACAAGAAGTTGAAGGTCACATAAAATGCAGGGGGTGAGACGCATGCACGATCTGGCAAGGGACTATTCACTGTAACCTTAGATGAAGTGTACAAATAAAGTGGCATAAACTGTTCCCCCCCCCCCCCCGAGGCTGGGGTTAAGTGACTTGCCCAGGGTCACACAGCTAGGAAGTGTTAAGTGTCTGAGGTCAGATTTGAACTCTGGTCCTCCTGAATTCAAGGCTGGTGCTCTATCCACTGCACCACCTAGCTGCCCCATAAACTGTCAAAGAAGTGCATTACCAGAAGAGGATGCAGGCCAGCCTTGTATCAAAAGCAAGACTTTGACCACTTTTCAACTTGAGTTTGAAATGCCAATTGGACATCTTTTCCTCCATAAAAATGAGAGACTTGACTGATGGCATCTGAGGTTTCTTCTGGCTCTACATTTTTAAACTTAAGAATCTTTATCTCCTGTAAGCCCTAGTCTTTCTCATCTGTACAAGAAGTTTCCTAGAGGATAACTCCCCCAAGAGACCACTAGATTTTTGTCCAAAAATTGATAACAAGCCAAGGATGAAATAGAAATGGAAGTTCGTAGCTAGAGATTAAAATCTGGGGCCATCTGAACAAAGGAGCTCATTCAAGAAGATCCAGAGAGAGAAGTCTAGATCACTTGTGCTACCAAAGGAGAAAACGGGGAACCATATGCAGAATTTCTCAACCAGCTGAAAAATTAAACACTTAATTTCATCTATGAGTTCACAAGTAAATCTTTATTAAACCCTTCTTTGCACTTAGTCCCACCCTCTGCTACTCTTTGGATAAGATATCAAAAAAGACAGACCTATTCCTTATTCTGAGGGACTCATGGTCCACTTGGAGAAAAGAGATTCACACTCAGTGAAGAGATACTATAACAATTCAGTTCAAAACCATGTGACCAAATTAACCAAGGTCAATGGAAGAGGGGAAATGGGGAAGAAGGAAGAAGAAAAAGATCAAAGTGGAAGAGGAGCCAACATGGACCCTTCCTTCTAAAAGAAGGTTAAAATTCAGGGGGAAAAGAGACTTTTGACTAGATGATAACAGCTTACATTTCTATGTTGCTTTAAGGTTTCCAAGGCACTTTACATTATATTATCTCATTTCATCCTTACAACAGTCCTAGGAGGTAGTCTGATATTAATATTATCCCCATTTTACATAACAGTATGTTGAGGCTGAGAAAAATGAAATGGCTAAATTGGCAAGGGTTACAGCGCTAGTGTCTACAGCAGGATTTGAAACGGGGTTTTTCTTGACTCCAAGTCCAGTACTCTATCTACTAAAATCACCTAGCTGTCTAACAAGCCATTATGAAAAGTATCTTTCCTCACACTTCCCCCTCTATTCTCTTCTTCCTCGGTTTCTCTCAGATCTATTAAAAGTGAAAGGGGATAGAGAGGAAACGGGGAAGATGAGGGACAATTAAGAAGACTCACCGTCTTTGTTGAGTGTTGGAATCCATACTGTAATTATTTTCACTCTGCAAAGATAGAAAAGGAAAAAAAGGAACATTAATTTGGGAGCTTTCAGAGTATCTTGGTGATCATCTCCATCCCACCCTCACCTCATTACCCATCTTTGAGCAAAAATCTAGTGGTCTTCTGGAGCAATTGACTTCCAAGAAACCTATTGCACAGATGAGAAAGACACTAAGACCAGCAGAGGATCAGGTCTTATATTCCCAAGAACCTGAGGGCATCAGGATAGAACCATTCCCTCAAGGCCTCCCTTCTAAATTCTCTACCAGGCTCTAAATACATGCATACACATCATACTTCGGATTCTTTTCCTGGACTCTCCATAAGCTTCATCCCCTAAGCTTTCCTGACAAGGCACAGGGCTGCCTTGGGAATTTATACTAAAAAGGAAACAAGATAGGACTCTTGGAATTGTATTCTGCTCATGGAGAAATTACTTTAGAGTTTCCTTTTCTCTTACTCTGTCTAAATCATTACCACCCTCAAAATCATAACTCCTCAGAGAGAGCTAATTTATGGTCTAATTCCTCTTCAGTCATCTCTTTCATGTCTGAACAATTCCCATACCCCCTTTTTTTCTACAGATCCAGGGGACTAGAGGACTGGAAATTCTGGTTACCCACCCTTTAATAATAACACCCCACACTTGTAGAAACTTCATGCTTTCCAAATACTGTAAAATCTATTATCTCATCTAATCTTTATGATAACCCAACATGGTAAGTAGATTACTAGCCCCATTTTACAGATAGCAACATAGAAGTTAAGTTTTTTCAATCAGTGAAAGGTCTGGAACACAAATATCCTGTTTCCTAGTCAGTTATCTTTCCTCTATACCTCACATACCCTATACTTTTGTGTACTTAGTTAAGAATTATTTTCTTTTCATTATTTTTAAAAATTATCCACATCTGGTACATATAATGGAGAGATAAGCATAATTTGCTTCTTTTTTGCACCACCTTTTACCCAAGAAAAGGCACAGATAAATCCTGTGAGAGATATCTAACTCAAACAACTTTCACCCTTTTGCCCCTGGCTTACCTTATAGGCCTAGGTCTGGGCCTGCTGCTAGTTCAGTTCCAGTTTCTTTCTTCTGTGTTCCTAATTCCCATAAAAAAACAATTCTGGAGATATAACTGGTACCTCCAGAATTGGATCTTCCATAGAGAGGGCTCTCCCTCATGTACCTTAGCCTATGACTCTTAGGCTCAGGAAATCAGAGGAGGTTTGGTCCTTCCTGTCTCCTGTCCTGTTTTGATACTTGCCCAGGGTCCAGTGCCTTTTAGACACACAAAGAGGAGGGAGGCCGTGTCCTAGCTGCCTCTCTGGGGGAGAGGTCAGTGAGACAGAGGTATTAATAGTTGCTCTTGAGACACATTAAAAAGCCAGGCAGCCAAAATAACATGGCTTTGAGACCTAGCACTAGCTGTTCCACTTTTTCCCCCAAGAGGGGGACCAGGTACTGTGAAAACAAAATACCCAGGGAAACAGTTTACCTCATCTCCCTTTGTGAGGTCAGTATCATAGTCTCATGCAAAGGTTGAGGTCATAAAATCACAGCATTTGAGTCATCAGGGACCTCAGTGGTCAAGTCCATCCTACACAGAAACAAAAATGTCCTCTAAGAATTTCTGTTCAGCCAGTTTGAAGAAGACCTCTGGTCAAAAGAAACCCATTATTCTCTAAGATAGTCCATTTCATTTTTTAATAGCTCTAAGTATTAGGAAAATTAAATATCCCTAATTATTTGAGGGGCAGTTAGGTGATGCAGTAGAGAGAGTGATGGTCCTAGGATCAGGAAGGTTCCTCTTGTGAATTCAAATCTGGCCTCAGACATTTACTAGCTAGCTATGTGACCCTGGAAAAATTATTTAACACTATTTGACTAGTTTCCTCATTTGTAAAATGAAATGGGGGAGGAAATCGCAAATCCTTCAGTATATTTGTTGAGAAAACCCCAAATGGAGCAGGTAGATGGCACAGTGGATAGCTCTCTGGCCCTGGAATCAGGAGTTCAAATCTGGCTGGTCTCAGAAGCTTGATATTTACTGGCTCTGAGATCCTGAGCAAGTCACTTAACCTCAATTGCCTCAGGGGAAAAAGAAAGAAAGGAAAAAAAATCCAAATAAGTTGGAAAAAACTGAAATGAATGAACCATAGCAATAAGTTATTTCTTTTTTCTTTATATCAAGCTAAAATCTGCCTCTTTATAATTTTGCCTTTTCCCTGCGACCAATCAAATAATCTTATTAATCAACATTTTATTTTATGCCCTGGGGATTCAAACACAAGAAAGTAAAACTTTTTCCTAACTTCAAGGAACCAATTGAGAAGAAACAATGTAGATATTTACGTAAATATATGCATTTTTACATACAAGCTTATATACATATTTATATACATATACATTTATAATTTAGGGAGAAGATGGGGAAAGACATTAGAAACTTAAAGAAAGGTCTCCTACAGCAGGTGACATTTCAGTTGACTTTGAAGGAAGCTAGAAGTCTTAAAAGGTCAAGGTAAATAGGGAGTGTCTTCCAAGCCTGAGAAACAACCAATGGAAGACACACAATGTCCTATGAGAGAAACAACAGTAAGGAGGTCAGTTTAGCTAAACTAGAGAGTACATGAAAGGGAGTAAAACTGACCACACTTGGATAATAAATGCTACACAGAGAAATTTGTATTTGATCCTAGGGATTATAGAGAGCCACTGGAGTTTCCTGAAGAGTGAGTCAGACTTGTACTGTATGAATGTCACTTTGAAGCATTGTGGAAGATAAATGTGAGGTGGGGAAAACTGAGTCAGGGAGACAAATCAGGGACATCATCTAACCTCTGCCTGCCTTGTTTCCACACCTGTAAAAACAAAGGTAATTATAGCACCTGCTCCCAAGTTTGTTGTGAAGATAAAATAAGATATTTATAAAATGCTTAAAGTGTTCTATAAATGCTAGCTATTACTACTATTCTGATAATTATTAATATTAACAGCATGGGTGGTGATCATGTGATAAGACAAAAAAGGATGGATCTGTAGCATGTTGTTCAGGTAGAATCAACAAGAATTGGAAGCCCAGAGAAATCAAGGATCGACTGCAGGGATTCTAGCATAGGTTACTGGAAGTGGGATGGTGCCCTCTACAGAAAAGAGGAAGCTCAGAAGAATATTAGGCACAGAAGGAAAGATAATGAACTGTGTACATGCTACATTGTACATGGATAGCCATGAGAAATCCAGGTGGATATAGTGAACTATATAGCTCATGAGAGAAGCCACGGAGAGATACATAGAACTGGGAGTTATCTGTGTAGAGATAATAATTGAACTCATAGAAGATGATGAGATCAATGAGAACAAGAAAGTAGAAAGAGGATGCAGAACAAAGCTTTGGGGAACTTCCACAGTTAAAGAGTAGGACAAAGGAGCCTGAGAGAGAGCCGTCAGAGAGCAGAACCAAGAAAAAGCAGTGTAATAAAGCCCCAGAGAAGAGAGAGAGAAAGAGGTTAATAAAAATAACCAGCATTTAGATTTGCAAAGGCCTTTACTATATTATCTCATTTAATCCCTTAACACCCCTTCAAAGTAGGTGCTATCATTATATCCATTTTATAGTGGATAATTGAGAATAAGTGATTTGTGCAGGGTCTCACATGCTCTATCAGAGACTATATTTGAACTGGAATCAGCTCTTCCTAACTCCAGGTGTAATGATCTCTCCACCATGCTATCTTGTTGCCTCTGGCAACTATTAAAAAAATTCAAGAAGGATGGAAATTGAGAAAAGGCATTAGATTTGTCCATTGAGAGATCATTGGCTCACCACACCTAGATACAGAAAGATCAATGCCATTACATATTTTCTGTGGTACCAAAGGACTATAAAATAAAGTAAATGGCCATCACAATTACAAAATGGTAAAAAAAAAAAAAAAAAAAAAAAAAATTTATGGTAATGAATTAATGAAATGTTACTGCTTTGTAAAAAACAAACAAACAAAAAAATACAAAGATCCATGGGAATACTGATGGAAAATTAAGTAGAGAGAACCAGAAAAACAATATACACAATAACTACCACAAAGTAAAGTTAAAGGAAAAAAAGCCTGAAACTGAACATAGTGGAATTGTAATGACCAAGATTGTCCTTGATGATGAGATGAGAAAATGTATCTCTATCTTTTTTGCAGGAGTGGGGGCTATGAATGTGGAACAGTACATTCAACTAGATTCAATTGATTGATTTTATTTCTTCTTTTTTCATTCATTATTTATTTTTAACATGCTTTTATTTTTTTAAATAATAGCTTTTTTATTTTCAAAATATATGCAAAGATAGTTTTCAACATTTACTCTTTGTGTTCCAAATTTTTCTGCCTGCCTTCCCTCTATCCCGTCCCCTAAACTTCAAGTAATCCAATATACATTAAACATGTTTAATTCTTAATATATATTTCCATATTTATCATGGTACATGAGAAAAATCAGATCAAAAAGGGAAAAAAATGAGACAGAAAAAAAACCAAGCAAACAACAAAAAAAAGGTAAAAATACTATGTTGTGATCCACATTCAGTCCCCACAATCCTCTTTCTGGATGCAGATGACTGTCTCCATCACAAGTCTATTGGAATTGGAGTTGCTTAATTTTGAAGAATTAGTTTTCCTTCTCTTTTTTATTCTTTGTTGCAACTGATGTCTCTTTGGGCAGGAGATAGAGAGCTATATTTGGAAATTAAGGAAATGAGAGAACAAGATATCAATAAAACTTTTTTTTGATATATTTTATTTTCCCCAGTTACAATATCTTACAGATATCTTACATTTGTTTTTAAAACTTTTGAGTTCCAGATTCTCTCTCTTCCTCCTGCTTTAATCAGCCCTTGTCCCCATTGAAAAGGTATATATGAAGTTATGCAAAACATTTCTACAAAAGTCATGTTGCAAAAGAAAGCACAGACACCCCCCCACACACACACACAAAAGAAAAAGCCTCTCCAGAAAAAAAAAGTTAAAAAATATGCTTCAGGGCAGCTAGGTGGTGCAGTGGATAGAGCACCATCCCTGAAGTCAGGAGAATCTGAGTTCAAATCTGATCTCAGACACTTACCACTTCCTAGCTCTGTGACCCTGGGTTTAACCCCAATTGCAACAGAAAAAAAAAAAAAAAAAAAAAAAAAAAAAAAAAAAAAAGCTTCAGTCTGTATTCAAATACAATCAGTTATTTCTCTGGGTATGGATAACATTTTTTATTGATAAAAATTAAAACTCAAAAATGTCCCACGTAACTTTAGAAAGATTATTTTCAATTGAGTGATGAGATCTAATCCTTCTTTCACATGATCAGATATATTTAGGCCTCTAGGCCTAGCGTACAGAGCACAATGAACCTGAGATCAAATCAAGGCTCAGACAATTACCAGATATGTGACGCTGGGCAATAACTCCTGTCTGCCCCAGTTTCCCCCAGTGAAAAATGAGAATAATAATAGCATCCTCTTTCTAGGGTTGGTTTGAAGACCAAATGAGATAATATTTGTAAAGTACTTACTTACATCAGTGACTGACACCTAGTAGACACTTAATACTTGTTCTTTCTCTCTTCCACTTGCAGGCAATTAATCTATTCTCCTCTTTAGCCTAAGTAGCTACAGTTTCTTCAACCAAAATTGTGACCTGGAGAACCATATCAGCTTGGTCACTCCCCTGGTCACTTCTAACTTTCATAGTTTTTTCTAAAAGAAGGTTCCCAGGATCCATCACATTAATGTCTCTATGGCCTGAAAAAAAGGCAGAGGAACAAGCTATAACTTCCTCACTCATAGAATCACACATAGAAACCTTGAAAGGACCTTACAGATATCTAGTTCTAAGTGTTTCAGTGTATATGGTATGCTAGGCCTGAAATCAGGAAAGCCTAAGGTCAAAATCAGTCTTAGCCCCACTTATTAGTTGTGTGAACTTGAGCAAATGATTTAATTTTGGCTTCCTCATTTGTAAAATGGGGATAAAAATAATAATAATACCTATATCCCATGGTTGGAAAAATCAAATGAAATATTAGCCCATGGCCCAAAAAAAGCTTTAATACTCCTCAGATAGAAGGTCTAGACTCTAGGTTCTAGGATTTCACTAATTAAATAAGCTAGTTAATTCATCTGAGTTGATTTCCCTGTCAATCAACTAAGGTAATCTCATAGAGTTATTGTGACATTAAATAGGATAATCTGTGTGAAAGTGCTTTGGAAATCATGAAGCCTCTGAAATTTGAGGTATCATTTAAAAGGACAGCTAATCAGATATTGAAATAATACTTTATTTTGAAAAACTTGAATCTGATCTTGGTAGTTCTTAAGGTGTCTACTCCTATCATACTGCAGATCAACCACCCATCCACATCTCCCAGGTGGTAGAGAAGCCTGTGGAGGAGAGGGCTTCTTCTTGTCCATTCCATCCCATAAATTCTCTATAGGAAATCCATCCAAAGTAGCAGGGGCTTTCCTCTAGATCTCTTGACATTCCATGAGTTCCATTGCTGCCAAAAATAGGTGATACAGTAAGTCTGAAGTCAGAAAGAGTTCAGATCTGGCCTTAGAAGCTTACTAGTTGCATGACTTTGTTTGCTTCAGTTTCCTCAATTACAAAATGAGGATAATAATAGCATTTACCTCCTAGGGTTGTTTTGAAGACCAAATAAGATCATGGTTGTAAAGTGCTTAGAATATTGTTTAGGACATAGTAAGCACAATATAAATGTTAGCTGTTATCATCATAAGCCATTCTTTGTATATAACCAGCCAACTTTTTCTCCGGGTTATACTTCTCTTGGATAATAGATACTTATACTGTTTTCAGTGAAACATCTCTGTGACTTCTCAGAGATGGTATTATTGAATGTCTTTTAAGATTTTCTGGATTTCAATTTGTCATTTATCATGTTATCTAATACTTTGTGTTTCTATGCAAATTTAATAAACACAACCACTTATGCCTTTACTTAAATCTTTGGGGGAGGGGGCAGAATGAGAGAAGCTGTATGATAGAATGAAAAAAATGTTGAAAATTGAAGTTTGAGGCTCACCCCTGCCATTTATCTAGTGGTGTTACTTTGAATAAATCACTTATTTTAATATTTCCATGCTTCAGTTTCTATCTCTGTAAAATGAGGGAACTGGAAAAAAATGCCTTCACGGTCAAAATCAAGGGCCAATCATATATTCCTGGGACATTTAACTAAATGTCCTCTTTGAGGTTGACATGGAACCAATGATAACTGTTCTTTGAGTTAACCATTTCTAAATTCCCCTAGCCCTAATACCATCTGGTTCATATTTCTGACCAATAATTTCACTGGAAGAGGATCTCCTACATAAGGAAACTCTACCAACACAGATTAGCCCCTTCTTTGCAATATATAATCTTAGAAAACTTTCCAGTACATGTCAGAAACATGCAGATCTTCTTGGCTTTGAGGCTCTCTCTATTATGCCATTTGGCCTTTTGAGAAACTTTTGTCATGAAATACTTTGCCAAATGCTTTGTTATAACCCAATCTCTTAGTTAACTACACATATAGTATTTCTCTGATTTGCTAATCTTGTAATATTGTTAGAAAAGGAAGTGAGATTAATTCATCATAATTTGTTCTTGAAGACTTCTTGGCTCTTAATGATTACTACTTCTTTTTCCTTAATCTTCACTAACCATTCCTTTAATGATACCTTTTTTAATTCAATCATGAACTGAAATCAGACTGACTGGCTTATGATTTTCAGACTTTACTCATTCCTTTTTTCTTTTTTTGAAATAATAGCCCTTTATTTTCAAAATGCATGCTAAGATAGTTTTTAACATTCATTTTTGCAAAACCTTGTGCTCTAAATTTTTCACCATTCCTTCTTCCTATCTCTCTCCCCTAAATAGCAAGTAATCCAATATTGGTTAAATATGTGCAATTGTTCTAAGCATATTTCCACATTTATTATGCTGTACAAGAAAAATCAAATCAAAAAAGGAAAAAAAGAAAGAAAACAAAAAGCAAGAAAACAACAAAACAACAAGCAAGAAAACAACAAAAAATGTGAAAATACTGTGTTGTTATCCATATTTATATTCCCATAGTCCCACTCTTCACAAATTTGCAAAGACCATTGACACTTTAATGAGTAATTATAGTGGATAATCAATCCTTTCTTCCAACCTTCTGGGATAGATTGCTTGGACTTGGTCATTTGAATTTATCAATGGCATCTAAGTGCTTCCTTACCATCTTTTTATTTATTCAGTATTAGGGACCATGGAGGTATCCACAGATAGATTTCAGAAAGCCCATGAACTCTGATGAGGAAAAAAATGTATCTTTTTGTTTTCATTAACTTCTAACTAAAATAGTTCATTTCTAGTGAGCAGAATCAGGAAAATATTGTACACAGAAACATTAAGATTGTGTGATGATCAACTGTGATAGATTTAGCTTTTCTCAGCAACTCAGTGATTGAAGTCAATTCCAATAAACCTTGGATAGAAGATGCCGTCTGCATCCAGAGAGAGAACTATGGAGATTGCAAATTGAAGCATACTGTTTTCACCTTTTATTTTTCTTCTGTTTTTTTTCTTTCTTCTGTTTTTTCCCCTTTTAGTCTGTTTTTTATCTCCCAATATGACTTATGTGGAAATTTTTTAAAATGAATGTGCATGTATAACCTAAAAAAATTAGTTCATATCTTTCAATTACTTAAGAACATTATTCTGAGAAGTCCAGTCTACAGGTTTCACCAAACTAATAACAGTCTTGATTCACAAAAAAATTTAAAACTCCTGAACTAGAGAATACCCATAAAATGGTGACTAAAACAAATCATAGCTTTGTGATTCAGAAAGTTCATTTCTTCTGTTCATGGAGTGCTCAAAAAGTTCCCCACAAACATAAGACATCGTATCTAGTTTGTCCTTGGCTCCAAATGCAGACATTTCAATTTTGCAGATTACCTTGGTATGCTATTTAGGATAGATGACAAGTCCAACATCTTCTGGATCCTTTGAAACTGAAAGCTCCACACAACATAGTATTTTCCCCTTTTTTTGTTGTTGTTTGCTTGGTTTTTTTCTTTCTCATTTTTTCCTCTTTGACCTGGTTTATCTTGTGCAGCATAGTTAATGTGGAAATATGTTTTTTAATAATTACATTTTTTTTACATTTTTTACATTTTTAAATTTTTCATTTTCAAAATATATTCATAGTTTTCAACATTCACCCTTGCAAAACTTTGTGTTCCAAATTTTTTCTCACTCCCTTAAATAGTAAGTAATCCACTATAGGTTAAACATATGCAATTCTTCATTTATGTGTGGAAATATGTTTACAAGAATTCCACATGTTTACCAACATTAGGGACAAAAATTCATTATTCAGAAGAAACTGTTGGGAAAACTGGAAATTAGTATGGCAGAAATTAGATATGGACCCACACTTAACACCATATACCAAGATAAGATCAAAATGGGTCCATGATTTAGCCATAAAGAATGAGATCATAAATAGATTAGAGGAACAGAGAATAGTCTACCTCTCAGACTTGTGGAGGAGGAAGGAATTTATGATCAGAGGAGAATTAGAGATCATTATTGATCACAAAATAGAAGAGTTTAATTACATCAAACTAAAAAGTTTCTGTACAAACAATACTAATGCAAACAAGATTAGAAGGGAAGTAACAAATTGGGAAAATATTTTTAAAAGTAAAGGTTCTGACAAAGGTCTCATTTCCAAAATAGAGAACTGACCCTGATTTATAGGAAACCAAACCATTCTCCAATTGATAAATGGTCAAGGGACATGAACAGACAATTCTCAGATGATGAAATTGAAACTATTTCCACTCATATGAAAAAGTGTTCCAAATCACTACTGATCAGAGAAATGCAAATTAAGACAACTCTGAGATACCACTACACACCTGTCAGATTGGCTAAGATGACAGGAACAAATAATGATGAATGTTGGAGGGGATGTGGGAAAACTGGGACACTGATACATTGTTGGTGGAGTTGTGAAAGAATCCAGCCATTCTGGAGAGCAATTTGGAACTATGCCCAAAAAGTTGTCAAACTGTGCATACCCTTTGACCCAGCATTGCTGTTATTGGGATTATATCCCAAAGAAATACTAAAGAGTGGAAAGGGACCTGTATGTGCCAAAATGTTTGTGGCAGCTCTTTTTGTTGTAGCTAGAAACTTGAAGTTGAATGGATGTCCATCAATTGGAGAATGGTTGGGTAAATTGTGGTATATGAAGGTTATGGAATATTATTGCTCTGTAAGAAATGACCAGCAGGAGGAATACAGAGAGGCTTGGAGAGACTTAAATCAACTGTTGCTGAGTGAAATGAGCAGAACCAGAAGATCACTATACACTTCAACAACAATACTGTATGAGGATGTATTCTGATGGAAGTGGAAATCTTCAACATAAAGAAGATCCAACTCACTTCCAGTTGATCAATGATGGACAGAAATAACTATACCCAGAGAAGGAACACTGGGAAGCGAATTGTTAGCACTGCTGTCTATCTACCCAGGTTACTTATACCTTCGGAAGCTAATAATTAATGTGCAACAAGAAAAAGGTATTTACACACATATATCTAGGTTATATTGTAACACATGTAAAATGTATGGGATTACCTGCCATCGGGGGGAGGGAGTGGAGGGAGGGAGGGGATAATTTGGAAAAATGAATAAAAAATAAATTAATTAATTAAAAAAATTTAAAAATTAGTTATTAAATACAGGAGAGAAATACTTATTTCTCAAAAAAAAAAAAAAAAGAATTCCACATGTTTAACCTATGTTGGACCATTTGCTGTCTAGAGGAGGGAGAAAATTTTGAAACAAAAGGTTTTGCAAGGGTGAGTGTTGAAAAATATCTTTGCATTTATTTTGAAAAATAAAAAGTTATTCTTATAAAAAGGAAGAAAGAAAGAAAGAAAGAAAGAAAGAAAGAAAGAAAGAAAGAAAGAAAGAAAGAGTGAGAGAGAAAGAGAGAGAGAAAGAAAGAAAGAAAGAAAGAAAGAAAGAAAGAAAGAAAGAAAGAAAGAAAGAAAGAAAGAAAGAAAGAAAGAAAGAAAGAAAGAAAGAAAGAAAGAAAGAAAGAAAGAAAGAAAGAAAGAAACTGGAAGTCCCAGTTTAAAAACGAGGAAAAAGAGTACATGCCCAACATTTAAATCAGTGTCTCCCCTTTCCTTCAGAGCAGTTCTCACTCAGGGATGTTCTAGAAAGTCAAGTGCTCCAATTTATGAAAGTGTATCCCCTTTAAAAGTAATTTGATAATTTATAGATAGTCCTTGGGGCATGAGTTTCTTCTCTTTTACAAATGCAATTCTTACACAATGTTATTATAGTTCAAAAGCCTCTCCGATTTAGGTTAAGTTTTTTTCATTGATATTTATTCTCACCTGGATGGGTTAGACAAGGCTTTATATAAAGATGATAGGGAAAATAATAACTAAAAGGGATATTAAGAGATCATGTAGCCCAACTCTTGGCATTTGACTCATGAGATGTAGAGACCTGGGCACTGAAGGCAGACACCAAGTTCTACAAGGAAAGTTGACTCAAGAGGGATGAAAAACTCTTAGAGTAAAATTCTGAAGACACAACTTCCATTTTAAAAAAAGAAAAGAAAAATAATTCCACTGGAGATGGGGGTGGAAGGAAGGCAAGTGTGATAGAGAAATGGAAGATTAAAAACAGGATGGATATAGATTTGGAAAGAACCTCTGAGGTCATTTAATCTAATCCCCTTGTTTTAGTGTTGAAAGGCCAAGAAGATTGACTTGCCCATTAGAGGTGAAATTTGAACTCAAGTCCTCTGACTCTGGAGTTAGTGCTCAAAAGAGCACTGTCATCTCACCAGGTCCTGTTATATCAAAGTGGACACAAACTATAACTTATATAACTTGCCCAAAATCAAGTCTATTTTGAGCTTCCATGCATTTGCCCAGATTACAAGCTGAATAAAAGGATGGCAATGAGGAGGTAAGTGGATGCTATATACTATGTTAGGGGAAAAAAAGGAGATCAGAGAGAGGATAGGATCACTTCTCAGGTGTATGGAACAGGGTGAAAAGAAAGAACTACTTAATATATGTTTTTATTTCCTTTACCAAGATGAATTTTCTTCAGATAGATGACTATGAGTTGGAGAAGGAGATAACAAACAACTCTAGTATCTTTGCTAAGGGGTCAAACAACATGATTGAATAACAATTTTCTTTACCAAGAAGTTTCTTCAGATGGGGAAGGATAGAACAAAAGATTATCAGGGAATTAAATGCCAAATTAAATAAATAATTGAATACTGCTTTTAAAGAGTAAAATCACCAGCCCTCGATAAACTGAATCTCAGAGTACTGAAGGAACTGGTTGATGTGATTACTTAACTGTTATCGATGATCTTTGAAAAATTATTTTTCAAAAGAGAAATAGTGGAGAAAACAGGAAAGATGCCATGAAACTAGAAACAAGGATATGTCTCAGTTTAAGAAAAAAAAGTAGAGTAAAAAAAAAAAAAAAAAAAAAAAAAAAGGAGTCTTCAAACCAGATTGGTATTTGCTGGAAAAATTCTAGATTATTAAAATTATGTTTTATGAGTACTTAGAAAAGGATTTGGTAATCACAAAGAGTCAGTACGCCTTCTTCAAGAACAGGTCATACCATTCTGAGGTTACATATAGCAAACTAGCAAAGCTAACTAAAGATGGAAAAACTCAGGGTGTTGTAGAAAGACAGGCATACTAATAATGCTCTGCTAGATGAACTGAACTGTGAATTGCTCTAATCACTCTGGAAAAAAATTTATAATGATTCAAAGTTTGGACTTGTGTCCAAATTCTTTAATTCACATTGGTAGGCATATGCCCTAAGGAGGTCAATGAATTAAAAAAAAAAAAAAAGACCCCATATGTATCAAAATATCTAGAGCAACACTTTACATTAGCAAAAAACTGAATACAAAGTAGATGCCCCTCAATTGGAAAATGGCTGAATAAATTGTTCTACACCTCCATGGTTCTGTCCAGGGTCCTTTTCTCCTTTCAGTCTATAGAGTCTCACTGGATGAGCTCATTAGTTTATATGGGCTCCATGTAGACTTCTGGGTGGGGTGACCAACAAGATGGAAGACTAGACATTTTCTCACATCCCTACTAACAGTAGGGGAAAGAAAGAGGACAACAGAGGAGAAATTATGAGCAAAAGCAATTACAAGTGTCTCCTAAGGTTGAGAAGAAAAAAAGCCCAATAAGATAACAATATCCTATTAACTAACAGTGGAGAATATATATCCCTAGCACTTAGTCAATTTTACTTCCCCATGCTCCTACAGGGCACACAAAACATCCTACTAGTCTGGCTCTGGAACTTCCTCAAGGAATTCCTTCCTATTGCCAAAGTCTCTGAGACACATGCAACCCCTGCCCTATTGTCATGATCCCGTTGCAACAAGCATGGAGCTTAAACTCTGCCCAGATACTTAATAGAAGACAGAAAAGTATAGGAAGAAGGGACCTTTATCTACTTGGAGAAATATTTAGGTCATGGACTTCCCCAGAGTGACAGAAACTGCCCAGAATACCCATTCCACTGTCCTCAAAGCTTATATTAAGTGGCAGACACTAATTCAGACCAGCCAGGAAACGAAAGAATGTCAGGAACCAGGATGGGATCCTTCCCCAAGAAATTTGTCATTGGGAATCTTATTATTCAGCAAAATTGAATGTACCTGATACTCAACTCACATGTCATAAGAACCTAATATCCCTCTGATTAGACCCACTAACCAGAGGACAAGACCATAGTTCCAGGGCCTCTACTTAAAAGTTAGTCTCAGTACAATTTTTTTTCCTCTAAATTTTTTACTAATTATACTGCTTTTGAGCTTCTTTGGAACTCTCCACCATGCCCTCTTGCCAAAAACCTTTACTCCTTTCTCCTTCTTTTCATTTTTTAGCTTCCTTTTGGAAGTTGTATTCTACATTGTAGATTGTAAGCTTATCGAAGACTAACCATCTCTAATTTATTTGTATTTATACCCCCAGCACATGCTTGACACATGGTAGACATTTAATAAATATTTGTTAACTTCATGTAATGGGACTCTGTGTCTCCCTAATCTTTGTGGAGGTTGGGACACCTGGTCTGGGGAAATTCCTAAAAATGATCCCCATCCACCTGAATCTCCCTTTTGGGAAAGCTACATGGTTTCCCACAGGAATCTCCTACTTCGAAATTGATCTGGGAATCACTTTGGTCTGAGAAGCAATTACCACCCTTTATTGATTTGAAAATTAGTTCCTAATTGCTCCCTAGCCCCAACTCATAGAAGGCTAATAAAAGACAAGATTCTGTACTCAAACTTTTGCTAATTCCTAATTAGGAATTGGCCCACTGGGTAGCTTCTCAATGTAATAAATCTATGGTCCATCTGGACTATGAATTCTTTCTCAAAAACCTGCAACACCAGCTTGGTGATCCCATCACTATTAGGGTATCTCTCACTCCTCATCTCTCACCCCTCAACAAACTGACTAATAGCATGTGGTCTTACACCAAGACTGACCAAA
Source organism: Sminthopsis crassicaudata (assembly GCF_048593235.1). Taxonomy (NCBI): domain Eukaryota; kingdom Metazoa; phylum Chordata; class Mammalia; order Dasyuromorphia; family Dasyuridae; genus Sminthopsis; species Sminthopsis crassicaudata. Next base: position 512,461,031 of record NC_133617.1, read on the forward strand.
AGAGGACTATTCCCCTACAAGTTATTTGACATATTGATCAGGGGCAGGGAAAAGTGAATTTCCTAACATGGAAGTGATGAGGGTAGAGAATTGAGGGTAAGAGATCCCCTCTGGTCAATATCGAAGATCCCTTTCCAAAGAATTTGTAAACTTGAAATCTGTGTGGCAAAAGGGGATTTATTTATACTAAGAAGACAGACAGACAGCTTTTCTTTTTTCCTGTTTGGAAATTAGCAAAGGTGCATTTATACTGAGAAGAAAATATCTTCATCAGTGGACCAAGTCCAGAAAGGCAAATAGCTTCTGATTAGGAATTTGGCAAAGGTGGGTTAACAAACCCTTGATTATATAGAGTAAATCTTGGCCTGGGGGAGGGGGTGTTTGAGCCACTCAATAGAGAACTATTGACTATGTTCCAGTCCAAGATCTCCAATTGAATGAGATTACTTAAATTTGGGAAGGGTGTTGCCTCTCCTAGGAGAGTCTGGGAGAGTTTGAGACTCAAGAATTCCTCCCAAAAGAGGATGCAGTTTCAGAGCCCCCCCCAAAGGTTAAAGGGGACACAATTTACATCAGAAGGAGGCTGAAACAACTTTAGCTGCAGTCCATAAGGATAAACTCACCATCAAAGATGATAGGGGAAATATAATCAAAAAGAAAAAAAAAAAAAATCAAAGGTCTCAAGAGGAAGAAAATTCAATTAAAAACCTAGAGTACAAGCAAATAAATCAATAAATCAACTGGGAGCACAAAAAATAGGGGGGAAGGGGAAAGGAATAATCTGTTCTGAAAAGCAAATATATATAATCCAAAATGACGTACCCCAAAATAAGTAGGGGGGGATGAGTTACAAGACATCTAATAGATTGTAGATCTCTCTAAATAAAATTGCAAGACAAAGGAAATTGAACCAAAGCCTGATGAAACACAGAATCCCATGGATTCCCAAGATAGCATGGAACAAAAAGCAAGATGTTGCAGAATAGTTTAAAAGAATAAGAAATTTAAGAGAAGAAAATAGACAAGAACAAATAGCAGAATACAATAAACTGAAGTAAAGGACAATCTGGAAGATGAGAAGTGAAAACATTAAAAGAACAAATGATTTCTATACCAATAAACATTTTGATTTTAAAGGCCATATGCATAGAGACAACTTATTCATAGACCTTCCAGAATAAGACAAATTAAAGAAATTGAACATCACAATGCAAGAAATAATATGCAAGAAAATTGTCCAGACTACAGAAATCAAAGCACCAATCTAAAAGATTTGCAAAGAGCCTCTAGAAAAAACAAAACAAAACAAACAAACAAAAAACTAGTCTTCAAACTCCACATAGGAGATATAGATATTAAATCAAACAGTGCTGAAGTCCAGCTCCAGTGAATACCAAGAGTGTTGGATGAATATCCAAGGCCAGGTAGAAGATATGCCTTTTAATAGCCATCTATTAATCTGAGTATCAGCATTTATATACCTTTTAGGCCGGTATTACAAAATTGCTACCTACCATTATATACCTTTCAGGGCATTTCTGTATCTACCTTAACTGTCAATACCAAGACGATTATCAACACAAAATTGTAAATAGCATAGTTATGGTGCTTATCAACATCAACAGAATTGTAAATAATAGTGATATTTATCAATACAGAGTAGTAAATAGCATAAATTATCATACTAATGTATTAACCTCAAGTATGTCTTTGATTCATTGTATATATAGTTAAAATGCCTTGTTCCTATTCCATGCATTTTCCATCAAGATTATCCTAAATTTGCCAAATATGTCTTTACAATTGTTAGAGAGATGATGAGCCAATAGTATTCAAAATTCAAAACTGGCTCTCTACAGAAAGTTCCAATGACAAAGAATAAATCCTGTGAGTGACTTGGAGAAATGTTTAAGGAAATTTAAGGAAATTTAAATTTAAGGAAAAGTTCATTTGAATAACACAAAACTATTCTTCATGTACCAGAAATATAGGAGGAGGGAAGAAATAATATATTCTAAAATTCAAAGGAGCTTAAGATATGTAATCCAAAATGATCCACCCCAAAAAATTGAGCCTAAAAATCAGTGGGGGAAAAAAAAAAAGATGGACATTCCATAAAAGAAAGACATTTATCCTGAGGGGAAAAAGATGTGAATAGGTTATTTGACCTGAAAACACTCCAAGCAACAGAAATAGAACAAAGATAAATACAGATAAATTGTTCCATCTCTAGAAATTAGTAAAAGAAAAAAAAAAAAAAACTAAAATGATTGATACCTCTGGCAGTAAGGGAGGTAAAGGGAGAGGAAAGATGACTAAGAGATTTCTTTTTAAAGTATACAATACGGGGCAGCTAGGTGGCACAGTGGATAGAGCACAAATCCTGAAGTCAGCATACTGACTGAGTTCAAATCTGGTCTCAAGCATTTAACACTTCCTAGTTGTGTGACCCTGAGCAAGTCACTTAACCCCAATTGCCTCAGGGGAAAAAAAAAAAGCATACAATAGGATAAAGATGAAAGTGGAATTTAAAGGAAAAATCACCATAGAGGAACAGATATTAATTAAGCACAGGGACTAAACTCCATATAACCTACCCTCCAGTGCAGTCAATGAATGTGAGATCAAATAGGAGAATGCATAAAATGGGAAGGGGCTTGTACTCAAGTCCATGATAAATAATATCTCTCATTTATGTGAACTGATGCTAAGTGAAATAAACATCATTATGCATAGCAATATCAAGATTATATGATGATCAATTCTGATGGACGTGGCCCTCTTCAACAATGAGATGAACCAAATCAGTTCCAATAGAGCAGTAATGAACTGAACCAGTTATGTCCAGCAAAAGAACTCTGGGAGATGACTATGAACCACTACACAGAATTCCCAATACCCCTATTTTTGTCCACCTGCATTTTTGATTTCTTTCTCTGGCTAATGGTACACAATTTCAAAGTCCGATTTTTTTTTGTAAAGCAAAATAACTGTTTGGACATGTATACATATATTGTATTTAATTTATACTTTAACACACGTAACATGTATTGGTTAAACTATTGGGGGGAGGGGAGGAAGAAGGGGAAAAATTGGAACAAAAGGCTTGGTAATTGTCAGTGTTGTAAAATTACCCATGCATATATCTTGTAAATAAAAAGCTATAATTTTTTTAAAGTGAATGCTGAAGATTATCCATGCATATATATATATTTTTTTCTTGTCTTTTTCTTTTATTTTTTTGCTGAGGCAATTGGGGTCAAGTGACTTGCCCAGGGTCACACAGCTAGGAAGTGTTAAGTGTCTGAGGTAACATTTGAACTCAAGTCCTCCTGATTTCAGGGTTGGTACTCAATGTACTACCTAGCTGTCCCCTCCATGCATATATTTTGAAAATAAAAGAAGAAAGAGGAAAAAACTGGAATACAAGGTTTTGCAAGGATGAATGTTGAAAACAATTTTTGCACATATTTTGAAAATAAAAGGCTATCATTTTTTAAATTTTAAATTTTTAAATTTTTTTTAAATTAAGACATAATTAGTAACTTTGGAGAAAAGTTTAAGCTCCTCTTCCTGAGTAAAGCTATGTGAATCTGGATAAGTCTCAGCTTTGTTTGCCTCACTTTCCTCATCTGTAATATGAGTTGCAAAAGGAAAAAGCAAACCATTTTTGCTTCTATGCAAAGAAAACCCCAAATGGGGTCACAAAAACATGATTGAACAAGTAACTTTGAAGAGCACTTTCAGTTGAAAGATTGTATGGAGAGGCCAGCTAGGTGGCACAGTAGATAGAGCACCAGCCTTGAATTCAGGAGGACCCGAGTTCAAATCTGGTCTCAGACACTTAACACTTCCTAGCTGTGTGACACTGGGCAAGTCACTTAACCCCAGCCTCAGGGGAAAAAAAAAAAAAAAAAAAAAAAAAAAAGATTGTATGGAGGCCAGGATGAAGAGTTTAAAAGGGAGGGAGAGGAAAGGAAGAGGAGGTATTCCTTATTGGTAGAGTTCTTAAGGCCAGCTATGAAAGGAAAGAGATATGGGATTAAAAGAAGCCCTAATCACTTTCTTGATCTTCAGTTATGCATTTCTACTACATATTCAGATATCACAAACTGATACATCTCAGATTCAACATGAACAAAATAGAACTTATATCATTTCCCCTAATCCATCAGAAATTCAGAATTTTCATAAATGAAAGACACCACCATTTACCCACCTCCCTACCTTCCTATCCTAAATGCTATTGTTCAGTCAAGTCTAATTCTTCATGACCTCATTTGGGAGTTTTCTTGATAAACACACTAGAGTGGTTTCTTATTTCCTTCTTTAATTCATTTTATAGATGAGGGAACTGAGATAAACAGGGTTAAGTGACTTGCTCAGCATCACACAGTAAGTATCTGAGGCCACATTTCAAGACATGAAGATATCTTTTTTTGATTCCAAACTTGGCCACCTAGTTGCCCATATTTACCCAATTACCCAGGTTCAAAAACTCAGCATCTTGTTCAACTCTTCATTCTCATTCACCCCACCTAGCTAATCAATTGTTAAATCGTGTCATTTTCTAATTTCATAATGTCTCTCAAATATGTCCCTTATCCTTCACGATGTAACTACAACCCCTTTTTAGGCCCTCAAATCCTTATTGCAATGGCCTTCTGATTGATTCCCCTTTTCAAATCTCTCCCCACTCCACTGGGTGGAGCTCCCAAGATGAATTTTCTCCTTCTTCAGCTCATTATACAGATGAGGAAACTGAGGCAAATAGGGATAAATTGCCCACTATTAAGTATCTAAAGGCCAGATTTGAGCTCAGGAAGAAATGTCTTCCTGACTCAGGATCCAGCACTAATGCACTAGGGCATCATTTAGCAGCCCTTCTAAAGTGTAAATATAACCACATCACCCCTCTACTCAGTGAGCTCCAGTAGCAATCTATACCTCCCAAATCAAATATCTTTGGCATTTATAGTTCTTCATTACTTAGTCCCTTCCTATCTTTCCAGTCTTCTCACACTTTATTCCCCATTAGGGATTCCATGATCCAGCTACACTGGTCTACTTGCAATTTCTCTAAACAGTACTCTCCATCTCCTATCTCCATGCCTTTGTATTATTGTTCCCCTTAGCCTGAAATACACACACACACACACACACACACACACACACACACACACACACACACACTCCCTTCCCCACTCTAAAAGTTGTGCTGGAGCTTGTTTATGCTAAGTTGGGAGAGTCAATTGTTAAATTTGTAGTGTGAATATTTATGCCTAGGAAAATGGAAAATGCCTCAAATTGGGCAGGGCTTGATTGTTTTGTTGGTTATCTAGATGGAGAAAATGCTAGTTATGTATACACTTTCCCCCCAGAATTCCAATTGTTAAACATTTACCAACATCCATCTCCCTACCCCTTTCTCAATTTCCTTCATTTCCTTCAAGACTTAGCTCAAACCTCAATTTCTGCATGAGTCCTTTTTTAGTATCCACCAACCTCACAGCTGCTACCCTTTTCAAATTACTTTGTGTCTATTATATATGTATCTTGTATGTATCTCAATTGTATGTATGCTCAATTACATGGTATCACCTCTAGCAAAAAGTACTGTCCTTAAAGTTTTTGTTGTTGTTTTGTTTTGGCTTTTCTTTGTATCCCCAATGCTTAGCACAATGCCTGATAAATAGTAAGTGCTTAATAAATCTTTCAGTCATTTCATGCCTGTCTAATTCTTTGTGATTCCATTTGGGCTTTTTTTGGCAAAGATACTGGAGTAATTTGTCATTTCCTTCTCTGACTGGAATATTACTATGCTACTAAAAACAAAGAATATAAATTCTGAGAAGCATAGAAAGATAATTACATGATTATTCCAAAAGTGGAAACAGGAAAAAAAAAAAATCCAGCAACAAAACAATCAAAATTGAATGGTTTAAAATTATAATGGCCAAGTTTGATCTCAAAGAAGAGATATGGAAAGATACACCCCATCTCTTTTGCAGAAGTGTAGGTTCACTATATTGCATATAATGCAGGCCATATATATATATATGTATACACATACACATACATATTTTACTCCCCACCTTACTTCCACCCACTTACTTTTATTCCCATATGTAAATATTTACATATATTTATGTATATGTATGTATATATTATGTAAAAAGTTTCACAAAATTAACTATATATACATATATAATTCATTTTGTAAATTATATATTCATATGTAGTTAGTTTTGTGGGATTTCTTTCTCTTTTAAGGTATAACTCTATGGGATAGGATAGGAATGGATGTAATAGAAAATTTAAAATATAAAAACAAAAGATAGAAATAAAATTTATTTTTAAAAATTAATCTCATTTCATTTTTAAGAATAGGATTACTTAATTGTTGATCAAGATAATGCTATAAACATCACATGAAAATTGAAAGGCTTTTTCATGAACACAACTAGAATAAGAAGGGAAGTGGCCAATGGAGGGGAGGAGGGAAACTTTTCATCAATTATCTCTGGTGGAGGTAAAATATCCATGATATATGGCCACTAGTAAAAATAGCTGACCAAAAACTATGCCCCAGTAGATAAGTTGTCAAAAGCTCTTAACAAGCAATTTTCAAAATAAGGTTTACAATTATTAGCAATCATATGAAAGAATGCTCCAAATCATTTATTATAAGAGGAATGTAAACAAAAACAACTCTGAGGTACAAAGACATTTGTATTTGTATTCCCATTGCTTATGAAAAAAAAAAAAAAAGTCAACCAACTAGAAAAAAATGTACAGATCTCAAAGACAAAAATAATTTTTTGAAAATTAAAATTGGGCAAGGGGAAGCCAGTGAAGTTATGAGACACCAAGCAATAACAAAACAGATTATAAAGAATGAGAAAATAGAACAGAATATGAAACATTTTATAAGAAAAATGACAGCTCTAGAGAACAGATCAAGAAGAGAAAATTTTTTTTTGTTTTGTTTTTTTCCCCCCCTGAGGCTGGGGTTAAGTGACTTGTCCAGGGTCACACAACTAGGAAGTATTAAGTGTCTGAGATCAAATTTGAACTCGGGTCTTCCTGAATTCAAGGCTGGTGCTCTATCCACTGCGCCACCTAGCTGCCCCCAAGAAGAGAAAATATAAAACTAATTGGACTACCAGAAAGTTCTGACCAAAAGGAGAACCTTGATGTAATAATGCAAGAAATAATCCAAGAAAATTGTCCTGGAGTCATAGAACATGTGGGAAAAATAAAAATAGAAAAAAATCCACTGATCATCACCTCAAAGAGATCCTGTCTGAAAAACACACAAGAATATTATTGCCAAATTTCAAAACCTCCAGATCAACAAGAAAATTTTGCAAGAAATAAGGGAAAAAAAAATTCACACTGGAGCTGCAATTATAATTGAACAAGACTCATCAGTAGCACAATAAAAGACTACATAGCTATGTAACCCTGGGCCAGTCACTTAACCCCAATTGCCTCAGCAAAAACAACAACCACCAAAAATAAAATAAAATAAAATAAAAGACTACAGGCCTTGGAATCATATCTACCAACAATCAAAAGAACTAGGCCTGTGGCCAAAAATATCATATCCAGCAAAATTAACTATAATCCTAAATGAGAAAAAAAAAAAAGAATATTCAACAAACTTGTAGATTTTCAGGACTTTCTATCAACCAAACCCAAATTTAACAGAAAATTTAACATATAAGATTTAATACGAAAGAACAATTTTAAGAAACTTGACATGTTTAAACTGTTTAAACATGAACACATTTTTAATATGTGTGTTTTTATATATACATGTATATAAGATTCATATCAACAATAGGGTAGCTCAAAAGAAAGATTGAGACAGAGCTAAGATAAAATTAAGTATCAGGTTATACAAATGAGGTGCAGAGAAGGAATAGACACAGAGGCATTAGAGGGAAGAGGGCTTGTAGTTCTGAAAACCTATTCACATCGAGAAGTCAATAGGTTCAATAAGTAACGCTATATATATACCATGAAGGGCACACCACCTTGAAAAATCTATAAAGAAATAAAGGAAGAGGGATTGGGTAGATGGGGAATCAAAGAACAAGGAAAGAAAACAAGAGAGGGATCCTTGAATGAGGGGATGTTAAGTAATAGCAAAGCAAGTTATGGAGCAGAATTTAATTAAAGAGACAGCAAAGGTAGAAAAGACATGTGTATGTGGGGTGGGGTGGGGTGGGGTATGAGTGTGTTTATGTATCTATATATCTATATATATAAATATATCTTTTCTTAATGTGGCTTGCTTAGGAATGGTGAGGGGGATGAAAAGGGAAAAAAATAGTAAAGTAAATAAAGTGAGCCACAGAGAACCAAAGAACAATTTATTTATTTTTTTTTAATTATATATATATATATATATATATATATATATATATATATATATATATATTTTATAATATTATCCCTTGTATTCATTTTTCCAATTTACCCCCCCTCCCTCTATTCCCTCCCCCCGACGACAGGCAATACCATACACTTTACATGTGTTACAATATAGTCTAGGTACAATACATGTGTGCGAATATCACTTTCTTGTTGCACAATAAACATTAGAATCCGAAGGTACATGCAACCTGGGCAGACAGATATTAGTGCTAACAATTTTCATTCCCCTCCCAGTGTTTCTTCTCTGGGTGCAGCTACCTCTGTCCATCATTGATCAACTGGAAGTGAGTTGGATCTTCTTTATGTTGAAGATTTCCACTTCCATCAGAATACATCCTCATACAGCATTGTTGTTGAAGTATACAGTGATCTTCTGGTTCTGCTCATTTCACTCAGCATCAGTTGATTTAAGTCTCTCCAGGCCTCTCTATATTCCTCCTGCTGGTCATTTCTTACCGAGCAATAATATTCCATAACCTTCATATACCACAATTTACCCAACCATTCTCCAACTGATGGACATCCATTCATCCTCCAGTTTCTAGCTACAACAAAAAGAGCTGCCACAAACATTTTGGCACATATATGTCTCTTTCCGCTCTTTAGTATTTCTTTGGGATATAATCCCAGTAGTAGCGCTGCTGGGTCAAAGGGTATGCACAGTTTGATAACCTTTTGGGCATAATTCCAGATTGCTCTCCAGAATGGCTGGATTCTTTCACAACTCCACCAGCAATGTATTAGTGTCCCAGTTTCCCCACATCCCCTCCAACATTCGTCATTATTTGTTCCTGTCATCTTAGCCAATCTGACAGGTGTGTAGTGGTATCTCAGAGTGGTCTTAATTTGCATTTCTCTGATCAGTAGTGATTTGGAACACTCTTTCATGTGAGTGGATATAGTTTCAATTTCTTCCTCTGAGAATTGTCTGTTCATATCCCCAAAGAACAATTTAAAAGGAAGTAAAGAAAAAACGGTCATTCATGAATATAATTTCTTCTAATATATATAGTTTCTTGATCTGGTAATTTGTTGTTATATATTTTGAAAATTCCTTGATGTTCTGTTGGCACATGACAATGTTCTCTTTTGTTTTGCCTTATTTCTTTTCTCTTTTCCTTTTTTTCTTACTCTTTTTTCAAATAAAAAGACAATTTTAAAGTTTTTTAAAATATATTTTTGAAAAAGAAAGGATGAATATGATTATAGAAATGCTTGGATTGGAGGAGGCTTATATGAATTGATGCAAAGTAAGTAAAAAGGACCAGAAAAATGACAAACATGAGTATAACAATATAAATGGAAAGAACAAACACCACAAAATAAATTGAAACTGAATGCTATGAAGTGATAAGGCCCAAACTCTTCTCCAGGGAAGAAATATGAGAATCCTTCTCCCTTTTAAAAAATTTAATTCTTTTGTCACATTTTAAGTTCCTTCCCACCTCATACTAGAGAAGGCCACCTTATCTACTCACATACATACATACATGTAAAAATATACTTTTATTTATCAGTTCTCTGAAAGTGGATAGCATCTTCCTCCATAGGTCCTTTGTAGTTCACCTTAATATTTATAATATCCAGAATAGCTTAGTTATTCATTTATTCTTTGAACAATATTACTGTTACAGTTTATAATGTTCTCTTGGTTCTGCCCATTTCATTCTTCATTATTTCACGCAAGTCTTTCTATAGTTTTATAAAATCAATCAGCTCATTCTTTCTTTCTTTTTTTGCTGAGGCAATTGGGGTTAAGTGACTTGCCCAGGGTCACACAGCTAGGAAGTGTTAAGTACCTGAGATCAGATTTGAATTCAGGTCCTCCTGACTTCAGGGCTGGTGCTCTATCCACTGCGCCACCTAACTGCCCCCTAGATCCTTATTCTTATAGCACAGTAGTATTCCATTACAATCTTATACCACAATTTGTTTTAACTATTCCCCAATTGATGGGCATCCCTTCCATTTCAAGCTCTCTACCACCACAAAAAAAGTTAGTGAAAGCATTTTCAAATAAATATTTTAGAAGAAATATGTTAAAAGAACATTGGGAAAGAATAATAATGGTATTGCTAGGTCAAAGGGTATACATAGTTTTATAACTTTTCAGGCATAATTCCAGGCTCTCCAAAAAGATTAGATCAATTCATAGTTCCATCAATGGTGTATTATTGTCCCACTTTTTTCCACTTCCCCTCCAAAATTTTTCATTTTCCCTTATATTATTCTAGCCAATCTGAAAAGCATGAGATGATATCTCAGAATTGTTTTAATTTTCATTGCTCTAATCAATATTGATTTAGAGCAGTTTTAAAAGGTGACTATGTATAGTTTTGATTTATTTGCTGATAAACTGCCTATTCATAGCCTTTGACTATTATCAGTTGAGGATCCATCTTCCTTTTTGTAGAAAAGGGGGACCCATGGGCAGGGAACTCTGTATATAATTGACAGACTCAGCTGATGTGTTAGTTAGTCTTGATGAACAGATTTTTCTCCCTATATTTTTTATTCTTCTGGGAGGAAAAAGGAAGAAAATATACATAATGGGAAATGTAGGTAATATAATAACCAAAGATATCAATAATTTTTAAAAGTGTATTCTACCTCTCAAGTTCTCCAGGTGTACTGAAACACTACCAGGTCACTCCTTTGAAATGAGCATTATCCTTTTAAAAATTGTACTTCACTGAAGACAACAAAGGTCAGTCCCCAGTCCTTCAGAGAAAGTAGATTTATGAGAGACTTTCCATCCAGAGACTAGGGGTTGAGGAAATAGGGAAAGGTAATAAGCCCCTAGGTAGAGGTTGGGGGAAAGGGCATGAAAAGAAGGAGGGGGGGAACTGTTTAGGTATCCCAGAATGACACTTCTTCTCAAGACATCCCTGTCCTCCACATCCACCTCCCTTTCCCAAAGGGGCACTAACTAAACCCAGGATTTTCCCTAGTGTAGCTCAGAACAACAGAAATAAGAAAATGGTGAAGCAAGAGGATAGCATCCTATCCTAAGGTCACCTTATCCTGCTCCCTGCCTCTAGGATGGGCAGTTTCTAATACATTTCCAATCTTGAATCACTGTTCTCCTCTTTCTTTTATCCACCTTCCTAGCCCATGTAAATCACACCTTTGTTCTTGATCAATTCTGCCTCCTACTTCATGCAAACCCCATGATTTTTGTCTTTGTCTAGAATAAATGAGTTTGAGAGAGGATATTTTTGTGTATGTGTATCTGTCAGTGTGTATGTATATATGCAGTATGTATATATGTGCATGCTTGTGTATATGTGGAGGTGTTTATATTTACATGTATATGTATGGGAATATAAATGTCCATGTATGAGAATGTATTGAATAAATCCATGTGCACCTGTGTGTATGTATGAGTTTATCTTTTGCATGAGTTTTCAATGCATAAATTTATAAGAGGACATATAGATCTGTAGATCTATTGTTTCTTGAGAGTATCCTTTTGTCTTTATCCCAAGGAAATCATAAAGGAGGGAAAAGAACCCACATTAGCAAAAATGTTTGTAGCACCTCTTTTAGTGGTAGCAAAGAATTGGAAAAGGAGTGGATGTCCATCCACTGGAAAATGGCCGAACAAGCTATGGTACATGAAGGTAATTGAATATTATTGTTCTTTTAAAAATGATGAAAACAAGATGATTATAGAGAGGCCTGGAAAGATTTACATGACCTGATGCTGAGTGAAACAAAGAGAACCAGGAATACAATGGAGACAGTAACAGCAAGTATGTGTGATGATCAACTATGAAACATTTGGTTCTTCTCAGTATTTCAGTGATCCAAAGCAATCCCTAGTAGACTTTGGAAAAAAATGCCATCTGCCTCCAGAAAAAGAACTAAGGAGACTGAATGTAAATCAACATATTCTGTGTTCTTTTCTTTTTTTCTGGTTTTTTATCTCTCCCATGTCTTTTCCCTTTAGCTCTTATTTTTCTCTCCCAGAATGATTTGTAAAACAATGTATATTTTAAATAAATAAACTTGCTACAATAAAAAAGAAAGTGTACTTTTTCATTGTTTCTGTTCATCATGTGAGTGTTTGCTTTGTTTGCATTCTCCATAATTTGGGCAGGGGTTGACATTCAAACAATGTGGCCAGTCCATTGGAGTTGGTCTCTCTGAAGAACTTTGGAATTGGTTACATGCAATGGAAAACACTGGCACAAGACTTCCCAGCATGCCATGTCTGTATCAAAGAAATCTCTGTGTTCCATGAGCAAAGCAGAATTGAAGTAGTCCCAAAGATATGTGATATGTGCAAATTTAGAAATTCTATTCCAAATTTTCACATAACCTATTTGTGCCTGACCCATGGGAGAACATTCCAAGCTCATATTGGTCTGATCAGATAAGTTAGACACACTGTAACTTGACTCTTAAATAATGATTTCACTTTGGTCACAGGAATGAAGAACAACCAAATTTGTATCTATGTATATGAGTGCCAGTTTGTGTATTCTAAAAATAATAAATTATACTTGTATATAGCTTTCCTCACAATAAGCTTGGATACTAGGTAATATCCTAATAGATATTGTCCTCTTTACAAATAAAGAAATTAAAACCTAGTAGATAGTGTGAGAATACTGGACTTTGAGTCAGGAGAAACCCATATTCAAATGGAAAACCCTTTGTAAGTCTGTACCACAGAATGTCAATCATTACAATTAGGTGATTTTTCCAGTCACATGGCTAGGAAGCCTCAGTGCTACCATTTGAACACTTTCTTTCTTTCTTTTTTTTTTTTTTTTAATAATGTCTTATTTTTCCAAATATATATAAAGATAGTTTTCAACATTTATTTTTGTAAGACTTTATGTTCCAAATTTTTCTCCCTTCCTCCTTTACCTCCCCTCTCCCCAAGACAGCAAAAAATCTGATTTAGTTTAAATATGTGCAATTTTAAAAAACATTTTCATATTGGTCATATTGTGTAAAAAAAAAAAAATCAGACCAAAAAGGGGGGGAGGAAGCATTAGAAAGAAAAAAAAATAATCAGCCAATTAAAAAAAAGAGGTTGATCCAAATACAATCCTTCCTTTGCAACAACAACAACAACAAAATTCAGTTCTGCATATATATATTGTACCTAGAATATACTATAAGATATTTAATATGTATGGGAATGCCTGCCATCTAGGGGAGAGGGTGGAGGGAAGGAGGGGAAAATTTCGGAACAGAAGGGAGTACAAGGGATAATATTGTAAAAAAAAAATTACCTATGCATATGTACTGTCAAAGAAAATGTTATAATTATAAAAAAATTTTTAAAAAATAAGTTGAAAATATTATGCTTCAATCCACATTAAGTCTCCATGGTTCTCTGTCTAGATGGAGCTGTCTTGAAACATCACATTGTTGAGGAATCAAATGTATCACAATTGATCATCACATAATCTTATTGATGCTGTGTACAATGTTCTTCTCATTCTGCTCACACTCAGCATCAATTCATGTAAATCTTTCCAAGCTTTTCTGAAATCAGTCTGCTTATCATTTGTTATAGAACAATAATATTCCATTACCTTCACATACTATAACCCATTCAGCCATTCCCCAACTGATGGACATGTATTCAATTTCCAGTTCCTTGCACAACAAAAAGAGCTGCTTACAACTATTTCTGCTCATGCATCAGAACACTTTCTATTCCATCATGCTTGTCTCTGTGTATGTGTCTATGTACATGTGTAAGTAAGGGAAGACAGGGAAAAGGAGAAATTATAACCTAATTGTAATCAGAATTATAATCTAATTAGAGAGACAAATTAAGTCATGATATGAGGTATAAGACAATAGAAGATATGATTTTCCATTTTATGTGGTGCTCTAAAAAACACATCCTAACTTACAAATGTTGGTCCCTTCTAGGCAGTTCATCATCCTCACTCCCATCCCTTTTCCTATCCTATCCAGGGAGGTTACTACACCAAGCACTGATTCTATTAATGACATCCTAAATGAGTTAAAATGAAATCATAAATTATGTTCTAGGATCTTCCTTCAGAATCAAATGCCTGTTCTTATTCCTATTCATCAAGCCTTCATCCACTTAAAGTGAACATGGTATTAGGAGACAGTCAAAAGTCATTCAAAAACAATTCAGTGAATGAGGTTTAGGTTAGGTTGTGAGGTGACCTTAAAAATTACTAGATACAGTATTAAAATGTAATATTTGACATCAACGCAACCAGCTAGACCACTTACATTTAAATTCACGCTAATATATCAAAGCATACTAACTAGTTTCAACCATTCCCTCTAAGACCCTCCCTTAGGATTCTTTGTCCATTCATTCTTCTTTACTTGTCTTCTATGAATGGAGTTAGTATGTGCTCTGTTTCTCCTTTCTGCCTTTTATTCACTAGTATATTCTGCTTCTCCACATTAGTTTGTAAGCTCCTTGAGGGTAAGGGCTGTCTTCTGCTTCTTTTTTTCTGTCCCCATCATCATGTCTATTGATTTTGAATTTTTTAAAAATCTTTTCAGATAGATCCAACTCACTTCCAGTTGATCAATGATGGACAGAAACAACTACACCCAGAGAAGGAACACTGGGAATTGAATGTAAACTGTTAGCACTACTGTCTATCTACACAGGTTACTTATACCTTCGGAATCCAATTCTTAACGTGCAACAAGAAAATTGGATTTACACACATATATTGTATCTAGGTTATACTGTAACACATGTAATATGTATAGGATTGCCTGTCATCTAGGGGAGGGGGTAGAGGGAGGGAGGGGAAAATTTGGAAAAATGAATACAAGGGATAATGTTATAAAAAAAATTACTCATGCATATATACTATCAAAATTTTTTTATAATTTTATAATTATAAAATTAATAAAATAAATAAATAAAATGTTTAAAAAATAAAATAAAAAATTTTTTTAATTTTTTTTAAAAGGAAGGCAGGGAGTATTTCACAGTAAGTGTATGTCTGGAACATAGTCAGTGCCTAATAAATATTTATTGATTAAAAAAATCTTTTCAGATTTCTTTGCACTTTTCATAGTTGGCAATCTTAATGAGAGTTAATTTTTTTCCCATCTAAAGTGATGTGACTATAAAACAAGAAGACTGAGATTCCAGTGTACAGCTTGAACAGTCTCTGTGGAATAATGGAACAGCCCCTCTAGAAAGCCCCTCTAGAAAACAATGTTGGACTATATAGACTTAGGGGCAGCTAGTTGGTGTAGTTCAAATCTGGCCTCAGTCACTTAAGACATCCTGGCTGTATGACTCTGGGCAAGTCACTCAACCTCAATTGCCTCAGCAGGAAGGAAGGAAGGAAGGAAGGAAGGAAGGAAGGAAGGAAGGAAGGAAGGAAGGAAGGAAGGAAGGAAGGAAGGAAGGAAGGAAGGAAGGAAGGAAGGAAGAAAGGGAAGGAAGGAATAGACTTAGTGTTATAGGATTGTAGATTTAGAGTTGGGAGGGATCTTAGAAGTCATAAAGCCCAACTGCCTTCTTTACAGCTGAGGAAACAGATTTAGATAGATTAACTGACTTGCCCAGATTCACAGGGCTAGTATACGAATAAGACAGGATACCACATTCCAATTTGAAAATATGCATCTTGGTCAGACTGATTTCGGAAAAGCCTAGAGATACTTATATGAATTGATGCTGAGTGAAGTGAGCAGAACTAAGAGAACATTGTACATAGCAACAAGATTATCTAATGGTCGGTCAACTGTGATGGGCTTGGCTCTTTATACCAATGCAGCAATACATGACAATTCCAATAGACTTGGGATGGAAAATGCCATTTGCATCCAGAAACAAAACAGTGGAGACTGAATGTAGATCGAAAGGTATGTTTACCTTTTGTTGTTGTTTGCTTGTTTAATTTTTCTTTCTCATCTTCCCCTTTTGAAAATCTAATTTTTCTTGAACAATATGACAAACATGGAACATGTTTAAAAGGATTGGACATGTTTAATCTATGTAGAATTGCAGAGGGGAAAGGTAAAGAAAGAAGGGATTAAAAAAACTCTCAGATTGGTTAAAATGACAGGAAATAATAATGATAAATGTTGGAGGAGATTCAGGGAAACTGGATATTAATGAATTGTTGGTAGAATTGTGAAGTGATTCAAATATTCTGGAGAGTAATTCAGGACTATGCCCAAAATGCTATCAAACTGTGCCTTTGATCCAGCAGTATTGCTACAAGGTCTATAGTCCAAAGAGATCATAAAAGAGAAAAAAAGACCCACATATGTAAAAATGTTTATAGCAACTCTTTTTGTAGTGGCAAGGAACTGGAACTTGAGTAAATGCTCATCAGTTGGGGAATTGCTTGAATGAGTTATGGCATATGAATGCAATGGAATATTATAGTTCTAAGAAATGACGAACAGTGTGATTTCAGAGAAACCTGGAAAGACTTAACGTGAACTGATACTGAGTGTAGTGAACAGAACATGGAGCACATTGTACACAGAAATAACAAGATTATATGATGATCAGCAGGAATTTAAGGCAATTCCAATAGACTTGAAACAGAAAATGCCATCCACACCCACAGTGAGAAGTATGGAGACTGAATACAGATCAAAGCATAACATTTTCACTTTTTGTTAGTTCATTTGTTTCCTTTCTCGCGCTTTTTCCCCTTTTGGTCTGTTTTTTTTTTTTTGTTTGTTTGTTTTTGTTTTTTTTTTTTGCATAGGACAAATATGGAAATATGTTTAGAAGGATTGTATATATTTAACCACTTGCGACTTGGGGAGTGGGCAAATAAGGGAGGGAGGGAGAAAATTTTGGAGCACAAAGTTGTATAAAAATGAATGTTGGAAACTCTTTATATATATTTAGAAAATAAAATACTATTGAGAAAAAAAAAAGAAACATGCATCTTTTTTTGCTTGTCATGTATCAAACGCACTAAATATATAAGTTTGCTTGAGACTGGGAGCATCCCTGTGTTTTTCTTTACTTGTGTAGAGTGTAAGTCTGTATGGATGTATGAGCCTGCATAAGTCTCTCTCTATGTGCACATGTAGACATGTATATACATGCATACATTTGTGTTGTTGAGTTAATATTTTCCTTTCTGCATCAGCAGAGACATATTAACTGAACACCATTGCAGAAACGTGCCCTATCTGATCCTGTGACATGCCGATAGGGAGTGGGGAATTGTGGGCAGTGAGCCCATCTCAACTCCCCGGGGCCCCTCCCTCTGGCCCCTCTCCCAGCACAGCCTGAACCAGGATCAGACCAAGATTAAGAAGACGTAGGCACCTTGGGGGTCTTAGAGAAAAAACCATTTTTAGGGCTTCAGGATGCCATGAAAAAGTGGCAGAGCCAGAAACAGATGATTGCATCTGCCTTTTTCTACTTGGATGACCTTAGGCAATACAGTTCTTCCCTCTGACCTTCAGTCTCCTCATCTGTAAAGTACACTAATACATTTGCATTATATTCCTTGCAGGAATGTGGTAAGGAAAATACTTTGTAAGCTTGAAAGTACTGTATAAATTCTGAAGCATAATTATTAGTCCCAGGGCACTGGAGGATAACACTTGGGTACTCTGTCTCCCTTCAGTGCCCAGGAATGGGCCTCTCACCACAAGAGGTGTGAGCTGATGTTTCCATGTGAATATGCAATGAGCAAGGAACCAGAAAAAACATGAATTGCCTCAACTGGAAAGGATTTTTTGACTCTCATCTTTAGGTTGGGAGTTCTAGTGCAACAGGGATGGTCAAGGAACTGGGCTGGGGAACCATCTGTGGAATTGGACACCCCTGGTCATCCTGTTTGCCATTAAAGATCAATGTGTCTCAGGACACAGTAATCCTGAGGGGCTAGCAGCTGGTCTTAGAGCAAAAGTCTTAACTTTTTTTTATTTTATTTTTTCCAATTTTGGAACTCATTGGCAGTCTGGTAGATATCTTCTCAAAATGTTTTTAAATAATTGAAGAAAATGATAAATTTCAGTTACAGGTGAATGAAAATAAGGATATATTTTTAGTTTTACATCTCAATTCATAACCTCCCTGAAATCAATCCCAGTTTTTTAAAAATTAATTTTATAATTATAACATTTTTTGGCAGTACATATGCGTAGATAATTTTTACAACATTATCCCTTGCACTCCCTTCTGTTCCATATTTTCCCCTCCTTCCCTTCACCCCCTCTCCTAGATGGCAGGCATTTCCATACATATTAAATGTTATAGTATATCCTAGGTACAATATATATGTGCAGAACCGAATTTTGTTGTTGTTGCAAATGAAGAATTGGATTCGGAAGGTAAAAATAACCTGAGGAGAAAAACAAAAAATGCTAACGGTTTATACTCATTTCCCAGTGTTTCTTCTCTGGATGTAGCTGTCAATCCCAGTTTTAAAGGCAGGCTGGCATGGAGACAGGAGGATGGACACTATGATCTCCTCACTCCCTGACCAAACCATATCATTCATTCCCTGGCCTTTCACTACATGTTGTTTTAACTGAGTTGGAACCCCAGATTTTCAGTTCTTGTCCCAGTTCTAGCTGAGGATTGAGCACAGAACTTCAATAAAGATTCATTACTATTCTTCAAATGATGCAGTAGGAAGACAGCAGAATTGGAGTTGGCCTTGCTGAAGCTGATTGTACCCAGATTTGAACCTTGTGCTTGCACACACACACACACACACACACACACACACACACACACACACACCCTTCCATTGTGTCCTTTGAAAACCCCTCCCACCACTCCCACCCCTGTTCTGCCTCATTTTTCACTAACAAACCACTTTATATTAGACTTTTTTCCTCTCTTGCTCCTTTATCTTCTGGAACTCATGAAGCTGTGGGTCATTCTCAGAAGATACCTCTTATTGGTTATCCTCTCCATTTTTGGTCATGCCTTCTTTCATGTCCCCCAATATAATGAAATAAGAGTAGAAAACATAACACTTGCTCTCCACTTCTACTTCCACACCCTCCGTCACCATCTCCCAGCAAGTTTTATTTTGAGTTTTGTTCTATGTAGGTCATTATGAATTGACTCCTACATCATTCTTTTTTTTTAATCAGCCCCCATGGATTTAATTATCATCTTTATGTTGATGACTCTACCTTTTCTGCCCCAATCTCTCCTCTAATCTCCAACCTTGCATCTCCAAATGTCTTTCAGACATCTCAAACTAGATATCTAGTAGACATCTTAAACACAATATGTTCAAAATGGATCTCATTATCTTTTTCATTATCTTTCCTTAAAACCCACCCATCCCCTTCTACCTTCCCTATTATTGCAGAGGGCAATACCATACTCTCAATCCTTCAGGTGTGCAGCATAGTGGTTTCCTCACTATCTCTTACCCTCTATATTCAATCTGTTGTCAAAGCCTGTTGATTTCATTTTTACAGCATCTCTCCAATACTCCCCATTCTTTTCTCTGACACTGCCATCTCTCTACTTCAGGTCACCTCACTCAACTATAGCCTGATGGTGGGATTACTGGCTCTAATCGATCCTTATTCCAATCCATTCTTCATTCAGCCACTAAAATAATTTTTCTAAACACAAGTCTGATCATGTCATTCTCGTACTCAATAAACTTCAGTAGCTTCCTATTGCCTCCAGTGGGAATACAAAAATAACCTTTTTGATATTTAAAGCCCTTCATAGCCTAGCTCCCCTCCAACCTTTTCAGTCTTCTTACACTTTATTCTCCAACACAGATTCTTCAATTCATGACATTGATTTCCTGGCTGATCTATGAGCAAGATATTCCACCTTGTGATTCTGGTTATTCTTTCTGACTGTCCTCCATGTCTGGAATGCTCTCCCTCTTCCACTCCTACTACTGACCTCTCCAGTTTTCTTTAAGTCCCAATTGAAATCCTGCTTTCTACATGGAAGTTTTCCCATAATTCCTCCTTAATTCCAGTGCCTTCCCTCTTTTAATTATTTCTTATTTATTGTGCACGTAGCTTGCTTTTGTACATATTTTTTCCATGTTATCTCCTCCTTTAAATTGTAAACTCCTTGAGGAAAGGAACTATCATTTGTCCTTTTTTGTATCCCCACTGCTTAGCACACTGCTTGGCACACAGTAGGTGCTTAATTGATTGGTCTTTCTCAGAGCTCCGTGTCAGTTACAGTTACAGTCTTTCCTTCTTCACTCCCCTCCAAATCTTTGTCATATGCTAGGGTTTTCTTTATTTTAATAATAATAATAGATTTTTTTCAAAATAAATGCAAAGATAAATTTCAATATTCATCCTTGCAAAACCCTGTGTTCTCAATTACAAAATACTTTTCACATAAATAAAGTTAAATTTAAACAACTGGAAAAATATCAAGTGCTCATGGGTAGGCTGAGCTAATATAATATATAATAAAAATGACAACACTACCTAAATTAATCTACTTATTTAGTGCCATACCAATCAAACTCCCAAGAAATTACAGAGCTAGAAAAAATAATAATCAAGTTCCATATGGAAGAATAAAAGGTCAAAAATGTCAAGAAAATGTAATGAACAAAAATGCAAATGAAGGTAGCCTAGCTATACCAGACCTAAAACTATATTATAAAGCAGGGGTCATCAAAACCATTTGGTACTGGCTAAGAAATAGAGCTGTTGATCAGTGGAATAGGTTAGATTTACAGGGCAAAATAGTCAATGACTATAGTAGTCTAGTGTTTGACAAACCCAAAGACCCCACATTTTGGGATTAAAAACTCACTCTTTGACAAAAACTGTTGGGAAAATTGGAGAATGGCTGAATAAGTTATGATATATGAATGTTATGGAATATTATTGTTCTATAAGAAATGATCAGCAAGATGATTTTGAAGAGATATGGAGAGACTTACATGAACTGATGCTGAGTGACATTATACATGGTCACAATAAGATTATATGATGATCATTCTGATGGACATGGCTCTCTTCAACAATGAGATGATTCATTTTGTTTTCCTTCTCAGGTTTTTTTCTTTTCTTTTTAAATCCGATTTTTCTTGTAAAACAAGATAACTGTATAAATGTGTGTGTGTGTGTGTATTGGATTTAACATATACTTTAACATATTTAACATGTATTGGACTACCTGCTATCTAGGGGAGAGGGTGGGGGGAAGGAGGGGAAAAGTTGGAACAAAAGGTTTTGCATGGGTCAATGTTGAAAAATTACCCATGTATATGTTTTGTAAATAAAAAGCTATAATAAAAATTAAATTAAAAAAAAAAAACAATGAGATGATTCAAACCACTTCCAAGTGTTCAGTGATGAAAAGAGCTATCTACACCCAAAGAGAGGACCATGGGAGCTGAGTGTGGACCACAACATAGCATTCTCATTCTTTCTGTTGTTGTTTGCTTGTATTTTGTTTTCTTTCCCAGGTTTTTTTCTTCTTGATCTTATTTTCCTTGTGCAGTAAGATAACTGTATAAATATATATACATATATTGGATTTAACATATATTTTTACATATGTAACATGTATTGGACTACCTGCCATCTAAGGGAGGGGGTGGGAGGAAGAAGGGGATAATTTGGAACAGAAAGCTTTTCAAGGATCAATGTTGAAAAAAAAATTACCCATGCATATGTTTTGTAAGTAAAAAGTTTTAATAAAAAAAAAAGATTATATGATTATCAATTCTGATGGATGTGGCTCTTTTCAATAATGAGATGATTCAGGCTAGTTCAATGATTTTTGTGATGAAGAGAGCCATCTACACCTAGAGAGAGAGAGCACTGTGGGAACTGAGTACAGATAACAATATAGTATTTTCATTCTTTTTGTTGTTATTTGCTTGCATTTTATTTTCTTTCTCATTTTTTTCCTTTTTTGATCTGATTTTTCTTGTGTAGCATGATATTTGTGGAAATATATAGAGAAGAATTGCAGATGTTTAACATATACATACGTATATATGTAACATAATAAGATATCTTATATATAACATATAATATATAATTACTATATAATATATTAATACATATGTGTTATAATAATATGTTGCTAATAACATATATAACATATAAATAAACATATATTTAACACATATCCAAGATGGATTACTTGCCATCTAGGGAAAGTGATGGGAGGAAGGAAGGGAAAAAAATTGGAACACAAGGTTTTGCAAGAGTAAATGTTGAAGATTATCCATGTATTTATTTTTAAAATAAAAAGCTTTTTGATCCACACTTAACACTGTACACCTAGATAATGGTCAAAATGATCTAGGCATAAAGAATGAGATTATAAATAAATTAGAAGAACATAGGATAGTTTACCTCTCACACATGGAGGATGAAGGAATTTGTGACCAAAGAAGAACTAGAGGTCATTATTAATCACAAAATAGAAAATTTTGATTATATTAAGTTAAAAATCTTCTGTACAAATAAAACTAATGCAGACAAGATTAGAAGGGAAGTAATAAACTGGGGAAAACATTTTTACAGCTAAAGGTTCTGATAAAGGCCTCATCTCCAATATATATAGAGAATTAACTCTAATTTATAAGAAATCAAGCCATTCTCCAATTGATAAATGGTCAAGGATGTGAACAGGCAATTTTCAGATAAAGAAATTGAAACTATTTCTAGCCATATGAAAAGATACTCCAAGTCATTATTAATCAGAGAAGTGCAAATTAAGACCACTCTGAGATACCACTACACATTTCTCAGATTGGCTAGGATGATAGGAAAAGATAATGCTAAATATTAGAGGGTATGTGGGAAAACTGGGACACTGATGCATTGTTGGTAGAGTTGTGAATGAATCCAACCATTCTGGAGAGCAATCTGGAATTATGCCCAAAAAGTTATTAAACTGTGCATACCTTTTGATCCAGCAGTACTACTACTTGGCTTACATCCCAAAGAGATACTAAAGAAGGGAAAGGGACTTGTATGTGCCAAAATGTTTGTGGCAGCTCTTTTTTGTGGTGGCTAGAAACGGAAATTGAATGGATGCCCATCAACTGGAGAATGGCTGAATAAATTGTGCTATATGAAATATTATAGTTCTGTAAGAAATGACCAGCAGAATGATTTCAGAAAGGCTTGAAGTGACTTACATGAACTGATGCTGAGTGAAATGAGTAGGACCAGGAGATCATTATATACTTTCACAACAATATTATATTATGATCAGTCCTGATGGATGTGGCTCCCTTCAACAATGAGATGAACCAAATCAGTTCCACTTGTTCAATAATGAATAGAACCAGCTATACCCAGAGAAAGAACTCTGGTAAATGAGTGGAACCACAACATAGCATTTCCAATCTCTCTGTTTTTATCCACTTGCATTTTTTATTTCCTTCTCAGATTAATTTTACCTTATTTCTAATTCTGATTTTTCTTGTGCAGCAAAATAATTGTATGGATACGTATACGTATATTGTGTTTAACATATACTTTAACACATTTAACATGTATTGATCTATTTGCCATCTGGAGGAGGGGGTGGGGAGCAAGAGGGGAAAAGTTGGAACAGAAGGTTTTGCAAGGGTCAATGCTGAAAAATTACCCATACATATATCTTGTAAATAAAAAGCTATTTTTAAAAAAGCTTTAATTTTTTAAAATGCTTTTAAAAACCCCATGTTCCAAATTTTTCTCCCTCCTTCTCACCTTCCTCCTCCCCTAAATATATTCTAGGGGTTTCAATAGACATACTGATGTTCTCTCAAACACTTGATTTCCTAGATCACCAACCTCCTCAATTCTCATGACTTTCATCTTCATTTTTACCTTACCTTTCCACAAGAATGGTCATGCCCTTGATCTCAACATCACTCCCTAATGTTCTACTTTCATAATCAAGAACTCCATAATGCCTTTATCTGACTATAAACTTCTATCCTTTAATCTTTCTCTGTGCCTTACTCCTCCTCAAGCTATTATTTGTCTTTAGAATGAACTCCCCTTTCCTTCCCAATCATAACTCTACAGGTAACTAGCTTAACTATATACTATCTTCAGCTCCTGAATTCCTTGTCTTTTTGCCCTATTGCTATTAATATCCTGCCAAAACCCAATCTTAGATTCCCTCTAGCATCTACCTCTGCCACTTTTACTCAACTGCTGCTATGTGGAAGTCATATAATCCTTCTGACTAAATCCATTAAAAATTTGTTATTTAATGTCAACTTGTCCCTCAGTGCCACAATGGGAACTTCTAAGGCAATTCTTACTCTTTCCTAAATGACTCTTTATCACATCACCATAGCTCTCTTCTAAAACTTTTCTATCCATTTTGCCCTTCCTCTCTCACTCTCAATAGAGGACCTCTTCAAATTTTACTAAGAAAAATGAGGGCATTATTACATTTAAAGTTCATCTCCTTACCTATTCTAGATCTCAAAACCCCTTGATATTATTTCTTCTACTACTCTCTTTGGCTCCAATCTCTGACAGTGAGGTGACATAGTACTGGTGTAGTTAGGAAGGAAGACCTGAGTTCAAATCCAGCCTCAGTCATTTATTAGCTACGAAACTTTGGGCAAGTGACGTCTTTGCCTCAGTTTTATCATCGTAAAATAGGAATAATAATAACACCTTACCTTCCAGGTTTGTTGTAAGGATCAAATGACACAACATTTGTAAAGTACTTAGCCCACTACCTGCCACATAGTAAGTGCTATATAAGAATTAGCTAATACAATGATGATGATGATGATGATGCTTCATCTTTTTTTGCCTCAGTTTTCTCATCTGTAAAATGGAGGTAATAGCAAGTACTTCTTTCCAGTGTTGTGACAATAAACTGAGACAAAAAAATTAATAAACACTCTAGGATCTTGTATTCTTTATACTCCTCTGTCAACTGTGTGATTATAAAGATGTAGTCTGCTATTAAAAAAAAATCTACTATTGTTAGCACTGCTGTCTATCTACCCAGGTTACTTATACCTTCGGAAGCTAGTGATTAATGTGCAACAAGAAAATGGTATTTACACACATATATTGTATCTAGGTTATATTGTAACACATGTAAAATGTATGGGATTGCCTGCCATCGGGGGGAGGGAGTGGAGGAAGGGGGGGATAATTTGGAAAAATGAATAAAAAAAAAAAATCTACTGTGAAAGTTTGATCAAGTATGTCTCCAATACATGGCTAGATCATTGTCATAAAAATTATATGGAGATGGAGAAGTGGAAATATTAGTCTAGAGAAATATCACCTAACATAATAACAGCTAACATTTCTATAGCATTTACTATATATCAGGCACTCTAAACATAGAGTGGTAAAAGATAGCTATCCTTTTTATCACTTTGGGGAAAATGGGCTATAAATCTCATCCTTTTTTTTCCCCCCAATTCATTTGTTATCCACCACTCCTTGAGATATTTTACACTGATCACTTCTTGTGATCATTCCCTTTAATTATTTGTAAATTAGATACCTGTGATGCTTTTGGCTACCTGTCCACTCACTTGACAAGAAGACTACACTGTTTTACTTTACAAAATTAATTTTCACCTTCAAATTAAACAAACAAAAAAAGTGAACAAACATTTAAGTACCTGGAGACATATTGATGAAAAAGGACACCACTCTTGCCCTCAAAGATCTTGCAATTTAAAGGAGGGATAGGATATATACAAGTAGGTTGTAATAAGGGCACAAGAGAAATCCAAAGACTTCCAGGGAAATATGAGAATGCTTTAAAATGATAAAATCTCAAAACACACTCTAAAACAGGATCAAAACTATGGTTAAAAACCAGATAAGTTGATCAATGAAACAAATTAAAACTAGCAATAACTAAAGCAAAATAACATATGGCTCAGCAAAAGCCTACTCATCTAATATTTGATAAACCCAAGAATATTTAGTCCTGAGATAAGAACTTCATATTTGACAAAAACTTCTGGGAAAGATTAAGTTTAGATCAATAGGGGCTGCTAGATGGTGCAATGGATAGAGCACTCACTCTTAAGTCATCGGGAGGACCTGAGTTCAAATGCAGCCTCAGACATTTAAGGCTTCTTAAATGTGTGACCTTAAGCAAGTGGCTTAAACTTAATTGTCTCACAAAAATCAAACAAACAAATAAGGAGTTTAGATCAATATCTTAAATCATATGATACAAGTTCCCAGTGGCTATATAGGTCTAAAAAGAAAAGATCTTATCATTCAAAAAAAAAAAAAATACAGGCAAATGTAAAATACCTTATACTAGGGCTTCTTCAATTTTTTCCCACCTGCAACCCCTTTTTGCCCAAGAAATTTTTATGTAACCCAAGACATATAGGTATATGAAATAGGTATACTTATCAAACATTTACTGATAATAAATCATAAATTTTGTGATCCACACCTTTAGTTACAGGATCCCATATAGGGTCACAATCTATACTTTAAGACACTGAGCCTTAAACAACTATGATTAAGGGAGAATTTTTAATCAAATAAGTAATAGTGGTAATAATAGATTATAAAGTGAATAATTTTAATTATGTCAAATCAAAATCTTTTACATGAACATAATGCTACTTGAATAAGAAAGGAAGAATTCAGCTGGGAAAAAAAATCTTTACAGCAAATATGTATGGTAAAGATATTGATAGATAAATCCAAATAAATAAGAACTAAAGATATTACAAATAGATAAATGATCAAAAATGAGGGATGGTTCTCAAAAGAAAAAAAAATGCCAACTATTAACAATCATGTTTAAAAAAATGCTTCAAATCACTGATAATAAAAAATATGCCAATTAAAAAAATTCTGAAGTTTTACTTTGTTGATCTGATAAAAGATTACAAAGGGGGGAAAAAAGGCTATTAAAGGGCAGTGGGAGCAAAAGAAGCAAACTGAAGCTTTTAGATCAAGTTTCCCTTTATCCCACCATTGGGGGATTACAGTAATGTACTGAGAGGCAGAAGGATTGATCATTCTCCTAAGTATCATAAAAAATATTTCTTCAGTTTATCACTGAGAAATCATCCCTAGTCCAGAGAAAAACAATAATTCAAGGAGATAAAGGGAAAGTAGAAGCACCAATTACTTGTACATGGTAGGCAACTGGCTTGGTGTCTTATCTTCCTATTAGTTTTAGACTCCATAAAGGTGGGGACTATTTCTTATCTAAAGTCTGTTTATCTAAGCATCTAGCATAATCACCTAAACAAGATAAATGTTGTTGCTTTGTTTCCTTTAGCCCTGTTTTTTTTTTTTTTCCTTCATTTCTGTACTGTTGATTTCCAATGCATTGGGGGATTTGGGGAAAAGAAAAAAGAAAACAATTATAGAGACTGAGCAATTGAGCATAGATAGACAGTAAGACCAAGACAAGGTGGCAAGATAGTAGGGCAGAGAGAAGATAGAGACAGAGAGAGTGAGATGAAGACACAGAAACAAAGGCAAAGATTTCCTGTTGATTGACAGAATTTGGAGAACAAAACAAAGACTACAGTTATCCATCCCACATTGCAACTTTCCCTGATAGTTTTGCTATATTAGGATCAGCATAAGAAATTAAATTTTGGGGAGTTTTGTGGAAGCTACAGACAACACAGAAAAAAATAGAAACTAAGAAATATATAAATATATGTATAATATTTACATTTCAAACCAATTTTATAATAAGGTACTGTAAATACCCTATTTTAAAAATCCAAAAGGAGGATCTTTGTTACGAAAGAAGGATCAAAAAATTTTACATTGATTTTCCAAGTTAGGAGGGCACCATGTCCTTAACTTCCACAATGTGGAAGGGATAACTGAATATTCCTGTGGCATGTCTCCTCAACTAATTAATTGAGGAACTGGCAACTGAGAGAGAGGTAGCTTCTTCTAAATATAATATCCCTCTGCCCTGCACACATGCATGCACCCACACAGAAACAGTGAGAAGCTATCTAGCTGTCATTGAGGACCACAAATAACACGGTCCCTATAAAATCATAGGATTTAGGGGAGAGGCCAACCTCCTCATTTGACAAATGAGAAAGTTAATTTAGGTAGGTGGTCCAGACCCCTCTCCAAGTTCCTGCTACTACAGGTATCAACTCTGCCAAAAGGATAAGAGTGAAGGGAGTTTCCATCTGGTTGGATCCATAATTAGCTTTCCCCTCTAGGGATAACAGAATCTTCCTTAGAAGACTAAGCTCTGGGCAACAGGTTAGAAGCTGCCTTTTGGCCTCCACCCTCCTCCCTGGGAGGAGGAAAAATGCTTAGGGTGCTGAGGATTGAGTCGATTAGAGTAAGGCAGGGACACACTGAAGTATAAACTCAGGTTCTGATGGAATCTAGAGGTGATGGTGAGGTCAGGGTAGTGTTAGAAAAGACCCTACCTTGGCAGTATGTCTTGGGGTTGGTAGGTGAGGTAGAGGACTGGGAAGGGGATGCCTCTGGGAACTCACACCCTAAATATAGGGATGCTCAGGGCTTAAAAAGTAAGAAAGTAGGGATAGGGGTTAGGGTTGAAAACACTATTTGCTATTATTTTGACTATTACCAATAAGTGAATGATTCTATGGGCCAGCTCAGTGGATAGAGTGGAATCATGAGGATTCATCTTCATGAGTTCAAATCTGATTCAGAAACTTATTGTGTATGATTTTGGGCAAGTCATTTAATCCTATTTGCCTCAGTTTATTCATCCGTAAAATGAGCTAGAGAAGGAAATGGCAAAACCACTTCCAGCGTCTTTGCCAAGAAAACTCTAAATGGGATAACAAAAAGTAGGACGTGACTAAACAACAATTGTTGCTAGATTTTGTCTTGCAAAAAAAAAAAAAAAAACAAAAAACAAAACTCAAAAATATCCCCACAATAATGATAATTTCATATTTACATAGTTCTTTAAGATTTACAAAGTGTTTTTTTTTTAATTTTCTATGCCCAGCAAATTGCCCAAAAATCATTATTCAATAGATAAAAAGAAGTAGGTTGGGATAGTGGAATGATGGACCTTTGGTCAAGAGAACAGTGTTTAAATTCTACTTATTTATTTGATTGTTGATTGATTTGATTTGATTGCTGATGGCTGTTTGACCATCTGCAAATTAGTTAACCTCTGCTTAGCCCAGTTTTTTCATTTGTAGAAAAGATAATACTTTCACTAATTAATTGGGGAACTACCTCCTTCAAGGGAGAGGAGAAAAAGTGTTTTGCAAAACTTGAAATACCATTTAAAATTTGAGTTATTTTTACTTGTAGAATAAAATGGGTTTAGATTTCATTGCATTGTGATGAAAGACATTTAGGTTAGAGTTGAGAAAAATACCCACAGAGGGCAGAGAGGGGAGGGGTGATTCATAATGGAGTATTGAAGAAGGGCATAGGGATAGCTGGAACAATCTCTGTGGCTCCAGAAATCTCAGATTTTGAAGCTGAAGGGAGGGTGGGGGAGAAGTCTGACCAGTCCTTTTGTTAGAGGTACCTCATCTCTTAGAGTTCACACCCAGTTTCCTCCCCATCCAACCTGCTCCTACTTGCTCTTTCTACCCCACCCAAGTAAGTCTGAGAGGCTGTCACAATTCCTATTTTGAGTAACAGGAGAAAGTCTTGTTCTAATGGGAGGTGGAAAAGAGACAAAAGGCAGAAGAGAACGATTTTGTCCAAAGTGTTTTACCAATTTGGGATGCTTTCCTCATGTTGATTTCAGTTCTTCCTGCACTTTGAAAGGAAGAAGAAAAAAGGAAGGAAGGAAGGAAGGAAGGAAGGAAGGAAGGAAGGAAGGAAGGAAGGAAGGAAGGAAGGAAGGAAGGAAGGAAGGAAGGAAGGAAGGAAGGAAGGAAGAGAAGGAAGGAAGGAAGGAAGGAAGCAAAGAAGGAAGGAAGGAAGGAAGGAAGGAAGGAAGGAAGGAAGGAAGGAAGGATGAGGGAGGGAGGGAGGGGAGAAAGGAAGAAGGGAAGAAGGAAGACAGAAATGAGGGAGGAAGGAAGGAAGAAAGAAAAGATCAAGGAAGGGAAGGAGAGAAGGGAAAGGAAAGGAAAGGAAAGGAGAAGGAAAGGAAAGGAAAGGAAAGGAAAGGAAAGGAAAGGAAAGGAAAGGAAGGAAAGGAAAGGAAGGAAGGAAAGGAAAGAAGGAAGGAAAGGAAAGGAAAAGTACAGGAAAAAGTACAGGAAAAAGGAAAGAAAGGAAAATGGAAAGTAAAAAGGAAAGGGGAAAGGAAAGGAAAGGAAAGGAAAGGAAAGGAAAGGAAAGGAAAGGAAAGGAAAGGAAAAGAAAGGAAAGGAAAGGAAAGGAAAGGAAAGGAAAGGAAAGGAAAGGAAAGGAAAGGAAAGGAAAGGAAAAGGAAAGGAAAGGAAAGGAAAGGAAAGGAAAGGAAAGGAAGGAAAGGAAAGGAAAGGAAAGGAAAGGAAAGGAAAGGAAAGGAAAGGAAAGGAAAGGAAAGGAAAGGAAAGGAGAAAGGAAAAGGAAAGGAAAGGAAAGGAAAGGAAGAGGAAAGGAAAGGAAAGGAAAGGAAAGGAAAGGAAAGGAAAGGAAAGGAAAATGGAAAGGAAAATGGAAAAGAAGGAAGAAAGAGGGGAAAAGGGGGAGAAAGAGAAGATGACAAGATGAAAAGTCAGTACACTGTGAAAAGCTCATAGACTTGGGAATCAGGGGACAAAGTTCAAATTCCCCCTCTGACACTGCTTGGAAATATAACCTTGAGTAAGATACTTGACCTTCCCCAAACCTGCTTCCTCATCTGTAAAATAAAATGGGTTACATTAAATGACTTTTGAGGTCCCTTCCACCTTAAATTTATGAAACTTGTATAGTTAACTTGTGTCCCTAATTTGCCCTCTTATCTTGAATTAATTTCCCGAGGGTGTGGGGTGGTGATTCAGAGAGAGAAAGTTGCAAAGTGTTGTTGATAACACTGTCAACACATGCTCATACTTGCAAAGGGTAAGAAGTCTATCCATAGTGTAAAAGGGGTTCATAATCTGTACTCTCTGGCATCCAGGGTTGGCTTTTTCTTTTCCTTCCCAATAACTTTAGATTTAGGTTTCTGGGTTTTCTTGAAATCTTGTGACTATAGTTTCTGCTGTTTCCAGAGCCACCAAGTGAGATGACCATAAAGTAACACTATGGGAGGAAACCTCATCCTAAGTGTCTAAAGTGAGAGCTAGTGTGAATACCCCGGGGTCTGAGAGAGAAAAACTGATTGTGATCACTACCTACACTTTGTTTATAGTACAAAATTATAGAAACTGGAGACACTCAGTTTGTACTGTGGATAGAGAAGTTCAAATCTGTCCTGAGAATTGCTAGATATATGACTCTAGTAAGTCACTTACCTTTTTTGTACCTCAGTTTCTTCATATGTAAAATAGAAATTAAAAACTAGCACCCTCATAAGATTGTTGAGAGGGGAAGTGACATACTATTTGTAAACTACTTTGCAAACCTTTAGTGCTATATAAATGCTAATTGTTAGTATAATGAGATAGGGTACAAATATCTCCTTCCCTTATGGGTTTTCACAAGCTGTCTTGATTAGGAATTATATCAACACCAAACCAAGATCTAGAAGAGCAATTAGGAGGAGACTTAGGATATACCCAGAGATGGACATCTCCAAATAGGAATGCTTGATCTTTAATCTTTCCATTTAATTCTATAAAGAATAATTTTATTCCACAGATTAACTTCAGAAGTTTTGGTGAGGGAGGGAGATGTTGAACCAAACTACTTAGTCCCACTGCTGAGTGTCCTCTGATGGTCAGCACAAATATTACCACTTTTTAGGAAGGCTATCTGTGTCCAAATAGAGAAACTAATAGGAGAGGTAGCTCAATTAGAATACTACTTGCTTAAGTAACTCAGTTATTATACTCCCTTACTGGATTAATATTAAAGTAACACTCTGTATTCATGTAAGTTTAAGGAAGGCAGCAGAAGTAACATGAATAGATGTGGACTGCTTAAACAAGTTTATCAAAGGAAAGAATTAAATCTCCTGTGTTATGATTGTTGAGTTATTTCTGATTTTTGGTTTGACCCCATTTGGGGTTTTCTTGGTAAAGATGTTTGCCATTTCCTTCTTCAGCTCATGTTACAGATGAGGAAATTGAGGCAAGC
Organism: Sminthopsis crassicaudata; assembly: GCF_048593235.1. NCBI lineage: Eukaryota > Metazoa > Chordata > Mammalia > Dasyuromorphia > Dasyuridae > Sminthopsis > Sminthopsis crassicaudata. The sequence continues at coordinate 512,493,518 of NC_133617.1, forward strand.
AGAGCTGAGCAGTCACACAGATGAGTGAATTTGAATTTAGTTCTTCCTAATTCCAGGCAGAGCTCTCCATTCATTGCTCCACCTTAAAATGATTGTTCCAAATTTAAAGGAGGCAGCAGTAGAGGCTGGACTGCTTACACAACTTTACCAAAAGAAAGAATTAAATCTCCTCCTAAGACAGAAGACCACTTCAACTCTAACCCTCTTCTAAGTGTTTATTTCTTAATATATCTATGCAATAGATCTCTCGGTAACGTTTCCATTGACTCCAACCTTCATCTATGAAACAGGGATTTCGAGGGTTGAACCAGAAGATCTCTTCTGTCTAAGCTTCTTTCCAAACTTAAATCTTATATCTTACTTATTCCATTTAATTATATGGGTTGTTAACAAGTGCCTTGGGCAAATTTATTCCCCTTATTCATACAGACATAACTCAGAACTCTTACTGCCCTTCCCAGCCTTGAGGGAAGGGGTGAGCCAGTCAGATAGCAAACTCCGAGCTGAGAGGGGAAAAAAAAAGCTAGCCCTTCTTCTGCTCCATGCTGCTTCATGTTAGTCCAAGAGGTGTTAGTCTTATAGGTCTGGCTCTATGACATCATCATAGATTATTATTGGTAACCTGCATCATAGAGAGCATTAAAAGGCAAATTCCTTGTCAAGGACCCTTTCACTTTTGTATTCCCAGAAATGCTAAATGCTCAATATATGCTTGTTGATAGATAGAATCTTGAGTTGAAAGAACTCTTAGAACTTATTTGGTTCAATTCTATGCCCCGCCTTTTTTTCAAATTTGAGGACATTAATGCCCATAGAAGTAAAACACCTGCCCACTAAACAGCAGCATTCTCCCTTCCTCCAAAAATTGATGGGTTTTGTTTAACACTGTGCTTGCCTTATCTAGTTCAACCTCTCATTTTACAAAGGAAGAAGTTCCCAGAATGTTAGACAATCCCCTAATGCTTCTAAAGGTAAAACTATTTAATCCAAAATGAAAATGCAAACAATTTTAGATAATCTAGGCTCTGCCTCCCCTTTTTCTAGGAAGATAATTAGGAGGGACTATAAGGCTGAGCTGTGCCCAGAATGAAACCCCTCCCATCCCAGAGGGCCAGAATAAGCGCTAACATATATTCCCAAGCAGACACTCAGTCCAGCCTATACATAGTTAGGAAAGCACAAACGTTTTTAGAGATGTCCATCTACACAGGTTGGGGCTGAGGGGGGTGGGGAGGGGGATAAATGACCTCTTCGTGACTCTACCCTACAGCAAAAGTAAATGAGTCCCTATTCTCTCTCAACCCTAATCTGCTCCTAACCTGAAGGATGTGATCCATAAATAGAAGATCTCTTCTTATTCTCTCTGGGTTATTCTCCTCTCACCCTAAAACTGGGCCCTTTGGATAAGGTCCATCTGGCTCTCAGATCTAGTTGGGAAAAAGGATCTGAAGAAATGAAAGGTCCAAGGAGTTTATTTGTGATACTAGGACAAAGACCTGGGAACCTGAACCCTGTTTAAGGTGAATCACTCATTGCTTGGGGCTGGTTCCTCCCTCAGCGTCCCATACTGAGGCTAATTGGCCAGTCATACTCACTCCTCATCATCCCTCCCTCCATCCCTCCCTAATCGGTCTCAGGGGACCTTCCCCTGCCCAAATTTAAAATCCTCCACTTATTTCCCAAGATCAAACCCATATCAATGGATGGGTTCACTAACACAACCCTCTCATCCCCCACCTCACAAAAACAGGGAATCCCTAAACTCTACCTCCATAGCCTAAAGTTATTCACATTCATAAATGCTGAATCTATATCAGTGATTTTTATCATCATGTTTCTTGGAATAGAAGGTGATGCTAGAGATTTAGGGGGTGTGACCAATTTTTTTTTTTTTAGGGGGGGAGAAATCTGATTCATCTTTCCAAAATCCTTGGATTTACTGAATCAGCAGAAATCTAAGGAACCAAACTAAAAATTTAATAACTCTGAGTTCCAAACAACAACGCCCTTTAAGGCCACCAAATAAGCTTCCTTTCTTCCCTCCACCCTTCCCTCAGCTTCCCCCAGCTCCAACCAGTTGTACACCAATAAGTTCTAGACCAAGCCCCATATGGTCATTGTTTAGGCCCAGATTGACTAAAATTGAACATAAATAGCAGTCATTTCTGCTTTGGTCAGAAACTCTGAGAGTCTTCCCCTCCCAGATTTGTTTATTTTTTTATTTAGATTTTTTTTTTTAACCAGATGAAAAAGAAGATTCTTGCTTCAATTGCTACCTACCCTTAATTACTGAATAGGTGAGGTCTCAGTCAAACTGGGACCTGTTAAAGGTTAGTTAAAAGGTCAAGGTCTCCCATTGCAGCCAGAGGCATCTTTAGTCATTCTGATCTATATCTGGCCACTGGACCCACATGGCTCTGGAGGGGAAAGTGACCTTATACACCCCTCCTTCACTTAAATCTAATTTACTCGCATGTCATGTCATCATCTCCCTGATGTCATGAAGGACAAATAACTCCTCTGGTGCCTGGATAGAAGTAGCCATATTCTCTCTTTCTGCCTGGAAATCAGGACCCTCCAGCATTCCACAGCACTTCCCTCTATCTAACCTCCTCCCCTGGGACCCGCCTCTCCTTTATTCTCTCTCCTCTACCCAAGCAGACAAATCCTTAGTGGAGCCAAACCAAGGTATGTTCTAGACGTAGGTAAAATCAATAGCCACCTTCATGCTCCTCGCTCAATCCTTCTCCAATGCCTCTAGGAGGCATGACGGTGACCTCTGGGTTTTTGAAAGCTCTGCCAGTGAACACAAGCTCTGGCAGGTCCTACCAAGATGAAAAGACTTCAAGTGCAGATCTGGTGATAGACTCTAATATGCTTATTGTCAGAAGATCAGAATAATTGAAAAAAAAAAAAAAAAAGTTGGCCCAGCAATCCACAAAAGCCATCTACTTAGTGCAGAAGTTCTAGGGTTTTTGTCAATGGAAGGTATGCCCACAAGGATGAAATAAGAGATTTCAAGCAAATATTGAAGTAAATGTGAGATTAATTCCTGTCTCCATACCATTGACTTCCTCCTTTTCCCTTCTCATTTTTCAAAGCCCAACTGAAGTCCAATCCAGAATCCATAAGCCTTCTTTAACAAGCCCAGGCCCTGATAGTCTTCTGTTCTCTGTACTCCTCCAGAACCAGAGTCTGGGCCAAGAACTTTAATGCTTACTCACAAATTGTCTTATGTTCTCATCTGTGAGCTTTGTCTCCTTTAAAAAAAAGAGACTGTGCCTGCTCCTTTCCCCCCCCCCTTTCCTTTCCTTTCCTTTTCTTTCCTTTTTTTTTTTTTCCTTTTTTTTTTTTTTTTTTTTTTTTTTAGGTAATCAATGTTAAATGTCTTGCCCAGGGTCATGCAGTTAATAAGTGTCTGAGGCTGGATTTGAACTAGGTCCTCCTGACTCAAGGGCTAGTGCTCTATCTATTCTGTGACTTATTTGTCCCCTGCTCCTTCTTTTGTACATTCCATTGATTTATCTTTCCAGCATAGCTAAGTGAGCACAAAATTAAACAAGGAGAATCAATCAATGGTGGTGGTTAGAGGGGGAAAATAAGACACCATTTTGTTAGCATCCATGTTAGGTATGTCATTAATCATAAAGAAAGGCAAAAGGAATAATGGAGTTAGTGAATGGGAGAAGGGGAACAGTTTCAACAATAGAGATTAGTGATATTTCCTCTTGGCTACTTCATTTCTAAGATCAAAGGCCCCAACATCATCCCTAATAGACAGGAGAAAAACTCAGGGCTGGGCTGGGGAGGAGAGATATAAAGATTGACAAAGAAATAAAGATGGAGTCGGTATACCAGTAGTGGTTTGCCAGTCAGAACCCTTGACAGATTTCTTAGACTCCAGTCATTAAGGACGATAAGAAGACTCCCTCGGGAGTGAACTGTGTAGAAGAATTCAGGAAAAGTGGGAGTTCTGTATCCCAGAGCCTCATATAGTAACCTCAGGATTCTCTGGAACCTACCTCCAACATTGCAGATTTGGGAATGGAACCAAATATTAAGATTAAGTATCCAATAGGCCTCTCTGTCTATAAGACCATGGAAATGAAATGGACAAGAGATTGGCCTCCCCTCCCCACCCTGAGTATTAGGTCAAGGGGGCCTCAGTCCATAAAGAAATACTCAACCATGTTCCAAGCAATGCTTGCCCTATAGAATATTTGCTTAATAATGTCCATGTTCCAAGAAGTGCCTGACCTATGGAATGCTTGCCTAACAATGTCTGATAACCCTGATCTATTTTTTGCTAATCTATGTCAACACTTGCCCCTACATCCTGTAAGCTCTCCAGCATCCCCCCTTTCCATCAAGAAGTCAAGTCACTGTTGTAACCGCAAGGCAGAACAAGAATTACTTATAAGCCTACCTCTACTTGGGTTTGAGACTCTAAATTGCAACCACCTTGGCTGTCCTGTATTTTATTGCCTGGGCTATTTCAGAAAAGGTTGTGAGGGAGGCTTCCAGACATCTACAAATAGTTATTGTGTATAGAAATAGAATTTGACTCTTCAAATATCACTGGGATCTTTAGTGAAAAGCTCTATAAACAATGAAATGCTCTGTCCAAGGAAATTGGAAATATAAATCTAGTATGGTCTAGTATTTAGATTTGGGGTGGAGACAGTGAATGTGTGTTAGAAAGAAGTCATCCAATAACAATCTCTACAGCCTCAATTACCCACACAGAATGTGGGTAGACAGATATAAAAGCCTAAAGTCTTATCCAAGAGAGATGTTGACACACAGAGAGGAATAATCACCATTGCCACTATTTGGTCTCTATGAAGTATGGTGACTTGGCCACACTTGAACCAATTATTTCTCTGTGGTTATTCTAGGGACATCACAAACTCAACATGCCCCAAAGGAAGCTTATTCTTTCTCATACTTCCACTTATTTCTGCTGAGGGTACTACCATCATTCTAGGAGCCCAGATTTGCAACCTCATTATTTCACTCAATCCTTCACTCTCATTTACCCCATAGTCCAAGCAATTGGAAAAATCTTGCCATTTCCATCTCCACAAAATCTCTTGCCTTTGCCTTTTCTCATTATTCATTTAATGAGAGTTCAGGACCTTATCATCTCTCACCTGGACAAGTGAAATGGCCATCTAATTGCTCTCTTCATATCAATCAATCAATCAATCAAACTTTTATAGATGTCAAAGTGATTTTCCTTAAGACCAAATATAGAGAAAACAGAGTCAAGATGCTGGAGAAACAGAAAGTAATACAGCCAATATTCCTACCACAACTTCTCCAAACAGGTCTAGAAAATGCACTAAATCTAGTCCTCTTCCGGAATCAAAGAAATAAATCAGGGTGAGTCATTTTTTTTCAGGCTAAGACAACATAGGAAGAATAACAGAATGCTAGATCTTATGGATACTAAAAATAGTTTCTAAATAGGAATAGCTGGGTGGAGCATCTAAGACAAGAAGAAGCCATACACCAATGTAAGAAAAAAGTCTATATTAGATAGGTAGATGGTGCAGTGGATAGAGCACCAGCCCTGGAGTCAGGAGGACCTGAATTCAAATTTGACTTCAAATAACACTTCCTAGCTGTGTGATCATGAGCAAGTTATTTGCCTTGCCAATTGCCTTGCCAAAAAAGAAACAAACAAACAACAAAGAAAAAAGTTCATATCCAGCATAGAATATAACCTTGAATCTGGAGCAGGAATAGGTGCCATTTAGCAACATCTGTCATTCACTATATAGCCAGATGCAGAGTAGACTAAGAAGGCGACATGTGTATTAGAGTAGCATACCACAGTAAGTAGGGGCTGCAGGCTCTAGCTATGTATTAAGCTAAAAGTAAGTTCAGAAATAAGCAGCAGCTGTATGGTTCTGGCTACAAGAAAACAGGGTTTCAGTTCTAACCTCCTGCTCAATCTGATATTTTCTACCAAATAAAGAGAGCAAGAATCTTGAACTAAAGACTTTTCTAAAGTTCTGTCACTTGGAACTATGAGAACTTCCCAGCTGGCTAATAGTGACTGAGTTTAACAACAATCTGGAATAGAACTCTAACCAGGAACAAGTCCACAGGTGTGTTGCTCAGACCCAATCCAAACCAAGCATTTGCAGAATTCAGGTCAAGAGGCCAGAAGTAAGATTTTCCCCTGAATATTATTGTTCTGTAAGAAATGACCAACAGGATGAATACAGAGAGGCTTGGAAAGACTTACATCAACTGATGCAGAGTGAAATGAGCAGAACCATGAGATCACTATACACTTCAACAACAATACTGTATGAGGATATATTCTGATGGAAGTGGATATCTTCAACATAGAGAAGAGCTAATCCAATTCCAATTGATCAATGATGGACAGATTCAGCTACACCCAGAAAAGGAACACTGGGAAATGAGTGTAAACTGTGAGCATCTTTTGTTTTTCTCCCCAGGTTATTTTTACCTTCCGAATCCAGTTCTTCCTTTGCAACAACAACAACAACAAAATTCGGTTCTGCACATATATATTGTACCTAGGATATACTATAACATATTTAATATATATGGGAATGCCTGCCATCTAGGGGAAGGGGTGGAGGGAAGGAGAGGAAAAACTCGGAACAGAAGGGAGTACAAGGGATAATGTCATAAAAAATTACCTATGCATATGTACTGTCAAAAAAAAAGTTATTATTATAAAATTAATTTAAAAAAAAAGATTTTCCTCTGGATCAGATTACTTTGAGAGCAATGAGCTCTCACTAGGACCCCAGCCCGACTTACCCCTGAAATATTAGAATAGCACACCACTTACTACTGGGCTTATATCCCAAAGAGATCTTAAGGAAGAGAAGGGACCTGCATGTGCAAAAAGGTTCGTAGCAGCCCTTTTTGTAGTGGCCAGAAACTGGAAACTACGTGGATGCCCATCAATTGGAGAATGGTTGAATAAACTGCGGTATATGAATATTATGGAATATTATTGTTCTGTAAGAAATGACCAACAGGATGATTTCAGAAAAACCTGGAGTGACTTACATGAACTGATGCTGAGTGAAATGAGCAGGACCAGGAGATCATTATATACTTCAACAACAATACTACATGATGATCAGTTCTGATAGAGGTGGCCATCTTCAACAATGAAATGAACCAAATCAGTTCCAATAGAGCAGTAATGAACTGAACCAGCTACACCCAGCGAAAGAACTCTGGGAGATGACTATGAACCACTACATAGAATTCCCAATCCTTCTATTTTTGTCCGCCTGCATTTTTGATTTCCTTTACAGGTTAATTGTACACTATTTCAAAGTCCAATTCTTTTTGTACAGCAAAACAACTGTTTGGACATGTATATATATATATATATTGTATGTAATTTATACTTTAATATATTTAACATGTATTGGTCAACCTGTCATGGTGGGGGGGAGGAGAGGCGAAAAATTAGAACAAAAGAAAATTAGAACAAAAATTGCCAAAAAATTGGCAATTGTCAATGTTGTAAAATTACCCATGCATATATCTGGTAAATAAAAACTATTATAAAAAAAAAAAAAAAAAGAATAGCACAACACTTAATTCCCTAAGAAAGCAGCAGCAGGGCCAGACTAGACATTCCCTCCAGAAGGACACAGAAAGTTCAAAGTCAGAAAAGAGACTGGAAAGATGAGGAAATGAAAAAGGAATCCCATCATAAAGAGCTATTATATTGACAAGACAAAAGTCTTGAAGAAGAAAATAACTTCAAAATATCTACAAGCAAAATATCAAAGAAATACAAAACTTGGGTACAAGTTCAGTTAGAATTCCTGAAAGACAAGACAAAATCAATTAAGAAAAATTAAATTAAGAATCATTGTTCCTGAAAAACATAGCCAGAAAGCCTGGATATTATATTTCAAGAAATCATAAAAGAAAACTGTCAAGATCTTTAGAACCAGAGGCAAAGTAGAAATAGAAAGAATCCACCAATCAGCTCCTGAAAGAAAAACTCAAATGAAAACTCTCAGAAATATTATAATCCAAAAACAGAAATTCTAGGTTAAAAAAAAAAAATTACTGCAAGCAGTCAGAAACAAAGAATGCAAATATGGGATGGTGCAGTACAAAGAACACTGGCCTTGGAATAGGAGAATCTGGATTCAAATCCATTTGCAGATACTTATCACTTACTAGTTATATGACCCTGAGCAAGTCATTTAACTCCAATTGCCTTGCCCCATCCCCCCAAAAAGAGAAAAGAAAAAAAAGAATTTAAATACTAAAGAACCATAAGTTGAGAACACCCAAGATTTAAGAACAAAGCAGAGAACTTTGAAAATAATATTTCAGAAGGCAAAATATATAGACTTA